>NC_133543.1:50451760-50760839 GCF_048773025.1 Camelus bactrianus
TCCAACTTTGCTGCATGTTTGAAAATTTTTCCTAAGAAAATGTTGAAAGCAATCCTTAAATAACTCTGCATTTATCATAGAATAATATGTACTGACAAGGGGAAATAAGTAACAAGTTACAAATCATCATGTACAACAATGTCACCCCAATTTTGTGAATATACACTAAACACCAAAACACTTTTTTTCTCTTTTGGGGATGAGATTATGGGGGTACTTCTATTTTCTTTGTGTTTTTCTATTTTCCAATTTTTCTTCAATAAGCATGTCTTGTTTTACAATAAAAATTTACTTCATAGTAAAGCTTAAAAAAAACAAAATTTCTAAAGCCAAATCTAAATTACTTCCTATTATTTGCAGATACTACTATATATAAAATAGATAAACAAAGACATACATACTGTATAGCACTGGAAACTATATTCAGTATTTTATAATAACCTACATTGAAAAGGAATATATATGTATAACTAAATCACTGTGCTGTACAACAGAAACTAACAGAACAATGCAAATTGACTATACTTCAATTAAAAAATAAACTGCTTACAATAGATAATTATATGGACTATAATAAGTTTTATTGCAGTGGGTTTATGTATATATATATACACACACACACACTCAACTCCCTTAGTAGGAGATCTTCAAACAAGCAACTAAGTAGAAGACAATCCTATAAGCCATACTCTTGACAATTAAGGCCAAGAAAAGGAGGAAGTGTGTTTTAGCTATCAGTTCCTTTTAAGTAGATTTTCAAATTTATATAATTCTACCAGCCCAATCACATCCATCTGGTTTACCACCAACGTAGGGCACAACCCAATCGCAACACACAGGATAGTGATGTCCTCACAGGGGCCTTCTTTGGTCTGCAGGAAAGCCCACAGCCAGCACGTTTACCCAGGCTTCTCCAACCAGTGCTTACAGCACAACACCTACTTCCTGGCACAAGCACAAAGACACCCCTGATGAGTCAAGTGCTGTAGCAGAAATCAGGAGGTCAAGACGCCTGGCTCCCTGGGTGACTGAGCAAATCACATGACCCCTAACCACAAAATGAGAGTACCTGCCTCAGCAAACTAAGGTCTTCAGACATTCTTCAGCGTTTTATGGTGTTACAGACTGTGAGGCAGACCCCCAACATTCCGCTCACTTCTAGAAGAGAATAAAGGAATGAAAAGACAAGTTTCTCAAGGATCTCTTTGAGGATCCGGCTCTCAAAGATGGTGATCAACCCGAGAAATAGAAGGGGGAGAGAAAGAACTCACCCACTTCAAGCTTCTTCTGATGCCGTGGGGGCAGAGGAAGGAAGGCAAATGAGGCTCTTCTAGAGGAAAGGAAACCAACTCCATGGATGCAAGCTGGGTCCACAACATGAGCAAAATTCCAGGTAAATCCACTCACTTAATGAGACTCCAACTTCAGGAGAGATTCATTTAACACCCCACCCATAAGAGGCACAACTCCTCATAGGCAGAAGCAGTCAGAAAGCTGTGAACCTTTTAAGAAGCTGACCACACATAAATGAAGGCCACCTTCTCAGCAATATAAACGACCAGGGTCGTATTAAGTTCTCTTCTGAGTACCTGTGACCTGCTACTTCATGACAGTGATTATCTCTTATGCCATCTGCATTGTTTTCATTATTTCTTTAATTTTTCCCCCTTTGTTACACGAAAGTTTCAATTACATAAACAGTGAGAATCATAACACATATGCTAACTAGGGAAATAATTCTCCCCTTTTATATCATTTTGGCTTAACTTAACCTTTAATTGAGCACACACTGCTTTGCACCCCACAATGAAGGCAATGCAGCAGACTCCACAATGAGTGAAAGATACTCAGTGCCCCGTGGGATGTTAAGTCTCAGCACGCAAGTGTACCACACAATAGGAAAAGACAAGTGTCAACAGAGATTTCAAGTGCTTTGACAGCTCAGTGAAGTAAACCATATCCACTGCCTGGTGAAACAACAAAGCAACTTCTCATGAAGGAATTATTCAAGATGAACCATAAAATATGGGACATGGCAATAATACTAACAAAATACAAAATAGCTAATATTTACTGAGCAATTAAAAGGCACCAGGTACCGTGGTATTTTGCATACATTTCTGAATACTAAGAATCCCATGAGGCAGCCATTCAGCCCCACGTTACAGATAAGGACACTGAGGCTTGAAGAGTGAGTAAATTTTGCCCAATGTCAAATAGCTGGTCACTGGAATAAGCTCCAAATGCAGTTCTGCCTGCTCCCAAAGGCCGTGGAGGAAAGAGTCAATAGGAAGACTTGCTGAGAAGGAAGAACAGGGGTGGGGAAAGGCAAGGTCAGAGATGAAGAACCGGGGCAGTAAACAACCACAAAGACCGCATCGTCGTCTGACCCAGCATTCCCTTCTCTGTGGATGTTCTGGGTATAGTGACATAAGTATGGTCACATGCTCCAGTGTAAGGGCAGGTGATGAACATTCTTGGAAAAGGGATAATAGAAAGCCAGTGCCCTCATAATTTTTACTATCTCTAAGAGTGCATACAAACCCTCTCCTAATCCCAGTGAGATAAAAAGGAGGACAAACAAGAAGCATTTTTACCAGCTCACCACCAAAGCTCTGGCCAGGACAGACTGCTGTCATCAAGATGTGAGGATCTGTTAACCTACAAGATCATACCACCCAATGACCAACCAGCCCGACCAGGTTCAGGTACACTTTCCGACACAGATAATGTCAACATAACACAAAAATCAGCGACAGGACCGACGGAACCTTTCTGACTTCCCTGAGAGTGGCAACCACTACCCTTATACATTTCCAGGGCAGCATGGTATCGCCTGGGCTGTGAAGAAAGCCTTGTGCAGAGAAACCATCATGGAAAGCTCCACCCTCTTTCAGTGAACACTTTCCCTTAGAAATTCACTCCACCATTTCCTTTTCTGTACATGGCTTCTCTCAAATCATCATCTCTAGTTTCAGGCTCTTTTCTGAGACACCTGTCCTCAAGGAGACACAAGAGACAGATGTCAGATACCCCCTGCATTACCCTGCAACAGCCGGGGCCCTGGGAATGATCAGTGGACAGTGACGAGTCACCCTCTGGGGCTGAGGCAGAGGGACGCTCCCGCAGCTCTGCCTCTCCTGCGGCCATCAGGTGACAGAGCCACAAGATTGAAGCAGCCTGGATCACTGAGTTGCTGCAGGAAGGACAGCTGATCTGGAGTATCTCCCAGACTCACAGCAGACTTTGCGAAAAAGAAATTCACTTCTTTGCTTTCAGCTCCTATGATTTGGGCATTGTTTGTGACCGCACCAGCGCCCAGATCACCTGGGAGAAAGAGCTGAGTGGACATCCCCAGGGCACCAAAAATCACCCAAAATCAAATGCTCCACTGGCTTCCACTAACTCCAGAAAAGCCAGCCTACCTTCTGTTTTGGTTAAACCTCCAAATCTTGGGTTCTGCCCCTTTCCTTTGCATCCCCAGGCCTGGATGAGATATTGCACAGAAGCAGTGTGATAAATTTTTACTGATGATGATCAAAGACTTAAGCAAAAATCAAATGGATTTTAATAAGTTAGACTTGAAAAAGAATGACAGAAATTATCAAGAGACCACCAGGAAAACATTTATTTTGAAAAAAAGAGCAAGGCTCACTCCTGAAGCTAAGTGGCTATATGGACCTATCACTTCTCACCTACCAGAAGAAAGCAGTGTAACTGAAAAAACTCCCAGCCCCCCGCCCTGCCCCCCATGCTGCACAGGATACTAGCTCTGAACTCATTACGGCAGATAAAATGGGCAGATCAATGCACTTTACATTTTTGTAACAGTCATAACGCCAGTGCTCAGAACATACTGGAAACTCTTCACAGATACCGCCCACAACTGTAAAAATTAAAAGCTTAAGCCCACAGAATTGTAATGCAAATATCAAAAGTTCACTTCAAAGGTCGTTTATCACCATTTTCCCTCCCCTTCTTGAAAGGGGCCCACACACGCTGGCTCAGAGAATATGAAAGAAAATATATACTGTGGTTTTACAGAAATTTCTAGCTTCGAGGTGCTGCAAATTCATTACCAGTTCCCAGGTCATATAAGCTGTACAGAAACATCAAGACACACACTCCCAAAGTAAGCAAACCGTCACACTTTGAATAATGGATCTAAAATCCGCACTCGGAAAAATCTTTAATCTCCTTCTTATTTTCTGTGGAAACAGCAGGGAAGGTTTTCTTTTCATCTGAGAGGCAATCTACATAAGGTGATAAACAATTTAATTATTATTCCACTGGTATTTCTCTGAAATAAGGCAAAAATGTGCTCATCAAAATTTGAATCATGAGTGGGGAGTATACAGTTTTAAAAAAAAAAGGTAATTAAACAGCCCATTCTCTCTATAGTCATCTAATCCCAAAGAACAAACTGTTCTGTTCCTCTTAACCCAACTTAATAATCTTGCACCTTCAATATTCTGGGCAAAAGATCATCAAGTACCTGTAAATCTAGACGATAAGATTTTAACTTAGATTCACCCAAAAGGCAAAGCATGACTGGCATCTCTCCCAGTCCACTACTTCATCTCAAGCCTTTTACTTAACTTGGCAGGATCACTCAGCCTCCCTGCTCAACACAAGGATATGCTGTAATTAGAGTGACAGTCTTTCTTGTCAACTCCATGAGTCAGGAGGAAAGAGTATTATTTATTGGTCAGCACACATCCATCAGGTACTTACCACACATATGCACCTGTTCATAAGGGTCACTTCTGTTCCAGAGTTGACAGGGTTCAGCAACTCTGGGAAGAACAGACCAGCCCATGGTTCTGCCTTCTCAGCCATGCTTCTGTGCCTTTAACCTCTAAACCAGTGAGTTCCAGGTGGTATATGGTGGTAGGACACATTCCTGTCTTAAAGATGTGACTTTGCATCTGCCTTCCCATATATTCTTATTCTCTAACTTTACTTAGTTCTAAGTAGTAAACATATGTCTACCTCATAAAGCACCATCAACAACATCCTGACTTCTGTCTCCAGGTAGCTTGTCGGAGGAAACCTGCATTATCAGTGGGCCGGAGTGGAAAAGAACCTATCATTGCAGCTGTGTACAAACACCTCCTCTTTCTGCCCAGTGAGTTCATATAAGTATTCCTATTCCAGGCGCTGAAAGCAAAATGCAGACACAAACACTCACTGACAGGTTCTGTTATAAACCAACTTACGATCCATTATCATGGTGCAGGGTGAAGGTGATGGGACCGGTGACTGGAGAAGAGCACATACCTGCCCCACTTGAGCACACTGACTTACAAGGTGATTAACTGCTCACTATTCATTTGGGCTCCGTAGAAAGAATGGCGCATCTCAGTTGAATCTAATATCCAAGAGGACCCTGAATGGGTCCCTTTAAAAAGTGTCCCTTCAGTCATCCAGAACCCTTGTTTCTGCCACTTCAGAAGAAAAGAAGGAAGCCAAACTAATACATTCATTCATTCAGTTAAGTGTTTGCCCAAGGGAGTTACAGCAACTGACTTTCTTGAGAATGTTCCCTTCCCATCTCACCTGCAGGAAGACAGCACTCACTTCCTCCCCACCTTGATTTCCAGAAAATTAATCTCCAGAGAGAAGTCTTCTACCCTGGCCCACCTCTCCAACACCACTCCTCCACAGCAGACCTGGCTGAGTCTCCTGCCCCTGTGCCCTCGGGAAAATCACTTCACCCCTCTGAGCCACTGACACGTGGGAGATCTGGATTAAATATCTAAAGAGGGCTCACAGGTGGTACCAGGACAACTGTTCAGGGCAGGTCTCAAAAAGCACCGAACTACAAAAGACCTCATCCCATGTGCCACATACATCTTCATCCACAGTCACAATTCCAAATCTATTCATAAAATAAAACAGCAAACTTTAGGTAAAGTCATGTTTCCAGAACTTTTTGTAAACAGTAACTTAGCATGACAAGTTACACACAAAGACATTCTCCTTCTATCAAGTCATGACCAATAAGGCTCAAGGACCCTCTGACCATCATCTCCCTCCTGGTCCCTGTGTACATGCTGTCAGTGTTGCCAGTTGGGTATATATTGTTTTGGTCCTTTCTCTAGGCATTTATACACAGAACTCTGAAATCACAGAAAACACACAGCAAAGAAGTGCAGTGCAGACTCCTGCACAGCCATCCTGGAGAAGGATCTGCCTTGGTCAGTACTTAGTCTAAGTACACATACATTCCCCTGGTCCCTTTATCCTGTTCCTGGACATATTTCCCAGCAACTCCTCCACACATCCAAGATGGCGTGTCCAGGGTGCTCCCTACTGTCCTGTGCATGGAGTTGGAGGAAAAGATAAGGTGGGAACAATGTCTAGGTAAACACAGCAAGGTAAATAGATGAATCATAAAAACACAGTGCTGAGCCAAAATCAATCAATCAATAAATAACAGTAAAAGCCACAGCACGAAACCTCTTATATGAATTTAAAACACACATAAATCTCCTCACGTGTTCTAAGAACCACACACCCTTTACAAGATTCCTGTGAAACTGGTATAAAACATTTAAAATAGTCTCTGTCACATTCTAAGCACTTGGAAAATATTCACTACTGTTAATTAGATAAAAAGATGTTCACAACATATTGTAAACCTTCTACTGCAAACCTTCATTTACTTTACCATCCTTTCTCCTAAAGACCTGGAAAGCTATGTTAAAAAATGTTTACAGTGGTTACCTCTGAGGGGGATCATAGGCATGTTCTAGCTTATTCTCCTTGCTTGGCCATATTTCTACATGAAAACCTATTACTTTAGAATTTTCTTTGGTCCTTAATGTTCCTTTCAATACAATTCATGACAAAAAAAAACCTGAAACATTCCAAAAATCCATCAATAGGGAAATAGTTCTATTACGGTGCAAACAGCAGCAGAATAGTCTATAGCCACTTTTTGTCAATGTGGGAAAACAGCATACTGCTGTGTGGGGGAGAGCAGGTCTGGAGCTGCACCTGTAAGTGACCTGAGCGGCTGTGGACAACAGCAGTCAGCGGCACAGACTCTGGGGCCAGCCCACTCACAGTCACATCCTGCTTGCCACTCAGGAGCTGTGCAACCTCGGGCAAATCACTCAGCCTCCCTGAGCCTCAGTATTCATCTGCAAAATGCGGGTAATGACAGACTCACATGGGGCTGCTGTAAATAAATGCAAAAGATGCAAAATGAGCAAACCAAAAACTATGTATAAGGTCCACTAGAAAACATGTACCTTTTATTTATGTAGATTTAACCTCAATAAAGTTGATTTTAAAACACACGCACACACAAAAGGTCGCATACCGTATAACTCCATTCATATGCAATACCCAGAAGAGGTAAACCTGTAAAAACAGAAAGCAGACTGGTGGTTCCAGGGGCTGGGATAAGGGGGAATGGAGAGTTAACTGCTGACTGGGGCAAGTTTTATCACGGAGTGATGGAAGTTTGGAAACTAGGTAGAGGTGATGGTTACAAACACTGTGAAGGTACTAAACGCAACTAGACGGGTCATTTTTAAAGGGTTAATTTTATGTTTATGTGAATTTCACCTCAGGGGGAAAAAACATGAATGCTAAACAACACGTTTTCCAGTAATATATACAAATTAAAGGATGAACATAAATGTTCACACAGGTTCAAATGGGGGAAAGGAATGACTAAGGGCATAAGCATAAATGAAAGCCAAAACACAACGTGACACAACATAATTCTGAAAAGAGTCCTGCTGACCGGGTGCCCTCAACAGATCTAGGAGTGGTTAAACCTTCCTTACCTGCGCCAAAAACACTGCCTCGGTCGGCTGCCATTTTTCTTTTTTAAAGAAATGGAATCCACCTCTATTCTCCACTTTGGGCTATCCTCACGTTAGTACATATCATCCTCCGTCACTGTTTTGAAGCTGTAAGGATGTACTCTGATCCAAACATTTTTTAACTTGCTTTACTTGACCGTACATAATATTTTGCCCTTGATTGCACACAATGTGCCAATTAATGGACATTCCATAAAGACGGATTAAACATGGTACACAACTGCCTATACCAAATTAAAACCCTATTCGGAAACAAGGCTAGTGTGCAGAGCTACCTTGTATGTATCCTTCACAGTCACGACCCTCCCACTAGCCACTACTGCTACCTCCAAACAGCCAAGAGCACAAAGACACCCCTCCGCTTCCACACCCTCCAAACTGAAGTTGATTTAATTTGATTTCACAGTGGGGAAAAAACGTTAGCTGGATAGGAGGTCATTGTATGATTCTTTGCCCCCAGATGGCCCTTCCCTAAGCCCAGTAACCACCTGGCCCGGCAGCTTGGTATTAAGTTTAAAGGCCTGGAATTCGTTCAGCGGATACACACAGCCATCAGTAACAAATCCATGAACTTCACCTTGGAGCTTCTGGCTCCTCCAAGAACATGCCAAAAGCGTTACTTCTTCTGGATTTATTTTCCAAATCCCAAACACCAGCATGCCACCTGCTCGATGATAGCGCATCAAACAGAGTTCTCTGGGATTCTGTTTTCATCAAAATCAACTAAAAGGTTTCCCTTTTTCATAATTAGTCACAAACATCAGTTGCCTGGAGGTGACACGGGAGGGACAAATTTGACATTTGTGAAGAAACGGCAGCTGGAAACAATCACACAGGGAAAACACACACACACTCAGGGAAAAGTCCCCTTCTGAGCTAAGGAAAGACAGGCATTTTTGAAATCTAAAATCAGCCCTTCATCAGAGGTGAGGGAAAGGCCATCCCCTACGCCCCCCGCATCCTGCACTTACAAGACCTGCCAGAGAGGAGGGTCTATTCTGGGGACAAGGGCTATCTGGCATCCATAAGGGCTGGGCAGTTATGCAATACAATTATTTTTTTTCTTTTGCATAGCATCCCTCCCACAGGGCATTCCAACAAGCCTGACAAAGGAGGTCATTCATAGACTTGATAAAAGCAAAGCAAGGGGAAACTGTAACAGGGACAAAAGACGGGAAGCAAGCAGTTGAGATAGGAAAGGGCTCCCAGCGCTCCTCTCCTGGGCTTTCATCTCCCCACCCAATACAAGGGGCAGAGGCAACGAGAGCAAGGAGACCCAAGGACGATGGAAAGGGAAGGGTGAATAACATCAGAAGGTGACAGAGGAAAGGCTTCCCATCTCCCTGAGAAGGTACATCTGCACTGCAAGCAAACAGTAAAACGACCTTCTGTCAACTGACCTGGGATTGGTTTAAATTTTTGCTTTTGTTTTGTTTGGGGTTTTTTTTGAGGCCAGCTATTTATTCTACTTGTTAAATAATAAACACAAGTCGCAAAATATTGTCCTAATTTATGACTTACCAACCTAATTTTATTTTGACAGGAGCAGAAGTGTGCCTGCGTATCGAGGCAAAAGTTGTGTTGGGCTGTTTAAAGGTCTCCTTGGAATTCCTGCAAGAAATTCCCTGGGTCAGGGCGGTCGGAGAGAACGGGCTAAATGTCTTTTTTCAGGGAGGTGAGTCATCTAACGAAGTGGCAAATCGCCATTCTTAGCTTGAGCAAACCTTAGAGAAATACAAGCCTTTAGGCTGAGAAACGTTGTTACAAGCTGCCTTCAAAATAAGACATTATTCGTGTGCTTTCGACCTTGTAAAGGCAAAGCCCATTCCACCACAGCACCTCTCATCCACAGATGAGCTCATGAACAGGCGAGGACTTTGATCTCTCAAGGAGGCCTCAGTCAGGTCTGCATCAGCAGCTCCTGGCTTGGAGGTTACCCGCACAGCTCGCCCTTCCTGGGTACCAGGAAGCTTTCCCCAGCACTGTGTTTTAGAAAAACAAAAAACAAACAAAAAAAACAGCCCAGGTGCTGGGGAGCTGGGGGCTGTGCGAGAGCTGGCTGGGAGGAGGTCAGCTCCAGCCCTGGGTTCTCCCAGGGGCAGATGCACTGTACCAGGTAAAGGAGATTCTCAGGCCTGCTAGGGCTGTATTGCTGCAGAGCATTTCCCTATGAATCTGAACCAGCTCCCAAGACCCAAATAGGTGATGTGTTTCACTGCAACTCTACCAATATCTTCAAAAGCATCCAATTCTCCCAAGTTATCTAAGAAGAACATTCCACAAAAGAAACCTGAAAAGTAATATATTGGACTCCCTTAAGTCACACAGGGTATGTGTTCCATCAGATATCTACTGTGTTCAATTTCCTACCGACCTTCCTTGTCAGAGATTTATACGTAGAATGAGTAAATATATATATTCATGAACACAGTTAATAAATAATACATAGATACAGACATAGCCTTGGAAACAAATGTGTTCTTTAAAAAAAAAAAAAGCATAACTACTGATTTTAAGGTCAAGTCCATGTTAGCATCACAACTTAGGAAAAGCTCACTAGCAGCAAATCACTTAAATTCTCTCCACTTTGAAAATACTATCATGTACAGGGATAATATAAACATAATACCATCTCCTCATTAAGGAGGAAATAAATGGAAGTTACTCTTGCTGATGGGAATCCTGATGGAGAAAGGATTTAAATTAAATAGGAAGAGGGTGCCACTTGAGTCCTGTGCTCTGCCCAACAAAGCCTTTCTCTGGAATCATCGGCACTGCCGCTGTCACTCACTGAAGTCCCACAGGACAGCAGAGGATTTTGCTTCATTTGTACTGGGGGTCCTGCAGCCTGGGCTGGATGTTCAAAAAAGGCAAGTGACGTGGACAGAACCACAAAAGCAGAGAAAATTCCCAAAAGAATGTCTTGGGAAAGTTCATTTTCACAGTATCTACATGTATCATCTTTCCTGGGAAGATGACCAGTCAGGTCAAAGTCCTACTATTAAATTAGTGACCGTGGGATAGAGGAGCACCACATTTACCAGGGTAAGGGCAGAGGTGCCCGTGTCAACGCTCAACTAAAGAGAATAAGGACCAGCTCACCTAAAGAACGTGACCGTCCTGGGAAAAATGCCTGAACGGTTGGGTAGAAAGCTTGAGACAAAATCAAAAAGTGTCACGTTTCTCCAAAGGTAGTTCCAGGCATAGAGAGCATAGGCAAGAGCAGAGACTTCTCAAAAAATAAAATACAATAAATAAAAGCAGATTCCAGAAAGTCTAAAAGAGAGGTGAAGCCTAGATTGGGCACTAACAGAACAGTCAAAAGACTGATGTCCAAGCAGCCACTCAGCAGATGACCACCATTTCCTGCCAGGGGCAAGAGCTATGTTTAACATTACTCAGGATCCAAAACCTGGGACATGTTTCCTATTCTCAAGGACTTAAAAGCTACCAGAGCAAACAAGCTTTTATGCTCTCATAGCTGCATTATCCAGTTATAGGTGATTTTCCCTAAGAACTGTATAAATCAAGAGTTTGGGATAGGCACTTGGGTTGCATCTTGAAAGACTCATAAAACTTACATACCAGGAGGGAAAAAAAAGAGAGATGCTAGCACTCTAGAAAGTGGCCAAAGGAGCAACAATGGCAGAAAGATGGAACTGACCATTTATTTTCAGGAAGCAACAGATAGTACAGATGAGGAGTAATGAAAGGTTACTTGAAAAAAACAGACCAGGACCAGTTCACATCAAATAACATGCGAGGGAAAAAGATGAAATTCTAAAACAGCAGAATAGCAGAGCTGGAAGTAAGAAGAGCAGAGATCTATCCAGGCCACCGGTACCACCGGCCACGGTCACCCACTGCCCCAGCTTCACGGTGAAATCAATCAGAGCCATACAAAATGTGGGATGATGACTGCTTTTCCTCTGTTCCTTTTCCAAGTACTATTTGTTTAGGAGAGAAGAGGTATCCAGCTAGTCTAAGAGATGAGCAAGGATCCCAGGTACCCAGGAAGGTAACACCAGTCCTCGGGGTGGGGGTTGGGGGGCACTATTACCTTGGCCAGGCAAAACCTCAATTCCCTTACCAGTTCTTTGTGATACCTGATGAACCTTGGTGAACCAAACATGTCTCTACATTCAGTAAGTGGGGGGAAAAAAAAAGAGAAAAATTTCTATTTCAGGTGTGTTCAGACACTTTCCACGTACACTTAACTCTCAATTTGTTGGTCAGCTGCCTTGCAGAGGGCAGATAAGTCATGACTAGGGGGCTTCTCCCAGCCCACGCTAAGGAGATCCCGTGGCCCTATCCCCGTCCCCAGGAGGAGAAGGCTTTTCCTGTGGCTTCCTTTACTTCCCTCCTATTGGATCAGAGAGAGCAGTTTGTAGGTTTCTGCCCTTCCACTGTCCAAAGCCGACGTCAGTCAGACAGATGCCCTCAGCTGAAGAATAAAATCTATCTGACCCATCCTTGATCTTTTCTCCAAGTGGTCTGCTGCCAAGCTAGCATACCTCTCAAAGCAAAAACATTCTGGTCTCTCAATTACTTCCCTAGCAATCTCGGAGCTGTCTAACGAAGCAGACTTAGGAACCAAAGAACCCATTTCTTAGGGTCAACTTTTAAAATGATGAGACTGTTCACAACTTTATAGGCAGCATTCCAGGCCCTCACTTACTGACGTTCTGATGGAGAACAAGTCAGGTTTCCTTAACCTACTTCTCTTTCTTTCATATAGTTTAATATATATATAGCTTTAATATATATATAGCTAATTTTGGTTGACTTCTTTGCTTTAAACTTCATCATGTAAGCATTATTTGCTTATCTTACTGGGGAACGTGCCTCAAAACCTAATGGCGTGCTCTGGAGTATTCACATAGAAAAGAGATGAAGAGTTCGTTTCCTTGTATACTTGAATAATCGTGATAATCAGCTTTTCTCTTTGTTAACAGATTTCTATGTGAGAAAAAGTAATGGAATGAAACTGAACGGCTCAATTAGCAACATCAATAAATGCATCCTTGCAAAGTGACAGTGATACAGTGAGTAGGCTGTTGGCTTACCTGGTGAGAATTCTGGGACAAAGAGAAAGCTACTCTAAGAGTGTGGACTTTGAAGAAAGAGAAACTAAATCTGCCCCTGACAATTTTTTTTTTTTACTCTTAAGGCTTCAATTTCCCCATTGGCTTGAAATGAGTATTAAATAAAATATGCATGTAAAATACTTGGCAGAGTAGCTATTAATACATCCCTAATGAAGTATAAGAGGTGACCAACAACAGGCACACAGAGGTTTTTCTCTCAAAGAGATGAAACGTACAAGCAATGCCAAAAGAGACATCGAGATCAAAGGCAAGACATTTCAACTGGATCAAGAAAAACAGTCCATCAAATAAAAGAATGCCAGAATTTCTAGGGAAGATTCTAGTTCTAAACACTTCTCCAGTAAATGCTTTAGTTTCTTCTGGTTAGAAAAATAACTTTTTATTTAAATTGTCAAAGATAACATAATTGTACATGTGGTTAACTGAGGAGATTGAGATTATGCACCCTGCCTCACTGCCAATCAAACAGCACCTCCAATTAAACCTAGGCTGCACAGAAGGGGTTATATTTTAAAGAGGACTACTTATATAGAAAATATTTTCCCGTAAAAGGTTAAAATCTTTGACTTTGACTGCTGATGTAGAAGACAGAGTCAGAAATAATAGTTCCTTTTGCTTCCCAAACCCATTTCTTTTGTATTGACATTGTTATTTGTTAAACTGGTTAAATCACAGTGAACTGCTAATTCTGGAGTCAAGGGAACATGTGAACAGGATGATGGGAAGTAAAAAATTCCACCACAACCAGAATAGCTTTGTTCAAAGGCTCAACTTGATTAAATTCACATCCTGTGGTCCTTGGTTGAGTTCTCAGACAATGGTAAATGTAGTTACTGGGAAAACAAAAAAAACATTGTTCCTTTTCATTAGTTCTCTTCCTTCTTGGAAGTTTAAACACTGATTGTGTCAGAGACCAAAGCTTACATATAAGATAAAAGCATGATGTTAATACACGCACATCAAAAAGCCATAGACGTATATGCACATACTTATATACATATTCAACTAACATTAGCATTTAACCTGTGTTTGTACAGACAGTACTAAACTTCAGAAATTGTTTTTACGAAGAGAATTACCAAGTTTCAAAACAGTAGTCCTGTCTACCTCTCACCACAATTCTGCCTTGGAGCAAACTTTTCAAGACAGTGGGAATTTCACAAACTGGATTTGAAATCCCTTCTGTTAAAAATCTAACAATGACGATATGACATGCTGGGGGTGAGAGACAGAAAGACTTTGGAGAAGAGGCGACTGGCTCTGAATTTTGGTGACACACCTCCCTGGGGTGTAATGGGTTCCCTGTCTACTTTCACCTGCAGACCTTCCCAGTTCCTCAAGGTCAGACACCAAAGGGAGCTCCTCTTTATATCACCAAGATGGAGCAATGCCTGGCACACACCCGAGCTCAGCAAACACCAAATAAATAGATGGAGGATAATTAACCACCCTCTGAGCAAGCAAAAGCAGGGGTATATAAATTCTGACCTTCGGCCGGCTCACAGTGGCTCAGCTCTTTCTAAAGAACAGACTCATCTCTCTCCCCACCCTCTTCTTTGGGTTCTGAGAACCACGGTTCCACTTTCTCCAACATGTGAGGAACACCTTTCTTAACCCACACAAGGCCTCTCTGACTACTAGCCAGGAGATTCCCAGACATTACAGGAGTGTTTAGAGACTGGCGTGTTTGCATGGGTTTTTTATTTTTTCTTTTAAATGTTTAACAGTCTGCTTTTTCAGCTCAGTTTTCTGGTCTGTTTTCAATATTGGGAAGCACATGGGCAAAGCTCAACAATTTTCTCTCTTCTATGATGAAAGTATGAGTCCACTGCCAGGATTCTGTGTTCTTTACCCCTGTCAGCACTTCAACATTAAAGTTAGTAACTTTTTTTAAACCCCCTTTATTGATTTAGGTAGATGACAGGCCATGAGAACTGCTGCTTTATGCAGTTTATTGGCTGAATTTTGGGGTACTCTTATGACAAAGAAGAATGAGAGGACAGGTCACAGAGGACATTTTTTCAAGATTCCTCATCCTCTCATAGACTCCCCAGAGCCCTTTCTACCAACGTAGCAGGATTACTTGATTTTGAGGCCACATAAAAATTGGTTTGGAATATAGGCACTTCTGTCCATGATGTTCCTATTTGTAAAACGTCTAAGTAAGTACTTGAGCTATCATGAGATTAATCCTTTTTAACAACAAACAGAAACTTGTTAAAGTAAGAGTTATCTATGAAAGAGTTATCACAAACAAAAGGCTTGGAGATAGAATCACTTTATCTATTTTAATGACCATAGAGTGGGGTGTTAATTAAAGTTTATTGAATGACAGTGGATTCTCCGTCAGTGAATACTAACTATTCATACCAATGGGGAGGTGTTGAAAATGCAAAGAATAAAAACAGCCTTCGCCTACTAAGGACTTTCTATGTCAAACAAGGGTAACTGAACTTGCCTCACTGGGCTGTCGTCAGGATTAAATGAACTAACTGTGAAAAGTGTTCACTCAGGGGTTGACACGTTAAGGGCTCCTCGGTGCTAGCTACTACTACTACAATCATCATCATCCTTTTTTTATTTCTTATGTATTATACAGTATATATTACTTATTGTGCATACTATTATCCTGCCCAACTGATATGATGGCCCGATTTGATGATGAAACACCATGAAGCTCAATGAGCCAAGGAACAGGCTCACAGTCACAAAGCTGGCGCACAACGTCAATGGGACCCGAGCCGGCGTCGGCCTGATGTACAAGTTCCAGCTCCAACTGCCAGGTGACCCTGCTTTTAAAATAGGGACCTTTCTTCTGGAAGTTAACTCCTTGTCCTGATAGCTTGAGGACCGTAAAGGCAGATGGGACAGCAGAAGCAGAAGAGGCAAAGGGAACCCTGGAAAGGGCCAGGGCTTTGCAACCAGACGTCACTGGGTTCAGATCCAGCTGTGTGACTTTCAAAAGATGATGTGATCGCCCACATCTCTGCTTCCTAATCTGTAAACCTGGGGCAGTCACACCAACCCCGAGAGGTAAGGATGAGACCTAAAGTATGCAAAGTTCCTGGTCTAGTCCCTGGCACACGGGAGTGAGCCTGACATTTGTATCAGAATCATCCTGTCGGCTTCAATCATCCTTACAAGTCCTCCACCCTTCATGGTATAGAGGAAAAATCTTCCAAGAATTTGAATCCTCAACTTTATTTTTCAGACACTGTATCTCCAGGGGTATAATAACATTCTCCTCCAAAAGTCAAACAAGTTTTACTACCCATAATTTTTCTTTGGTCATAGATAGTTTTCCACACACATTATCTTTTGCCTCTATACATATGAAGAAAACAAGTGATATGTAATCATATCTAGTCATATATTCTATATATAATCATATTTGTGCCACACTTTGGCACTTCCAAAAGGAGAAATAAGAGGATGCAATGAAAATTAAACTAAAATAGAAAAGAATGGGGAATTCTTACAAAAAAAACCAAAAAATCTATTTTCCTAGAGCACTATCATACTACAAAGTAACTCTTGAAAGGGCCACAACATAAACATGTATACTATCATTAAAAAAAAAAAAAAGGATAAACAAAGGGACATGTAGCCAAAAGGGAAAGTGGTTAAACTTTTAATTTAAATCCAGTAATCATATGAACAGTCAAATATAATAAAATAACATGAAGGAAAATTCACCTTATTACTCCACAAAATGAAAACCAAAGAAAGCACACTTATAAATGCACTCTACGTCAGGCACTAGGTGATTCCCAACTCTCCACCAAAGCAATCAAATAGAGATTAACATGCCTATCAGCTCAAACCAGGCTATTAGTATGAAAGCTTTAAATTACACATGTCCTTACCAAAAAAGTATTTAAAAGATTTTTCTCCTAAATAACAAAAAGCATTGCACAGACTTTAATAACGTTTAATTTTACTTATGTGCTAAAAGGCATTCCTAAACAGATTAAAATGCAGAATTCAAGACCATGAGAAGAATCTTTCCCAAATGAAATAAGCATTTGGTTATCTTTTTCAGGGGCAGATAAATATGTTGTTCATCTTTCTTTTACCCAACAAAAATTCCTACAAAATGATAATCAAAACCTTTCGATAAACAGGAATTTAAATGCTGCCTCGCAAATCAGATTACATTTCAAGTGATCTGAGACCAAACTAAGGCAGCATTTTATGAGCATGGTTCTCATTTTTAAATCACAAGGAATCCGCCTGTTGAGATGCTGAGAGACACTGGCACCAAAGTTGAGGACTCAGGAACTCAAGAGTCACTGAAATATTTAGCCCGCCATGCCCTTAACTGAAAGAGAAGACTCGGGTTGAGGAGGGAAGAAAACAAGGAAAAAGGGAGGGGTGGTGGCGGAAAATTGATAGTGACCCTCAGGAAGAAAACAGAACTTAGAAACCTTCCAGAAACCTACTGCGAACTCTTCATCCCTTAAACTTTGGAGTGCCAAACACCTAATAAAATTAGGGAGGACAGATACTCTTCCCAAAGTGCAAGGCAAAGATACTGCTGAGATAAAATTATTCACACAGGATAACGAGTTGTTCCAGAAGTTTTGGGTTCCAGGCCTATTCTTCGGAACTTCACCGTTACTACATGAACAGGATGAACTATTTCATAGCACTTTCCAGCAGAAAAGGCAAGACTACATCTCACGACCCAGGCATCGCTATTCCAGAACTGAAGACGACTAATAAGTGAGACAGGGCATACGTTTTCCTAACGTACACTCCATGTGGAAAAAGGGAGGCTGCTTCCCAGGGAAGTATTTACCGACTTAAACGAATAAACTGCTTCTTAAGCCCATCATAAGTAGATATCTTTTAACAAAAAAGCACATTCGTCAGGATTACATTTTGGACAGGTTGCTTACCTAAGCATAATGTTACATAAACACTAACTGGCAGTGCCCACCACGCCCAAGCTCCCTTCCCAGGCAGGGGCTTCTGCTGTCACACTGTCATCCCAGGAGGGCACCTGAACTTAAGGCAGCAATTCGTGCATAGGCTGCCAGGGGCCCTGTGCAGGGACTCTGTACAAACTGGACTCTCAATCTTTGGGATTAAAATTGAGAAGTAATGGAGAATCCAGCCATTAGCAGCCAAAGTTATGTCTCAAAGGGAAAGAGGAAGAGAGAAGCTAGAAGAGTCTTAAGCTACGGATGAGCCAAAATCCTGACTCAGCAGAAACCACAGGAAGAGAAGAGAGCAGCAGGTAGGCAAGAGCCAAAGCAGGCGCACACTGACTGCTGCAGTCACACCAAGGTTAGGGGACCCAAAAACTCCTGCTGCTGCTGAGGGCTCGCCCACTCCCAGGTCATGAGGACACATCTGACTGCAGTTCCCGAAGACCTAGATGCTCAGTTTTCCTGGTTGCTGCAAAACCCAGGATGATGGATCAGATTCCTGTGTCCCTATTCCCACATCTACCTTTATAAAGAATGCCCAAGCTGTGGTATATTTACACAACAGAATACTACTCAGTGATTAAAAAAACAAAACAAAATAATGCCATTTGCAGCAACAGGGATGGACCTGGAGATCATCATTCTAAGTAAAGGAAGCCAGAAAGAGAAAGAAAAATACCATGGTATCACTCACATGTGGAATCTAAAAAAAAATTTTAAAGAAAAAAGAAAACACTAATGAACTTATCTACAAAACAGAAACAGACTTGACACTAAACAATCTCAACCAGGGGAAAGGGATAAATTTGGGAGTTTGAGATTTGCAAATGTTAACCTCTCTATATAAAAACAGATAAAAAACAAATTACTTCTGTATAGCACAGGGAACTGTATTCAATATCTTATAATAACATTTAATGAAAAAGAATATTAAAACAAATATGTGTGTGTGTATGTGTGTGTGTGTGTGTGTGTGTGTGTGTGTGTGTGTGTGTGTGTGTGTGTGTGTATAAATACATACACACATGACTGGGACATTGTGCTGTTAACCAGAAACTGACATGTTGTAACTGACTATACTTCAATTAAAATAAAAAGCAAAACAAACAAAAAATGCCCTATCACTTGGGGGTAATTTTAGTGAGTCCCTGGTCCTTGTAACCAAAAGGGTATATTAATCAACTTAGTTTTCTAAGTCAAACTTTTCACCAATTCAGAAAATCTTTCTGTAAATTTGTGCAAAGTAAAAAATGTCACATTTCACTTTTTTTAGTTCAGAAAATCATGCAGCTTTCATTCCCTAAACTTGGATGATAATTTCTCTCTTTCCAACCCACAATCACCTGATCCCACCCCATCCACCATTTTCTCCTCCTGGTCTTAGGTATTTTAGGTCTGGGTCAAGTAGGGAATAAGGCAAGATGCCTTCTCAATCCAACTCCCTTCTATTTTTAAGGGAAACAGGAGCAACTAAGAGAGTAGTTATTTAACAAAACAACTAGAGGAAATTCTCACAGTGTCTATCAGAGGTACGGATGCAGTACCACTTGTCCCTGAAATCCAACTTCTGGATATCCATCCCACAGGAATACGGAGTCCTGGAGATAACCCACAAGTTAATCGCCAAAGGGCTGGTTAAATAAAGTACATCCATAGTACAGAAGTGGACCCAGAACAGAAATAAACTGGCGTATTTTTAAATGAGGTGGATCTGTAAGAAATGACCCAGAATGAAAGCTGTGAGTAACTATAATGTTTTATTACAAGTATGTATAAAGACACACAGAAGTAATATATACATGTAACGTTACTTGTAAAATTAAATCTGTAAGTTGTAAAATTCAATGCATAGGTACCACATAACCCGTGCAATAATTACATTTGGAAAAAAATCTACGTGTATATTCAACGTAGAAAAACATCTGGAAGGGTACACAGCAAACTGACCATACAGGGAACATCTCCGGGGGAATGAAAATGTGAGGGCTGTTATTTTCACCTACTTGACACAAAGTATTTACTATATCCTTGTCATTTTAAACCTTTAATGAAATGAAGACTAGTCATGCCAACAGGTATTTCATCTCTTTTGTTCAAAGTTCTATGAAATCCATCCTTAAAAGACAAAAAAAATTCAACATTCAGATCAAATTAAATTCCCAGAGATTCATTTCTCCCACATGCCCAGGAAATCCAATAGCTACTTCTACAGAAAAATATTTCACCAATCCAGAAAGTTCTCACTGCCACCTCAAGGTTTGATATGAAAGGTCAATGGGAAATCTAAAAATCATTTCTGTGTTCAAACACACCCACAAACAATGAGACAGTTACTTACTCATAACTTCCCTCTCTCCCAGAACTTTCTCTAAAATGTTTTCAACTCTGAATCAGGCAAGTACCAAATATCAGAATAAGGAGATTCACAACACCCAGAGGACAAAAGGCTACTACAAAAGGACAGAAAAGCATGCTACTCCTAAGAAATAAACTGTAACACAGACAGTAAGATCAGATTGTAAATGTATTCTGAGAACACTTAAGTGTGAGAAAAATATACATATATTCTCTGTCCAGTAATCACACAGTATGTTTGACTCTCAGGATGTACCAAATTTTCAAGAAACAAATCACTTTTGCCAAGTAAGTGTTAACCTAAGAGTGGTTTATTTTTCTTGCTCCAAACAAATTAAATATGACAGTACTGGGAATGCTAAAAAGTATCAATTTCCAAAAATAGTAATTTATACTTTTTTCTACAGTCCAACACATTAAAACTTACACGCCTACAGCAAAATTCAAACCGCATCTAGCCCTAGGCCCTGTGGTAACCAGTGGTTTTTTCCCCCTTTTCACCCACCTGTATTATCCAAACTTTCTATAAGGACCTTCCATTATTACTTGTATAATTGTTGGGAACTTGAAAATAAATAGGATTGGAGTTCTTATAACTCAGAGGTCTAGGCAACACCCTCTTCTCAGCCGTTCCTCTTTATGTGAGAAAGGGGCCTGGGCCAAGCACAGGAAAGACGGCTCCACGGGTCTAACCCAGGCACAGGTCTGTCTCCCCTTTGGAATAAACAGCAAGCCACTCAGCATTTAAATCTGCAGATGGATAGCAGTAACACCCAGCTCTCTTCCCACATCTGAAAGCATACAACATTTCATAATAAGGGCTTTGACCAGAAAGATTCCACAATTTAATAAATGGTATACTTGCACCCCTCCCATCTTACTATCATTTCTGCCATTACAATATGATAAACTAAAGACATGGGCAAATTCTGTCAATAACTGTTACTGGGATTCTAGTATTTTTATCTGATTATCCGAACAGGGTGGGAATTCTTTTTTGAAAACTGATTATAAAACTGGCGGTACAGTATCACTGGACTGCCTTCAAAGTAAAGAAACTTTCCTCATTGTCTAAGCAACAATCTACCTTTAAACTGAGTGATGCATAGGAAACATGTTATTTTTAGAGCTGTGACAGATCTAGTTCACTGACTTCTAGGTGGCAGGAGAAATAATTACATATGCATGCAAACAATCTATATTTTTAATGCGGTGTTGTTGAGTTTTAAGGTCAGTCTGAAATAAAACACCTCAAGTCTAAAAAAGGATCAGCATTTTATATACACACACGCACACACCCCTCTGCCCTTCAAATGTTACATTAGAACAGACATGTTTAGACCTCTTAGCAAGTCATACATTTATAAAGCCACTTTTCTAGCAAAAATCACTCTGATGGATAGTTCACACAACACATTAGTTTATGAAACCTGTAATCAGCCGCAGTATAACAACCAGGGTAAAGGTAGTCAGGTAATTAGCAAACCCACCACGAGTTAAAAACAAATGTTAAATGAATGACAAACATTGTGTATTCATCACCCTCGACCTAAATAAAGCTGCTGTGGTAGAAAGTTCGCAAAGAAGGCAGTAAGAATTCCTCCCACCTTTGTACACACGTCCCTTTGCCATGTCATTTTACCATTCCCTCTAGCAAGGAGGAAAACTGATCTCCCTGCCCGCGAGTCTGTGGGAGCCTTGTATTGTGCTCCGACCAACTGAACGAGGCACAGTGACGCTTTGCACACCAAGCCTCAGCCTCAAGAGTCCCTGCAGCTCCACTCCAGCTACTTTGGAATGCTGCTGCAGCCCAGGGACGAAGTACAGGCGTGCCTCCTCGCGAAGGAGGGATCAGTGGAGAGGGCCAGCCAACAGCCAGCAGCAACCACCGCACACACAACGAGACCACCTTAAAATAGGTAGCCCCAGCCCAGCTGGCCAAACTGGCAGAACTGCCCTGCCCAGCCCAGCCCAAACTGCCAATCCACAGAACTGTAAGCAAATAAAATGGTCATTATTTTAAGCCATTAAGTTTTGTGGCAGTTTGTTACACAGCTGTACATACTGATACAGAGACCATGGATCCACACTCAGAGATCTGAGCCTCTCAATTTGTTAGAGACATCCTTCCTTGAAAGCAAAGCTTCAAATGAGGCACCCACCTCAGCCAGATTATGCCACTGAAGCTTTCTGGGAAAAGTTATACAGTCCCTACTCACCTCAGACCCCTGCTGAACACCTGCAAATGTTAAACCTGGCTTCGGCCCTGAGTTCTTCCTCTCCATCTTACTCACTCCTGCTGAGGTCTGAGAGCTTTCACTGCCCCAGGCTAGTCTTTGCCTTCCAATGATCCCATCCCACCTCTGGCTTTACAGATCTGGTTTTGGAATTTCACCCCTTCACTCCATCATGCATCCTCTCAGCCCATCAGCTTTTGCTATTGCTATTCTTACCTCTAGACAAACTGAGCTCACTGTTATCACAAGCCATAGTCCTGGATACATTCATTACTTCCATAAAGCAGTGACACAGAATCTCTTAAAGAAAATAACAGTAAACAAAAGTGCCTTTAAACAACTAACGGCACTGTTCAGGCTAGATTAATTATTCTGATAAAGCTACCTACCACCGCTTAAAACATTTTGGAAAATATCTTAAGAGCAAATTAATGTCATACTAGAAAATCAGTCTCGTTTCTTCATAAGAGGGCTGAGGGAAATGGGCGAATTTTTTAATTTAAAATAAAATATAGCTATAAAGTGTTAGGTGCACACCCTCCCACTATGTCCCCTTGAAGGATACTTCTTGTGCACATCAATTCTAATATGATCAATTTTAAAGTCAGTCAGACCTCATAAATAACACCTTTCATACTTTTGTCACTCCCTTTCTTCCAAGTAGCTCCAAGAGAATATTTCATTTGTAAACAACTGCATACAGATGAAAACCATGTCACTCTTCACACGCAGACTAAGTGGACCGCAGCCTATAAGCCAGAGGCAAACAAGTGCCTGACTGCAACCCTTACCTACCCCAGCGATGGCACGTCCGTTACCCTCTCCGCCTTTAACACTATTTAAGCAAATATATAAACCACAAGTTGCCTATGTTGTCTATTTCTAATGGGCTCTAAAGAGTACAACACGAAATTATGGCCTTTAGAAAGTCTTGCTGCTTCTATGGAAACACTCAGGAAGATGGCTATAGATGAATTAAGAGGCTTGTTATCTCTTCACCCTAGAAACTGTTGCTTTTTGAATAATAGATAAGTATTTATCTTAATGAAGATAAACAATCTAGCCCTGATCTTAACTGATGGCAAAAATATTACTATTCTTAAATTTGTCCTAATGATCATAAGTTGAAAACACACAGAGACGCTTCTGTAGCCCTATTTCAGCCGCCCAACTGCCCAGGAGAGGTGCCATGTTAAAAATGTTTCCACAACAACCCTTGTCGAAGGTCAAGCACTGGATTTAGGACTCCAGAAACTTGAAAGAGCACCTACAAGGAAAAATAAAAAAGGATTACATAGTAAAACATTCTCTATGAAGGCCCCGGTCACCCTAGAGACGTGAAATGTGAGAAAGTACAGACTGTTCCTGAATTGCCCAAAATTAAACCCAGTTCATCTCCTGACAGATTTTTTTTCCACCCCTCAGTCATTAATTCCCTCTCTTAACAAAGCAGGTGTCCTACCAAACAGTGATAACTAAGTTTGAATTTCTATTAAGGTACTGACTTCAATGCTAGATGTTTTATTTCCTTTGTGGTATGTAAACACTGTAAGTACTTTAATGAGAATCAAATACCAAAATGTTTTAAAATCAAGTGAAGGGAAGGGACCATGATTCAAATTTACCATTTAAGTGACCAGAATTGATATCAGGATCGTTTTTTCTAAGTAGAGTTAATTTCACAACGTCTTTGTAATTTCATCAAAAAAAAAAAAAAAAAAAAAAAGCCAGTTCCTAACTCATAAAAGAGAAGTTGAAGTGATTCTGTCTACCACATCCAACCCCAAGACTCTGAAGTGATTTCTTGAGGAAATGTAACATTTGATACTTCTGAAAATACTAGATTTCATTGGGGAGGATTCTGTGTTTATAGTGATCACAAGAACATTCCAGAATGAGTTAAGTGGGTAAGATAAAAACTCATACTTCAGAACAGTCTCCCTACGTCAACAGGGGTATCTGTTTCACCACCACAAAAGAGAGTAACTGTGCTTCTGAAAATATGAATCAATCAGCTTTCTAACAGAGCACAGTGCAAAAAACAAGGCAAAAAAAAAAAAAAAAACTAAACTAAAACTGTTTTTAATCAGGTTAGCACTGCCTGTCCCCTCTGGTACATCTCAAGTCAGTGGCAATGCCCTTAGTGTGTTACCAGGAGGTGGCCTCGGGTTATCTACAGCCATCATAATATTTCATCAGGTTTTGAATATTTCTTAGGAACTACCACTCAGCACTGCCCGTCAGAACTTCTGTGGTGGTGAAAAGTCTGCATCTGCACCACCCAGCGAGGTACTTCACAGGACAGCGCAGATTACAGGCCTAAAATTAAGTACATAAAACACAGCTCCTCGGCTGCACTAGCACCGTTGGCTATTGAACATTTGAAAATGTGGCTGGTGTCATTGAGGAACTGTATTTTATTTAATTTTTTAAAGACTTTATTCTTTTTAAAGCCGTCTTAGGTTCACAGCACAACTGAGAGGAAGGCAGAGTCTTCCCACATGCCCCCTGCTGCCGCCCATGCACAGCCTCCCCTGCTGTCACCATCCCCCAGAGAGGCACACTGACCACAAGTGATGAATCTACTTGGGCACATCCTTACCACCCACTGTCCACAGGTCACCTTAGGGCTCACTCCTGGTGTTGCATACTCTATGGGTTTGGACAAACGTATACTGATGTGGACCCATCACTATGGTCCCACACAGAGCACTTGCACTATCCTAACCATCCTCTGTGCGCCGTCTATTCATCCCTCAACACCCCAAGAGTTTCACACTAATTTAAAGTGAAACAGCCACACGTGGCTAGTGGCTACCATACTAGACAGCTTAGAACTAGACGCTGCTAAGAACACTGCTGCTGCTCTGACTGCTGTGAAGTTATCAGCCTGGACCTGGCTCAAGCACAGCTTTGCAAGCACAGCTTTGCTCCAGCTAATAACCAGCCCTGAGATGTATCTACTTGCCGCTCCTCAATCTTTCATTTTTCAGCAAGCACGCACACGCGCACATGCACGCACACTCCCTCTACCTCACTGACAGGTTCCAACCAAGGATTAGAAATATAATATATTGTAAAAAAATTTTAATTAAAAGAATGTACATATATATCTACTGCAACAGACCAGACAAAAGATGATGGTTGAAATGAGACTATTTTATGTTTATATATCACCCGATTTACATGCTAAACATGGCCTGTGAAGAAGTGTAAAGGTCATTTTAACACTGCTAAAGAAATACGTAAGATTTTTGCTATAATATCTACATGGTAAATATGTTCCCAGATACATATTTATTAAAATGGTAGTTATAAAATTCACTGATTCGGTAATATTTCTAACTTCCTCCTTCCCACCAACGAGGAATCAACATCATATAAGTGGAAGAAAATACTGAACTGCGTAGGAAGCATTGGCCTGAGATTCTAAGGACTTCTGGACCACAGGCAAATTACTCTAAGTCAAGCTGGTAGAGTCTTCAGATGTAAAACAAAGGAGCAGGTATGGACTTTCCCTTCAGTCTCCCCTCAAATTACATTTCATTACCCCCTATATTCTTATGCTATTCCTCACGTAGGAGCTAACTTATAAAAGCCAGCACCGACCTACCATTCCTTGCCTAGGCACTCTCTTCCCCTCCCTTCTTGAGCCACCTCATAATTAAGAAAGGGGACAGTGACACAGTCAACTGCAAAGGAAGGAAGAAAGGAAAGGAAGGGAGGGAGTTAGTGAGGGTGGGAGGGAGGAAGTGAGAGTCAGAGAGGGGAAGTGAAGGAGGGAGGGAGGAAGGGAGGACAGACCAGATAATTCAAATCAGAATGTAAGCAACACAAAATAGGCCAATAGGCACCAATCCACAGAATATAATCCTTTTCAGTCCCCAGACTGAACAGAGCAGGAAAGAACACAACTGGGATGCCCCTTATTACAAACCCCGGCACAAACTGATGCTATCAGTTTAAAAGAAGATCACAGATTCTTCTTAGACCTCAACCATCAGAAGAGTGATTGTGAGAAGTCTCAGAATTGTCACAGGTCACTGGCTTCTAAAATACTCCCCCAGTGAAGAGCTATCATTCACATGATAGAAAGCCATCAATCTCTACTTACCATGCTAGTTCTTCTGGAAAATCAGGGACTATAGGTTGGAAACCTAAACCCCCTAAATGTCATCTAAATGTGTATTTTCATCTAAGGGAAAAATTGAATGAACACCCCCAGTACTAGGCCTTTGAGTTATACTGAACGCCACTTACTGGGAAGAAGTTTGAAAATAAAACTATCATAAAACGATGTTTGAAGGTCCATCTTAAGATGATGTTTCCCCAATTATCAAAATATACAATCAGTCAAAAAGGGGATTCATCTAATTCCTCAATGTCCAAGAAGTTTTTTAAAGCTAAGCCAGAGTTTATTTCCAAATAATTCTTTGGCAAATGAGAAGAACCTTGAAATACATCAGCATTTACTCACATGAGATTCTCAAAGTGTTTATCTCAATCAGTTTTGAACTGAAGCACTTCCTTACCCATTCTCTAAGGGTTGCTATTTCTCCTCTGCTTCCCAGTTAAGTTAAATCTAAAATGCCTTTTTAATTAATATACTGAATTCTTCTTTAGTAGCAAAAACTTGACCGATGAATAGCAGGTTTGGAAACAGAAACACTTGGTACACTTGAATCACTTCAGCCATCTTGGAGTTGTTTGGGGATAATTTAAACAAAATTATCCTGGAGGAAAATGTAAAACCTCACATGATCGCATGGAGAATTTTTTTTTAATAGGAAAAAAAAAAAAACTTCCAAAAAACACACCATAGAGGAACTATAACACATATTAGATTGGTTTTGACTTTAAAAGACCCAGTTCTGTGGTCTTAGCTTGTACCACACCAATCTATGACCCTCAGTCCCTAGTCATTTATAAAACTACAATCCCTGCCATCGTAACAATTTCTGAAACTACCCGCCCTGGTATTCTGCTCCTGTGTTTCACCTGTGTTCCTGATCCTCGCCAACAGTCCTGATTTCTACACAGCAAGAGGCCCCACAGAGCTTCAAGGTTGGGTTATATATAACTACACAAACAGCAAGAGAGAGGTCATGGGTACACTCAAGAAAGGAAAGCTCCACAGAAGAGGGGAGGCGTGCCAGGACTTCCCAGCCCTGCCCTGCAACGCCTAAGTAACAGGACACAGCGACTGTGGCGGGGAGCCCCGGCCCCTTTAATCTGGAGAGGCCACCTCCTCGCAGACTTATGACCTCAGGAAAGCCAGGCCTCTGCCTGCCTGGCTACCTGCACAGCACAGGCAGGTGGAAGTACTCAAAGTGCTTACTCTTGATCTGGAAGGATTAATGAGCTAATTTCTACAGAGCCCTTTAAGCTGATTGGCCCAAACGCAACTAGGTAAGCATCATCATTAACCATAGGCAAGATTAAATCTTCAGGATCCAGGGAGACAAATATTTAAAGTGAGGCAATGTTTCTCTCCCACAAGGAGGGAAGCAGTATTTATCCCTAAAATTCAGGCTTCCATCCAGAAAACATTTATCAAATACTTATTAAGAGGTGTGGGGTATGGAGGCCAAAGACCCATCATCAAGGAGTTCACATCTAGGGCCAAGATGAGCAAGGAGGCAGACAATCCACATAGGCTGTGAGGACCACCGGGGTGATGGAGCCAATAGAGGAGGCAGAGGGGAGGAGGCTCAGGGATAGAGACAGGGCATGTTCTCTTTATGAACATGCATCAGGCTATGCACATTTATGATATGTACACTTTCCCACATGCATATTATACTTCAATGAAGGTAGTACTTAAAAGGAGAAACAGGGCACACTGTTAAACAGATGAAAACGAAAATGAGGGTGGAATGGTGTTTCAAGCAGAAGGAAAACCTGCCTAGCAGGGGCTGGGAAAGCTTGAAGTTGCATTTCACCAACTGCAAAAGGTTCCTACTGGCTGGGAGTCTGTCAAAGGCAAGAGACAATTCCCAAAGGCCCTAAACACCTGCTCAGAGTTAATCTTAAGGATGATGGAGGAGCCACTAAAGGTGTTCAAGCCTGGGGGAGACAGATAAAAACTTTAGTACAGTGGTATTGCTTTAGTAGCAATGCATACCAGAGCTGGAAGCTGGCTACAAAGTTATTACAATCATCCAAATAAGAACTGAGAAGGGCCTCAACTAAGCCAGAGATGGTGCAGAGGTAGACTAAGAAACAGATCAAAGAAGGAATCAAGCACGCAGAACAGATAAGACTGAACACCAGTCAGATGTGGGAGATGGAGGAAGGCAGTCAAGTGTGGGATGACCAGCATGTATCTGCTTCACACTCAAGGGTCTTAAGGAAGATGGAGAATGTTGAAGGAGTAAAATTAGGAGGAGATGGTGATTTTCACTGTGAGTATCTACACAAGGATGTATAAACAGTGGCCCTCGCACCAGCCCAAGACCAGGGAGGCCCTCTGCATTTTAGGTGGTGGTTGAAGCCTCAGACCCATGGAGAAGTGGATCCTGGCACAGGCGCAGGAGGGAAGGAGGAGAGAAATGGCAGCTGGTGCCAACTCCTACAGAGAGCAAGGGAAGGCCTGCAGTGTCCACTGGCTCTGGCCATAGAAGGTCACCAAGACTGTGGAGATTCCAACTTTGGTTTCTTAGCAAGACGCCAGAGGCCAGATTGCAGTGAGCTGAGCTTGATGGGAGGTTCTTTCAGCTCAACTGTAAAAGGAGAGAAGGTGGTACTAGAGAGGGAAGGAGTAGTGAGAGGTCTTGTTTTGTTCTCTTTTGCTGTGAAAGATAAGAGAGACTTGAGAATGCATGTAAGCAGAGGAAGAGCAGCAAGGGAAGGAAGGAGACAGGGAGCAATAGTGATGACCTCACCTGCAGACAAATGCCCCTGTCCTCTCCCTCACTGGGGCACACACTGACCATTTCTCTGAGTCAGCAGCATTTCCTGCCAGCACGGCAGCCTCCATGGGGCCAATGAGAGGTGGAAGAAAAGTGCAGTCCGAGCAGGTTGTTCGCAGAGCCCTTTTGCGATGGGCCGTTCCTCCAACAGCCTTCTTGCAGGGTGCTCTCACCACTTGTCAGAGGGCCATCTGGCACCCGAAGCCCTGAGCTGTCCTGAGCTGTCCGATTCGCCGCCGGGGCTCCACAGGTCTCTGCAGCTTCCTCCCTGAAGGGCCTTCGGGCTCCCTATCCAGCTGCCCACCTGGAGGGCGGGGACTAAGGGGCCAGGTCTCCCTCCTGCATCCTTCCTAGTACTAACCCAGCAGAGAAACTCTTCAAGCGGCTCCTAAGACTTGCTAGAGACAGGGCTGTGTTCTCTCCTGGTAACTCGGATCTGATTAGCTGGCACAGCCAACAGTAGTGATGGCTCAGGCTCCAGGAGAGCTCACCCAGGGCCAGGGCCTGTTCTGAGTGTTTCACAGGCTGTCTCTCCTGGCAAACCAACTGTTACCATCTCCAGGTTATAAATGAGGAAACTGAGTGCAGACACCTCTAAGTAACTGGCTCAAGGCCACAAGGCCAGCAACTGCCATGCCTGAGATATGAAACTGACCAGAACCCGCCACGTTCTACTCTCCAACACCATCAAAAATGTGCGATACAACAAACTTAAATGTTATCAGTCACACATCAAATGCACAAATAAAGTAAGTGCTGCAGTAATTCTACCCTAAGTTTCTCTTAATCTAGAGATTTTTCCCACATGCTAGTTTGAACAGCACATTTAAAAGAGCACTCCTTGTGAATATAATTAACACCATTCAATTGTATACCCAGAAAATGGTTAAGGTGACGAATCTTATATTTATATATTTTACCACAATAGTGAAAAAACCCACAAAAAGAACAGTTCTATACGCATTTTTCTCTTTAAATGGTATGAAAATCAAAACCCCTGCCTTAAGTCAAGCCTCTCAGGCCTCTTTTAGTTTAAAAAAGAAAAAAAATTTTACAAACTGACAGCAGCAGCAAAGCAGCACAGTTTAAAGGTCCAGGAGACCACAATACACACTCGGTGCTCCAGCCCTCTGAGGTCCCATGCAAATGAGTGTGACTCAGTGTCCTCAAGATCCCTCTAGCACATCTGTAAAACCGGTTCTAATCCCTAAACCAAGAGTTCTGCAGAATCTCTGAGAACAGAGCAGGTGTGATGTGGGCTGCTACTCCTTGAGGACCTGACCATATGCCTATTACCTGGGTCTGGGAAAAACACACCTGAATGGTTAAACAAAGCTCACAGGAGAGAAATAAACAGAGTACTTGAGAACGCCTCTGTCAAACTATGGTTAGGAGTCTAGGAACCAAATTCTTTTTGGTGACTTGGGCCGAAAATTTAGTAGGTGGTACTTCTGGATCATTCTAAAGGACTGCCCAGGACAAAAGTGAAGCAACACTGAGAAGTCAGGTGCAGAACTACAGAAAGGCTCATCCTGCAAAAAAAAAACTTTAAATAAAACTACTGTGAGGCACAAGTCTATTTAGTGTTTCTCAGAGGAAAATCAACAAAGACATTAGCCCCTACTGGAATTACCTGATTCAAACACAGAAACTGATACAGCAATAACTACAACTCTTTGACGGAAAAGTTCCTTGAGGTTGTTCAATCTATTAAGGACACCCAAGTCAACACTTACATGACTCACCTTCTGTCCTCTGGTTAGCAAATCAAGATGATAACATTAATACCACAAACAAATAAACTAATTTTTCAACTGGCATATCTTTTGGGTGCCCCCATATACTTCTAAAGAAGGAATCTAAGAGTGAGATGGGGAAGGGATGAGGAACAAAAATTAAGGAGGCTGAAGGGTATAAACAGGCTAGAATACTTCTGAGGAGCAGTTACTTCTATAGGAAACAAATATTTGAAATCAACTAATATTAATGGCTAAAAGAAGGAATTTAATCATTTCACAACGTTGTTAACCCCTAAGTATAAAGCTCACTCCAACAGATTTTACATCGTTTCCAGGTCTCGCATAAACTTCTGAACCAGATTACCCCTAAGAGCATTACAAACTCTCCACTGATCTTTTACCACATAAGAACAACATAACAAAGAGAAAGCTTTATTTTAAGACTTGCAAAATCCTGTGTTTATTTTTCTAAAACAAAAGTCAAACGACTGAACCTGCTTTGTTTGGGCTTTAGTAAACCTCTTCTCTCCTAATCTTGAGGTCCCAACCTCTGCCAGAAGGAAATAAAGAAAAAGTGCTCCATGCCACACTGGAAAGTTAAAACACCTTGCCTCCCTTGGCCTTCTGCTCATGCACTTCCGAGCCTCCTGCTGGTCACAGTTCACACTGCCAGAGCCCTATCATGTGACACCTGCCTTGTGGCAGGAGAGGCGAAGGGTGTCCACCTGCATTCATGTCAAAACTGGTTCAGTGTTTGTACTACTAACTTCTGCGTGTAACATTTGAGCAAAAGTGCTTAACCGCAAGTTCAGTCTTAATTACCCAACTAGCATTAAACACTAAATGGAAACGGGTTTGTAATTTCCTATAAACATTAAGTCCTTACAAAACCCTATTCCAGCAATTTGACTTTTCAATAACATGGCCCCCACACAGGCCATCTCTTTTAGTTGGAAAAATATGAGATACGTTTAAAATGTAGAAAAGCCTTTCCTGCAGTGTGAATGTACAAAAATCAGTGACGCTGTAATAAGCACGTGTTTCTGTTTGCAAATTCCTCAGGTGAATTTTTTTAATTAAATTGACCAACCATAATTAGCAATGCTGTTACTGCAAGCAGAAAGAAGCCCTGCAATCAATCCCATCACTTTAATTAAACTAAGATTTTATTCACTTCAGTTCACAAAACTGGTCAACTCAATACATTGTTTTTAAAAGGCAAAGCTTGCATATTAACCCTAATAATTAACAACATAGGCATATGAATTGATTATAAGTGGGCTGTGGTCCTAACCCTATGAAAACTATGTGGCAGATAACATCATTCAACTTTTATGGACCATCCCTGCATGCTGGAGCCAAGAGGGATAAATAAGACCCTGCAAGAGTTCACAGCTGGCCAGCAAAGGCAGCAATGGAAATAAGCACTTTACAAGCATACCAAGACTCCAAAATTCAGCTCAATGTCTCCTGTGGAATACCCTGCTTCCTATTTCTCCTAGCAGTTCCCCCTTTGTGCTCACCCATCACATCCTATGGAATCATTTATTTCAACTCAGTAAGTCCTTGCAGGTGGGGACCATTTTTATTAATTTCTATACTGCTAGCACCCAGCTCAACGCTTGGGACATGGGGGCCTTCAGATTTTGTGGAGCAAATAAAACTTATGGAGTTACATGCCAAGTGGTATGTAAAGGGAGGCAGAAGAACCAACCACACTTTGCCTCGGGAGAAGCAGAAGGTTTCCAAGAACATTCATTCTGCCCTTGGAAGCTGAGTGAGAGTCACTGTAAAGATGGGCACTTAGAGGAGAGAAGAGCCTGTGAAAGGCAGCAAGGAATGGAAGGCCAGGCGTGTCCTATGACAGCTGAGGATTCAGGGCATAATCAATGCCAACAGAATATGGGAGGGGGCAAGCAGTTGAGGGCAGGTAGCAAATTGGAAAGATGAAGGGGTTTAGATACCAGGTTAAAGGAGTTTTCACTGAATACTCTAGGCTTTGAGAAGCCCTTAAAGATACTTAATCCAGGAAGTGACATGAAGACTCATCTCTTGAGAGTCATTAGGCCTAAAGTTATGAAAGGTCTAGGTCCTCAAAGAATTTTATGTAGAGATGCCTGTTTTAGGTTCTTTGGAGCTTTTCTATCCCAGGTTACAGTTCTGCCCATCATTTTCTTATCTATTTATTTCGGTCTCTGCTATGTTTCATTCACTCAGTATCAGGTGATGTAAAGGCTCATTTACCTAATGAAATTCTTACTGTTTTAATTTTTTAAGGGGGAGGTGGTTAGAGAATTGTTTTTAATATAAAGCAAAAAAAAGTGTTTAAGATAAGTATCCTGAATTCCTTTTTCATCACCATACTTAAATCTCAAGTTATGAAAAGGCAGCATCCCATCCCAGCGCCAGTAAGGTTAGAAGCTGAGGGCCCACTCCACCGAGAGGGTTCCCTAACTGGGTTTAACAAGACTCTCAAACAGGATAATCCAATAAGGAAGATTCTAAGTGAAGGGTCAACACAAATCTCCCGGCCCTTCACGTGCTGGGTCCAGGGAAAAGTAATGCCGGCTTCTTACGATTAGACTTTGCCAGGTTTTTAAAAATGTAAGATAAGGTGTTATTTGTGAGCCGACTAGAAGGCACCGAAAGGCAGGGAGTAGATCACCGACAGCCTCGGGTTTCACTCTTGCAGCTCGGCCCTGGACCGGAGGGAAGCATCGGCCCGGCGCAGGGCAGAAGGCCAGGGCTCCTGCTTTCCACGGGCGACCGTGCTGGGCGGCAGGCAGCGCGCCCCGGCACCGAGACGGGTACCCAGGCGCGCCGGGCGGCGCGGAGAGCCCAGCTGCAAGGCAGGCGTGGAGCAGCGGCTGTCAGGGAGGGAGCCCAGCATCCTCCCCAGCTTCGGGAAAGAACCTGGGCCTCCGCAACTCCTACGTAGCCCGATTACCCACGGCAAGAGGCTGCTGACCGGAGGCAGAGGCGCGGCTGCGCCCGCCAGGTCCCCCAGGGCGCGGCGCGGGGGCGCTGGAAGCCCAGGGCGGCGCCCCCGCAACCCCACCCCGGCCGCGGCTGCCTGCCCGCGTGGCCACCGACCACGGGCTGCGGCCCAGGCGCGCGGGTTGAGGGAGATGCGGCGGCGTTGCCGAGTCCCCTGCTCCGCCGCCCCGGAGATCCGGGAGATAAAAGTTTGCAGCATGCAGCTAGTCTGCAGTGCGAGTCACATCCGCCGCGCCGCCTCCTGCCGCACCAGCGCTCACTGAACGAACAAATAAATTAAAAAAAAAAAAAAAAAAAAACTACTGAAGCCGGTAGGCCCCGAAGCCAGCCGCTCTGCCTCCCGGGCGTGCATGCAGAGGAACCCAGCATCCCGCGTCCACACCGCCCCCGGCCGCACCTCCCGCTCGGCCTCGGCACCGGGCCTGGGCCGGCCCCGCCGCGCCCCCCGCACTGACCGATAACCTCCTGCAGCTCGTACGCGTCCCTGCAGATGGGCCAGCCGACGGCCTGCGCTGCCGGTGCCGGGGACACGGGCGCCGCCGGGGCCGGAGCTGCTGTCGCGGCCGCCGGGGCCGCCGCCGCCGCTGTCACCGGGGCCGCCTGCTGAGGCTGCTGGACGTGCACAGGCGAGCCGCTCGGCTCCGCCATGATGCTGCCGGAGAGCGGGAGGACGCGCCGGCCGGCGGACGACCTTCCACTTGAAACTTGCCTTCCCTCGCCGCCGACACCTCTCAGCCGGCGCACGCCCTCCTCGCCCGCCGCCGCCGCCAGCCACGAGGGGAGGGAGCGAAGGAGGCCGAGCCGGGCGGAGGGAGGAGGCAGTGCCGGCGGAGGCGGGGAGGGGAGGGGAGGGGAGGGGAGGAGGCGGCGGCGGCCGCGCTCGCCGCGCGCCCCGAGCCTCGCGCGAGCAGTTTTATGCCTCCGCGAGGGGAACCGCCGCCCCCTCCCGCCCAGCTCGCCGCCGAGGAAGTTTCCACCCAAGGGGAGCGAGGCTGGACTGGGTTGGTTCTCGGGGCCCGCGTCCCTCGCCCCCTCACTCCCCGCTTTCCCTGCGCCTTCGCCTCAATCAGGCTCTCCGGAAGGTGTCCCCTGGGGACCCCGAGGGCGGGGTCGTTGAACCGCCGCCAGGTTCTCAGATTCAGAAGTCTCCCCAACTAAAGAGAACCTGAAGTTCATTTACAAGTCAGCGATGGAAACACCTACACGCCGGCCGTTTGTAGGACGCCAGTTAAAAAATAACACAAGTTGTAACTTTCCGGCGCCCTACCTGCCAATATCCTTTTCCCCACCTGGCCTAATCTAATCGCAGCCCTGCTAATGTTTTTCTTGGTGAAACCTGATTCCTTAGGTCCCTGGCTGTACACAGACTTTCTTCATTTGTTCCAAGCCGCTTGGATCCCAGAGAGGTGATGCAAGGGCCTGTGAAGTTAGAATAAGAAATGTAAGAGAGATTTGAACACTTTATTTTAAATTCTAAACCCTTAAAACAAGCCAGATTAACCCGTTAGGACAACACATAGCAGGCGTTTCCCTTACTGAGTATCCTGGGTGTCAAAGAATGTACCGCAGCAGAAATAAACTGCGTTGGAAACTTAATTAATTGCTGCTTTTCAGCAGTCCCCAAATTACCTCATCTTTTAAATTGCCATGGTATAACCATAGGTCTTCCTAATTATAGGTGTCATATTTAATACTGAATGTTCTCTGTTCCCTGGTACAGATGACCAAGATTGCACCATTCTTGTCTTAAGCTGAAACGATGCAGTGACCCAGTCGTCATTTGGCCAAAATTATCCTGTGTAGTTTCCATGACGAGGATTACTGAATAAGAATTGTGAACATGTTAAAAAAAAAAAAAAACTCAGAAAGATTGGTATTTGTATCCTGCATTTATATATTAAAAATCTCCTTACATTTTTTTAAAAGATAATTCAGAGGAAACCCAGAAATTCATTAGGAGAAACATATGCCTGATCGAAACATTGATGTAAACTGAACATGAGTGTGCTTAATCTCTTACAGCACAGTGGAACACATGGGGTAAATATGTTCCAGTGCTCTGGTCTATGAGCAGAAATTTATGCTGAACTAAGAAGTCATACATTCTTTTATGTATGGGTGTTCAAAAACCGTGTATTGATTGTAATGTCTGTCAAGAAACAGACAACTTCATAAAGAAAGAAATTGGAGACCTCTGAGTTTTAAAGGGTTAAAAATAAGGAACAGGGATGCACTCTCTACCTGCTCACCTCTTCAAGGGCTGCTCCCCAGCCTAAAGAATTTTTGAGGACTATTTTCAAAGAAAAAGAAAAATGATTAAATGAATATGACTTCCATTTTGTCATATGAATTTATATTTTGACTTTCAAACCATGAAGGCCAGGAAACTGAAGGCCAGGAAAGTTCTTGGAACTTAATCGGAAAACATGATGCTGTCAAGAACCAGTAGCACAGAACTGAATCAAACACAGATCACTTACTTTCCCACAAAGAGCAAGAGTTCTGTAGTCATGTAACAGATATCTGTACCCAGCCGACTACGTTCCAAATGGCTCCCAGGATGATGACATGTAAGAACTGATGACTCAGTGCAAACCCATCCCTACTACCAGTAAATCAGTTTAAAGAAGAATGTCTACTGTCAGTGGCCTTTGGCATCATTTTTATATATGAAGAACAGCACATGAACTGTGTCTTTAAATTACATAAAAGAATTGGATTAGAATTTTAAGTTAATGTTTCCATAAACAATAGAATAAAATGGTACTTAAAACTTGGAAATACATGTATTTTTGAAAGTATTCAACTGATACGCAGTTTTCCCTGAAAACTCATGACTAAATTTAAACTGAAAGGTGGCACAGGAGGAAGCCTTTAAAATACAAACAAGGTCTATTTCAATACATAAAGAGCACATTCAGTCAGAGACTTTAAAACATTAGAAGGAAAAAATGAGAGGCTAAATTTTGTTAAGTGTTTACAACTACCTCATTATGTGTCAAGGTTTCTCAACTTCAGCTCTTTTGATATTTTGTGCCAGATTATTCTCTGTGTTGGTGAGGTCTGTTCCCCTGGCTTCAAAACACTAGTTGCCAGCAGCACCTCTGCTCTCAGTCATGACTATCAAATTTAAGTCTGCAGACATTGCCACATGTCCTCTACAGAGCACATCACTGCTTTAGGTAAACCTTATACAAAAGTGTCATTTTATAAGCAGATCATTGCAGTGGTTATTTGTTTTACAAAGAGTTTAACTAGGGTTTAGTTATTCATAAATCCTGAAGAGGATCAGAATTTGCTACCCCAAAATATGCCACTTTGGCATAAGAATTATTTTGAGCTAAAGGCAATTAAGAAACAATAGACACAGGAAGAGTTCTCTTCCCTCCCTGAATCTGCCTGAAAGCAGGCCATCAATTTCCCTTTTGTAAATGGAATTTCCATTTATAAAGGAAATTTCCATTTGCAAAGATGCCCCCCCATACCAGGAAGAGAATGACTCTTATCCTGGGGATGACATTGAGGTGAGTTTGCATAAACAGCTCTTATCCGCCATCAGTTTCCCCCATACATTTTCTAGTTACCTTCACAATTTACCCCACTAGAAGCCCAAACATCCTTTTCCTCATCTAGCCACTTCTCCACAATTTATCAGTCTTTGTTAAAATGGTATATAAAACCCCCTACCCACTGCTTTGAGTTATTCATTACTGAGTACTCCCACACATAGGTGCATTTCACACACAAATAAACTGTTTTTGCCTCTTGCTAATCTTCCTTTGTCAGTTTAATTCACAGCACAGGTCCCCAGGTACTAAATTTGAGAAGTTAGAGAAAGTCTTTTCCTCCTTTACAACCACTTGAACATCTGTAAGAAGATGTGTAGTAGACCTTGAAGGAACAAAGTGCCAGATTCAAATCTTGCCACCATCATTTTTGTTTTGGTTTGGATTGGTTTTTTTTAGGCTTTTGTCGGTGTTTTTGTTGTTGTTGTTGTTTTGGGTTTTTTTGTAAATCTCTGCCTTATTTAAACTTTCTGAGTCTCAATTCCTCATTCACAAAATCAGCATCATAATAACTTTGACATGAGTTGTTACAACATAATTTGTATGTAAACAGCTTAAAATAATGGCTGACACATAGTTAATGTTCAAAAAAATGAAAACCCTCATCAACATCATCATCATCATTCTTCTTATCTGCCAAGATTTGTAACAGAAACACACAGGAGAAAGATCTATAATAATGACAATCGTGAACTGTAGAGAATGCAAGCTCCCTGAGGGCAGGCATTTTTGTTCCTTTGGCTCATTGCTATATCCCAGTGCCTAGAATAACATCTGGCATAGAATATTGTTAGTAAATACTTGTTGAATGAATATAACACTTTTCGAATGGATAAAAACATGCTCTTAAGCATCAGAATGAGTCAGCCATGTCAAGAGTGGATTAGATGGGAGGAACCTGGAGGCGGAGAGACCTATTTGGAAACCACTGCAGTAGTCAAGTTAGAGAAATGTGTATGTGAATAAAGCCATGATATTGAGGTTAATGATGAGGGGGTAGATTTAAAAATTATTTAAGGAGCAGAGAAACAGAACTTCATGAGAGATGAGATTCCTTTAAAGTTTAAATGGCCTGAATGCATTAAAAAAGTAGATATACACAAGTGCAATTTATAAAATGTTTTAGAAATGCATCTATTGAAAAGAAGGAGGGACTCTCTAGGTTACCAGATGGTCTTTCTCCCATGGCTTACCTATAATCTATTGCAAAGTCACTGCCATTGCACGGTGGGAAAAGGCCAGATGTTCCTGGTTGTGAAGAGTTATCTATCACAATATTTTCCAACTCCAACTCTCTCAGATTTCCTGTTTTATTAACTATGTCCGAGGGGAGAGTTGTGAAAGAGCTGAATATTTATTTCAACAATTGCTTTCAAGGACAAGGATCCAACAGTTTTTTGAGTCGGGATGGCAGGGTCTAGTGGAAAAGGTATGGGTTTATGTCCATAATAGCTAGATTTAAACACTTGCTCCGCACTTACTAGTTGATAACTTAAACTCTCTGAGCTTCTGTTTTTTTACAATAGTGACAATCATCCCAGGACGATTGGGTTGCTGTAGGGATGCAGCAAGCTGCTATATGCAGCACATCTGAGCCACAGCACGCACTGCAATGGTACAGGAGTGGCTCCAGAATTTCCTGCTGGGAGGGACGCGGGGTTGGACTCAGGGGAATGTGGGTATTAGAGTTTAAATTGTGTCCCCCCAAAAGATACGTCAAAGGCCCGAATTCCAATACTTGTAAATGTGACCTTCTTTGCAAATAGGGTCTTGGTAAATGTAATCAAGCTACGATTAGGTCAAAATGGTTTAGGCTGCGCCTATGCCAGTGACTGGCATCCCTATAAGAAGAGGAAATTTGGACCCAGGGACACAAACACACACACAGAGAATTCCATGTGACAAAGGAGGCAGAAATTGGAGTGATGTATCTGCAAGTTAAGAAATGTGAACAATTGCCCCCCGACAACCAGAGAGAGGCATAAAACAGATTTTCCCAGTCTCCAGTAGGAACCAACCCTGCTAACTCCTTGATCTTGGACTTCTAGCCTCTAGACTGTGAGAGAATACGTTTCCATTGGCTTATGCATTCAGCCTGTGGTCTTTGTTACAGCAGCCCTAGGGAACTAATACAGTGGGATTATGGGATTTGTTCTTTAACAACTGCACTTCATTCGGACCATTGTTGACGACGAGCACTGATGGAGACAGCCACTGCTGTGGAGCTGCCACTTACGAAAGCCGTGGACTTCACACTACAACTTGTTTTTAGTGCTATTCTGAAAGGAAATAAAAAACTGCAGAGTAAATACCTGAATGAATTCTCAGAAATGTCAAACATCCGTCTGAAAAATGCATTTGAGAATATATGAATCTTTCCAACTTTGAGGGCCAAGCCACCTCACACCTAGTGTGCTGACAGAGGTGGCACGTGCTCTCACCGACACAGCTGATGCTATCTGTTACCCGAAGTCCAGAGCTGCTGTGACTCAATGTATGAGGTTAACACTATTTAGTGTGAAGGTGTCACTGGTGCCTACTTCCCAACCATAAATGGAAAGAGAGGCTAAAATCTGTTTTAAGCTGAATTATTGCAAGGACACTGCTTTTTAAATTCACGTGATTTAGGGAATTAAACTTAAATGAATTTTAACTTCCAGACATGTGTTTTCATTTATTTCCTAGCCCACTGTTGAAATTGACTTTCTGTTGCATTCTATGTTACAGACAAAATTGCTCTGGTGACAGTTAACACCTTTTCATTTATCTCAGGGGTTTCTGACCATGATTTCAGTCCTGAGAGAGAGAGGTCTCACCAGAAGCCGTCCTCTCTGTATCCACAAAGACCTCTATATTTAGCAAGGCTTGCCCTTTGCTAAAACATCGAAAGGCGTTATAGTAAATCTGTATGGCATACGTATTTCTTCTATGACACAATCTGCCTAAAACCTGATAGTCTTGTCCCAGGCAGACCAACATAAAAATGTAATTAAAGTCAATTTGATTCTTTATTGCTGTCTCTGTTGGAGAATCACAAGAGGAATCCCATTCATTACACAAAACAGCACTTTCTGAAAAGATTTTGTTCATCCCTTCTCACCTTCAGATTTTTCCAAACACCAAGGATGTTTCAAAGTCTCTCTCTTCCTTTCTATTTAAAAAAAAAAAAAAAAAAAACCTTCCCAGAAGACACAGGGAGAAGAGATGGCCATGTGCTGACAGAGGCAGAGATCGGAGTGAGGCAGCCACATGCCAAGGGACGCCTGGAGCCACCGGAAGATGGAAGAGGCAAGGATGGATCCTCCACTAGAGCCTTTGGAAGGAGCACAGCTTGCCAACACGTTGATTTTGGACTTCTGGCCTTCAGAGCTGTAATAGAATAAATTTTTGTTGTTTTAAGCCACCAAGTTAGTGGTGATTTGTTATCTCTAGGAAACTAACACACAATCCAAATAAATAAAACCAAGTCAAAAAACAAACAAAAAAATCCTCCCACCAAAACTATCCACAAACCTTGAACATTTCCATCTCTGCCTCTCCGGCCTCCCTGCCAGGCTTAGATCTTTATCAGGAGAGGCATCTTGGGTTGCAGAATGCAGATTCTGAAAAAGGAGGGTCAGGGGCTGCCCTCGTTTGTAAGGGGTAAGTAATAAAACAATAGTTTAACTTACTAATATTCTTTCATCCAATAGATACATTTTAGGGACTATAATTTGCATGACACTTTGCCAAATACTGAAGAAAAATAAAAGACAAAACCATCTCAGTCCTTAAGAATCGTATAACCCATACAATCGCACTTTATCCCGTGTCCCATCTTCCAGCGCCCCAGCTGCCCCACAGTTAGAGAAACAAGCGAATACCACGTAAAATAAGAAGAGCCAAAACCAGAGATCCCAGAGATGTACTACGACAGGTCAATTTGCTGATCAAAATAAATCACATCTTTTACTGTTGATTGGCAAAGTCTAAAAAACAAAGCCCTCCATTAAAAAACAAACAAACGAAAACCCCAGGCACTAAAATCAAGAATTCTAAAAGAAATGGCAGGAATTAGCAAGAAAATTAAAATGAAAACCAGACAAAAGAGAAGAGAGAGCAGAAAGAGAGACATAAAACAGTTAGCAGAGGACAGCAGAAATGGCCTTGAAGAAAGAAGAGAATCATAGTGGAAGGAAGTTCAGTATCAGGGGCCAGACCTGCATCAAAGGAGACGCAGTCCAGGTGCAAGCACATATGTCTACACAGTGTGAGCAGGGGGACGGTGTCACACCGGCCGGCGCTGGCCCAGCACGGCACGTCCTCATGCCAAAAAGCTCGCCCAGGACTGCCAGATCTTCCGGTCGTTTTAAGAGAAGCCAATAAATCCGATTTTATGCGAAATTTTGCCATTTGTAAATATGGGCCTGACTTTATAAACTATTGCACACAATCTGGTGCCATCCACATAATGTTTAAAACAAGAAAACGCTAAACACAGCCTTTGAATAAATGCATAGTTAGTGAAGCATAGGTCCGAATGATAAACTTCAAATTCAGAGTAGTCATTATCCCTGCAGAGGATAGGCAGGGGAAAGGCACACAAAGGGCTTCTAGGGCATCTGTAATGTTTTATTACTTTAATCAAAATCTGTAATAAATATAGCAAAATGGTAAGATTTGTTAGACTAGATGGTAGGACCATGAGTTTTTATTACATTATTGATCCTACAGTTCTGTATGTTTGAAATATTTCACAATTATAAAACAATAATGCTGCACAGGACAAACATTTTTAGTCCGCATCAGACCAGTGCAGCAGAATTTTGTGGCCTCTGCATAGCATGAGTCAAAAGGCATAGAGCCTGCACCCAGGTTAGACCAAGGAGAACAACATTGTGGGCTCCCTCCAGAGTAAAAGCACAGGCGATCCAGGGGGTTTTCAACCCGGCTGGGCATCAGAGTCACCTGTTCAGCTGGGTGTCACCTAGGATCTACTAAACCATAACCTGTATCTAGAAACTGGGCAGCTAGAGGATTCTGATGTGCAGCCAGAGTTGAAAATAACTGTGATCGTCCTGAGAACATCACTGTGACACAGGAAAGCCACAACAACTAGACAAGCACCCGAGTCAGGGGGCGCCCAGAGAGGTGACAGTTCTAAAAGGCTGGTCACTGGTGGCTTTCTTGAACTAGACACAGCAAATGATAATGAAAATAAAATACCAATTAAAAAGGACTAAGCCTTTTTGTAATAAGAAAATTGAAATAACCAAAGAAATAGTAACCATTTTTAAAAATACTTCATTGAAATGGTTGGAAGACAACAATACTCAGTGCCTTATTTAAAAAAAAACAAAAACTGTGTACCTACTGTGTGCAAGCTTTCTGCATGGGGCTGTGGAATGATGGAAAGATGGATGAGACCCATTCCTACTTTCAAAGGAATCTAACGTCTAAGGGTGCAGACAGACATGTCAACAAATAATTTGTCCCTTGGGGTCAGGGAGACTGACCATGTGAATATGATGCCAGTTTTGTCTCAAAGACTCCAAACTAGAGCATTCAAGTTATTGGGTTCTATTTTCTCCATTCTCTGATGGCCTGGATTAGGTGGAGAGACCCTGGAAGATGGGAGGGAAGAGCAGAATGGAGAGGAAGAGCCATTTAAAACAATTTAGACACCAGATGCTGTTAATATATGAAGGGTTCAAAAATGATGTCTTGAAAGATTGTTCTTACCGTAAATTAATCCCATTTATCCACAAAAGCTTTTTCCTTAATATAAAGAGAATTTTTCCCTTTGATAGAAAGAAGACGTTCAGAATCCCAGATGTGAATGAATCAGAGTAAATGAATGACATTTTCACCCTCATCACAAATATAACACTGGATCGTAATATATTGCTTTAGGATAATTTTCAGAAACGACTGTAATTCAAAGCATTTCCTTTTACCATAATAACAATAGCTATAGTTTACAGACACATTGTACTAAGCATTTTAGATACATTGCATTGATTGATCTTCATCTACGAGCTGCTGATGCAGATCACATTACATGCATTTTTAGAGATGGAGAAAAATTTAGAAAGAGAAATTGAAGGTCACAATGGTTAAATAACAAACTGAACCTTAATCTCGGTTTATCTGCAGCAGAGCCAGGATTCAAACATGCTGTAACTCCAAAAGCTGAAGCTGAAATTCTGCATTATAGTCCTCTATCTCTTGAGGGGCATATTTGCTACTATTACATTGAAACCTTTAAAGAAAATTTATTAATTAAATTAAATTTTAATTTAATTTTAATTAAAACTACCTACTGATGTACTATGCAGTTTAAGGATATTTAAAACCAAAAAGTAAGGCTGTAGATAGCCAGGAGACAATCACCAAGTGTGGAGCATTCCTTCTTTGAGCAAAAATTTTTGGCAATTTTGAGTTTGGAGACAAATGTTCCATATGTACCTCTATTCTTCTATTCAAATATTATAAGTATTAGCTCCAAAACTACTTTTTTGCACCCTCAACAATACTCTATGAACAATGGCCATTGTTAATCTGTGTTTCTAAAATGCTAAAGTAACTGTTAATTTCAATAATCAATATAAATAATTTATTAGTTTTGTCTCCAAATCAAGTAAAAGCTACATGACAGTATTTCATGGTTAAATGAAGCAGTTAATTCAGGTAATTAGTGAATAATTTTCAAAACAATTGTTTCTCAAATACAAAGAATAGTAGCATATATTAGCAATTCAATAGATTAGAAAAGGCCACAATTATTATAGAACTTTAACACATATTTCAGTAGATAAACTAATAACAATGAAACAATTATTGGGTTAAGTCTTTTAAAATTCCACTAAAACATTAAAAAAAATTGAAAGAAGAAGAAAAAAAAAAAAACACAATGTCTTGGTTTTATTTTCCACTCACTTAATGCAGACATTATTTGAATACTGAGAATTATAGCAGGCTTACCATTTTGTGTTCCTGTGGCTGGGCTGTCAAAGCAAGCGGGTCATTGCCTTAACTCTGCTGTCTGCATAAAGAAAGAGCATTATTTTTTCCTCTCTCATGAAAATGCATGGTCCATTTTGTATGTCCCATAGATAGTGTATGGATTTAATTCAGCAAGTGAGATACTCACTGTATTAAAAGAACGAGCTTATAGAGGTAATATCAGGTCGATAAAATACTCTTTTATTGGCACAAACATTTTTTAAAAGATAGCAAGAATGTTCATTGTGAGGTAGAAAGCAGTAGCACAGGAGAAGCTCAGAGTGTTCACGTATTTATTGACAGGTTTGTTCTTCTGAATAAGCAATTAATCATGCATGGGAACAGTGATGATGACAAATTATGAAAGAGCTTCATTTAAAGTTTTTTTCCTTTTGAATACATAAATATATGTACAAGTTATAAAAATTTAAAGAAAGAAGGGTATAGAGTGAAAACTGTATCTCCCTCCTGCCCTGTCTTCCACCCATGTGGTTCTCTTTCCTAGAAGCAACTACCATCATGCTACTCTTGCATCCTTCAAGAGATGCGCTATGCACATGCAACTATGTTTGTATATTGTCTTCTACACTAATGGTAATATGCATACTGATCCATGGTCCCTTTTTTTTTCCTTTAACAAATTATCTTGGAAAAGGTGTCATAGAGTCCTCATTATTATTTTTTTAACCTAACTCTATGCTGTCCATTTTTCATTATTTTACTGAAGTATAATTTGCATTCACTAAAATGCAGAGATTCAATGTGATACATTTTGAGAACTAAATACAAGCAAGATATAGAACATTTCATAATTATTCTTCTTAAGAGCTACTTAATATTCATTGCATAGATGTGCCATGACTTATTTAACCAGACCTCTATTGATGTACTTTTTTGCTCTTATAAATAAGCTTGCAGTGAGTATGTATATGTATGACATTGCATGTGTCCAAGTATGCCTGGGAAAATCCCTAGAAGTAGGACTGCTGGATCAAAGGGTATGGTATTTTTAATTTGGAAGGACAGTGACAAATTACTTCTCACGGGGGTTGTACTAATTTACACTCCAGTTAACAATTTATGAAGGTTCCTTTTGCAGTATACTGTGTATTAAACTTCTTGATCTTTGCCCATATACTAGGTGAAGAAAATGTTGTTGTCACTTTAATTTTATTTTCTCGCATTCAGAGGATGCTGAGCATCTTTTCCTGTGTTGAAGAACCATGAAACAGTTTCATTCCAAAAAGAAATTTGAGCCAAAGCAAAGGTGCAGTAAAGACCATGCCACGCATTTGGAGTGATGAACAGAAACACAGAAGACTTGACATTTATTCTGACCTTTCAAGAGAAGCTGGACAAAGTAATGTGTTTTTGAGGACAACAGAACCTTGAGGAAACTTGATATTTCCTGTATGACCTGAAAAGAAGATGCCAGAGTCTTGAATGGAGAACTTCAAGTAACCAAAGATCTAAGAAAATATGCCTACCCAAGTCACAAATGAAGACAATGTTAATTGTTTCTTCAACATAAATGGTATTGTCCATGCTGAATTAATCCACAAGGTCAAACGGTCAGGCAAGCTTATTACCAGAAATTCTAAAGCATCTGTGGGGTTGTGTACTGCACAAATCATTGCTTGATCATCCATTTTATTTACTACACTTTGCTCTAAACAACTTTTGGCTAATCTTTAAAATCAGAGCCACTCTAAAAGGAAAAAAGGCAACCCAAAAAGAAAAGAAAACTCACCACTGGGGATATTCAAAAGAGAGTGTCTTCAGTTCTAAGGGCAATTCTAACAGAGAAGGTTCAAAATACTTGGAGCAATATTTGAAATCACTACATAGCTCCCACTGTGACTTACCTGGAGGGAACAATACTCCTTTAGATTTAGAAGTTCTTGTTTTAAGTTGGTCCATTGCTGGATAATTATATTATGTATGCCGTGCTAATCTATCAATCAGGGATACTTAAAATCCTCTAACAATCGTTTTCCTCCAATAAAGTACTTCATGGAAGAATACAGAAAAAAACATTACTGCTGAATTTATTAGTCTCCCACTTATTAGCTGCCAAGTATTGTTAAAGTTATTTCTCTTCACTGGGCCTCAGTTTTCTTTCATGTTAACTCAGATAACAACTTGTAGTGCCTAGTTAACGTAAGTCTCTGGCATATAGTAGTCTCTCAAAAAGTCCTGGTTCTCTTCCCCACATCTGTAGCTGATTAGGACTTTATCGATACACCCAGAAATAGCAATTAAAAATGGAACTTGATGGGAATAAATCTAACCAAGGAGGTGAAAGAATTATACACAGAAAACTATAAACCATTGATGAAGGAAATTAAAGAAGACTTTAAAAAATGGAAAGATATTCCATGCTCTTGGATTGGAAGAATCAATATTAAAATGGTCACACTGCCCAAGGCAATCTACAGATTTAATGCAATCCCTATCCAATTACCCAGGACATATTTCACAGAACTAGAACAAATCATAATAAAATTTATATGGAACCATCAAAGACCTAGAATTGCCAAAGCATTACTGAAGACAAAGAAAGAGGCTGGAGGAATAACTCTCCCAGACGTCAGACAATACTATAGAGCTACAGTCATCAAGACAGCATGGTATTGGTACCAAAACAGACATATAGACCAATGGAACAGAATAGAGAGCCCAGAAATGAACCCACAAACTTTTGGTCAACTAATCTTCAACAAAGGAGGCAAGAATATACAATGGAATAAAGACAGTCTCTTCAGCAAATGGTGTTGGGAAAACTGGACAGCAGCATGTAAAACAATGAAGCTAGAACACTCCCTTACACCATATACAAAAATCAACTCAAAATAGATCAAAGACTTAAACATAAGACAAGATACAATAAACCTCCTAGAGGAAAACATAGGCAAAATATTATCTGACATACATTTCAAAAATTTTCTCCTAGAAGAAATAAAAGCAAGAATAAACAAATGGGACCTAATGAAACTTACAAGCTTCTGCACAGCAAAGGAAACCAGAAGTAAAACAAGAAGAAAACCTACGGAATGGGAGAAAATTTTTGCAAGTGAAACCAACAAAGGCTTGATCTCCAGAATATATAAGCAGCTCATACAACTCCATAAGAAAAAAATAAACAACCCAATCCAAAAATGCGCAGAAGACCTAAACAAGCAATTCTCCAAGGAAGACATACAAATGATCAAAAGGCACATGAAAAATGCTCAATACACTAATTATCAGAGAAATGCAAATCAAAACTACAATGAGGTATCACCTCACACCAGTCAGAATGGCTGTCATTCAAAAATCCACAAATGACAAATGCTGGAGAGGCTGTGGAGAAAGGGGAACCCTCCTGCACTGCTGGTGGGAATGCAGTTTGGTGCAGCCACTATGGAAAACAGTGTGGAGATTCCTCAAAAGACTAGGAATAGACTTACCATATGACCCAAGAATCCCACTCCTGGGCTTGTATCCAGAAGGAAATCTACTTCAGGATGACACCTGCACCCCAATGTTCATAGCAGCACTATTTACAATAGCCAAAACATGGAAACAGCCTAAATGTCCATCAACAGGTGACTGGATAAAGAAGAGGTGGTATATTTATACAATGGAATACTACTCAGCCATAAAAACCGACAATATAATGCCATTTGCAGCAACATGGATGATCCTGGAGAATGTCATTCTAAGTGAAGTAAGCCAGAAGGAGAAAGAAAAATACCATATGAGATCACTCATATGTGGAATCTAAAAAACAAAAACAAAAACAAACAAACAAACAAAAAGCGTAAATACAGGACAGAAATAGACTCACAGACAGAGAATACAGACTTGTGGTTGCCAGGGGAGTGGAGGGTGGGAAGGGATAGACTGGGATTTCAAAATTGTAGAATAGATAAACAAGATTACACTGTATAGCACAGGGAAATATACACAAAATGTTATGATAACTCAGAGAGAAAAAAATGTGACAATGAGTGTGTATATGTCCATGAATGACTGAAAAATTGTGCTGAACACTGGAATTTGACACAACATTGTAAAGTGATTATAAATCAATAAAAAATGTTAAAAAAAAAAAAATGGAACTTGAGGGCACGCACCCTCCGCAGCTGTGCAGATGGCGGCGCCGGGTGCGCCTCCGGGGCCAGAGGCGGTTCTGCAGAAGCTGGCGCTGCGGTGGAAGAAGGTGCTGAGCGCCGAGGAGATGGCTGTTCGAGCTGGCTCAGGCGGCGGGCGGTGCCATGGACCCCGATGTGTTCAAGATTCTGGTGGACCTGCTCAAGCTGAAAGAGGCGCCCCTCGCCATCTTCCAGATGCTCAAGTCCATGTGCGCCGCGCAGAGGCTGGCGAGTGAGCCCCAGGATCCCGCGGCCGTGCCCCTGCCCGCGCCCAGCGTGCCCGAGACCCAAGGGAGGAGCAAGGGCAGCGGAGAGCTCAGCGGAGGCCCAACGCGGGCAGAACGCAGGGGCCGGGAAAGATCAAGTTAGATGACGCCCCCGCCAGCCTAGCGCCACCAGGTGGCCCAAGGCAGGCGGCCCGGCTAAGAGCCCGACGTGGAGCAGCACCTGAGCTCAGAGGGATGTCTCACGCCCCACCGCGGGCCTGCCGGCCTCTTGCATGGACTTACCTGTCGTTTCCTCCAGTCGGTAATATACCTGTTTGAAAAACAGAAAAGAAAGAAAGAAAGAAACTTGAGATTTCAAAGGACTAAGTATGAAAGATTTATGTTTCAAATTAGAATTTTCTTTAACCAACACGTGTGACCAAAACCAAAGCCTTAAATGGAAGACATAAGGAAAAAAAATGTACAAAGATATTGTCACAGTTCATTCAAATAGAACCTATTCTAGCTAGTTTAAAGAGCCGTTATCTATGACAGGATAGTGAAAGACTTCCAGATTTTGGGAGTGGGATAAAGGGACCAAATCTGGGTTGAACTTTCAGAAAAGATTCCCATAGCTACATTTCAGTATTGGGGCACTGTACTGGGTTAAAGAGAACCCCAACCCCCCACACCAAAAATTCATCTTTACCTGAAACCTGTAAATGTGATCTTATTTGGAAATAGGATCTTGCGGTTGTAATCAGGTTAAGATGAAGTTGTACTGGATTAGGGTGGGCCTTAATCCAGTGATTAGTGTACTTAAAAGACAAAACAAACAAAAACAAAAAAGAAAACAAAACAGAAGAGACACTGACACATAAGAAAAGGACATTTGAAGCTGGAGGCAGAGACTGGAGTGATGCCTCTAGAAGCCAATGTGCCAGGAATTGCCAGCAACCACCAGAAACTGGATGAGGCAACCTACCTGCTGATCTTGGAGAGTCTTCTGGAGAGGCAGGAGGCAACTGGAGCTCACCCTGGGGACAGATACCAGGAGCTGCCATTTTGGGAGTTTGTCCTACCATGTGGACATGGTGCTGGCAAAAACTAAGAGTTCAGCATCACCAACCAGCTTTACAAGAAATGTTAAAGAAATGTCCCTAAGTGAAAAAGAAGAGGCCACAGCTAGAAACATGAAAATTATGTAAGGAAAAAGCTCACTGGTAAAGGCAAAATACAGTAAAGGTAGTAAATCAATATGTACAAAGCTAGTAGGAAGGTCAAAAGACAAAAGTAGTAAAATCATCTATAACCACAATAAGCAGTTAAGGGATACACAAAACAAATAGATGTAAAATACGATTGCAAAAGCAGTAATCATGAGGGGAATAAAAATGCAAAGTTGGTAAACTGCATTTGAAATTAGGAGATCAGCAACTTAAAATAATTATGCATATATATATCTCAATTGCTATATATAAACTTCACGGTAACCACAAACCAAAAATCTATACTAGATACACAAAAGAAGAGAATGGACTCCAAACATAAAACTAGTTAGTCATCAATTCACAAAGGAAGAGAACAAAAGAAGATGAAAGGAACAAAAAAGAACTACAAAAAAACCCCAAAACAATTAACAAAGTGGCAATAAGCATATACCTATCAATAATTATGTAAGTATCAATGGACTAAATGCTCCAATTGAAAAACAGAGTGGCTGAATGGATACAAAAACAAGACCCACATATATGCTGCCTATATGTGATTCACATCAGATCTAAAGTCACACAAAGACTTAAAGTGAGGGGATGAAAAAAGGCATTCCATTCAAATGGAAACCATAAGAAAGCTGAGGTAACAATGCTTATATCAGACAAAATCCACTTTAAATCAAAGACTGTTACAAGAGACAAGGAAGGACATGACATAATGACCAAGGGATAAATCCAAGAAAAAGGTATAAAAATTGTGAATATATATGCATCCAACATTGTACCACCTAAATATATAAAGCAAATATTAAAAGACATAAAGGGAGAAATGGACAGTAGCACAATAGTAGTAGGGGACTTTAACACCCCACTTACATCAATGGACAGATCATCCATACAGAAAATCCACGATGAAATAGTGCCCTTAAATGATACGTTAGACCAGATGGGCTCAACAGATGCAAAACATTCCATCCAAAAGCAGCAGAATACACAGTCTTTCCAAGTGTACACAGAATATCTTCCAGGGTAGATCACAAGCTAGGCCACATAACAAGCCTGAAATTTAAGAAAATTGAAATCATATGAAGCATATTTTCTGACTACAATGGTGTGAAACTAGAAATCAACTACAAGAAAAAAACTGCAAAAAACACAAACACGTGGAGGCTGAACAACATTTTACTGAACAACTAGTGAAGCACTGAAGAAATCAAGAAATCAAAAATAACTGGAGACAAAGGAAAATGAAAACACAATTATCCAAAATCTGTGGGATGCATCAAAAGCAGTTCTAAGAGGGAATTTTATAGTGATACGAGATTACCTCAGGAAATAAGAAACCTAATCTTACATGCAAAGGAACTAGAAAAAGAAGAACAAACAAAACCCAAGGTTAGTAGAAGAGAAACCATAAAGATCAGAGCATATATAAGTGAAAGAGACTAAAAAAATAAAAAACAAAAAAGACCAACGAAACTAAGAGCTGGTTCTTTGAAAAGATAAAATTGATACACCTTTAGCCAGACTCATCAAGGAAAAAAAGACATGGCCCAAATCAATAAAATCAGAAATGAAAAAGGAAAAGTTACAACTAAGACCACAGAAATACAAAGGAGTATAAAAAGATTACTACAAACAACTGTATGTCAATAAAATGTATAAGCCTGAAGAAAAGGATGAACTTCTAGAAATGCACAATCTCCCAAGACTGAGCCAGGAAGAAATAGAAAATATGAACAGACCAAATACCAGTAATGAATTTGAATTAGTAACAAAAAATAAATAAAACAAAAACAAACAAAAAAACCTCTCAACAAACAAAAGCCCAGGACCAAATGGCTTCATTCCAGGTGAATTCTACCAAACATTTAGAGAAGAGTTAACACTTGTGCTTCTAAAACTAGAACAAAAATTTTTTAAAACTTGTATGAAAAAAAAATTTTTGTATGGAAATACAGGTCTCTGAATAGCCAAAATAATCTTGAAAAAAAAAATGGAGCTGAGAAATCACACGCCCTTGCTTCAGACTATACTACAAAACTACAGTAAAACAGTCTGGTATTGAGACAAAAATAGATACATAGATCAGTGGTACAGAATAGAGAGCTCAGAAATAAACCCATACACTTACAGTCAATTAATCTGTGACAAATGAGGCAGGAATACACCATGGAGAAAAGATACTCTCTTTAATACGTGGTGCATGGAAAACTGGACAGCTACATGTAAAAGAATGAAATTAAAATTTTCTCACACCATAAACAAAAATAAACTAAAAAAAGATTAAAGACTTAAATGTAAGGCCTGCATATTTTGGACTTGCCAGCCACAATCATATGCATCAAATCCTTAAAATACGTATCTTTATACACACATCCTATTGGTTCTGTTTCTTTGGAGAGTCCTGATTGATACAGTGAGTTGAAGAGGATGAGTATTTTTAATTTCCATGGATATTGCTAAATAATCCTCTAATGGGCTTATTCTAAATTATATACCCACAAGCAATATTTAAGAGTGCCTGTTTTCCATATACCTTCACCAACATAGTGTGATTTCAAATTTTATCTCATGAGTTTAAGAAAGTAACTCATTTTAATTTTATTTTGCATTTTCATCCATTAAATATTTTAATGTGTTAATCTTTCTAGAAAATACAATTTTGTTTGAGAAGAAATAGGAATACAATTTTATTTTTCCTGGATAATAAATTATCCAAGTGCTATGAATTCAGTAAACTAAAACTTTTCACACTATAAACTGCCACTCTTGTCATGTCCTAAAAGTGTATACATAAATATCTGGGGTACCCATTCATACACATCTCTGGTCAAAGCACATGAATATTTTCAAGGGTATGAACCTCATTTATTGACTAAGCTCTTCATTCTCCACTAGTTTTTTTTTTAAACATTTTTTTTTATTGAGTTATAGTCTCCACTAGTTTTAAATGCCCCTTGTATCTTGTAATAAACTATTTAACATCTATTTCTCTGATTCCATATTTTATATTTTGTTCTGTTGTTTCCCCTCCTATTCTGGTGTCACTACTACAATGTTTTCACTTATTTCTCTTCTCTAGTCATACAATATATTTTAAACCAAGATTCCAATTTTTTTCCAGAATTTTCCTAGCTACTTTTGCTCATAATTGAACATTAGGATAGTTTTGTTTTATTTTTTTTCTAAAAATTATTTTGAGATTTTAGTTTAATATTAATTAACTAGATTAGGCTGTGGAAAACTGGCATGTTTATTGTGTTAGGCTTTTCACATGATTCTTTCAAGCAAGTTTATTTCTCTATAAAGACAAACGTATCTTTATATAATGGTAAATTTCTACCATCCTTTCCCGTATTTATCATACTTATTTTGATTTAGGGATTAATTTTAAATAACAGTAACAACAGATTGCATTGAATGTGTCTAAATGTTTCCACATCAAGCATAATACCAGTTAACAGTTATATAAAGTACTCATATGTACATATATTCATATTTATAAATGCAGATATACTACTACTTATGGAAGTGTGGGGAAGATCCATTCTTATTTCCACAAATATATAAATATGCCATTTTAATTTTACCAGTGCTGACATCCACATCCAGCTTCATCTAATGTTTTCTTTTATGCAAGAATAGTGACAGGATTAGGGAAGCAAGTTGGATTAAAAAGCACTTGGTTGTACAAACGGCCAATAGGCACGTGAAAAAATGTTCAGTATCAATAATTATCAGAGAAATGTAAATTAAAACTACAATGAGGTATCACCTCACACCAGTCAGAATGGTCATCATTCGAAAGTCCAAAAATGATAAATGCTGGAGAAGGTGCAGAGAAAAGGGAACCCTCCTACACTGTTGGTAGGAATGTAGTTTGGTGCAGCCATTGTGGAAAACAGTATAGAGATTCCTCAAAAAACTAAAGATAGTCTTACCATATGATCCAGCAATCCCACTCTTGGGCATATAGCTGGAGGGAACTCTAATTCGAAAAGATACATGCACCCCAATGTTCATAGCAGCACTATTTACAATAGCCAAGACATGGAAGCAGCCTAGATGTCCATCAACAGATGACTGGATAAAGAAGTTGTAGTGTATATATATATAGTTGAATACTACTCAGCCATAAAAAAGAATAAAATAATGCCATTTGCAGCAACATGGATGGACTTGGAGACAGTCATTCTAAATGAAGTAAGACAGAAAGAGAAAGAAAAATACCATATGATACCACTTATATGTGGAATATAAAAAAAGACACAAATGAACTTATTTACAAAACAGAAACAGACTCACAGACACAGAAAACAAACTTATGGTTACCAAGGGGAAAAGGGGTGGGAAGGGATAAACCGGGATAAAATTCGAGATTTGCAGATACTACTATATATAAAATAGATAAACAACAAGTTTCTACTGTATAGCACAGGGAACTGTATTCAATATCTTGTAGTAACCTATAATGGAAAAGAATATGAAAAGGAATATATGTGTATGTATGACTGAAACATTATGCGATACACCAGAAATTGACACAACATTGTAAACTGACTATACTTCAATTTTAAAAAAAGCACTTGGCTGAGTTACATTGTTCAAATCCATCTACTAATACAATGCTTCTTCTAGCACTTAGATTCACCTGGAGCGCTTATTAAAACCCAGATGCCTGTGCACCTTACTCCCAACCCCCTCCAGAAATTCTGATTCATTAGGTCTGGGGTGGAGCCCAAGATTTGCATTTCTGACAAACTTTGAGTTGATGCGGCTACCATGAGTCTACACACTGCACTTCAAACAGCACTGCACTAAAGTCAGGTAATTTGCCCAGGATGCTCTTGAGCCAGCGGACCCACAATGTCTCTATTACTTGACATCTCGCCTTCCACATCTCATCTCACCTGCTCCCACATTTCACCAAATCCTCTGTCCCTGTGGATTTTGAAACATTATACATTGTTCTGCCAATAACTAATACATATGGTTCACACATGCCTTTTTTTAGTTGTTAATATGTAACATGGGGGAAAGTCCCTTAATCAGCTGTAGTAGAATCTTCCTGGTATTTTCAAAGGTAATATTTATCAGCACCCTAGGCATCTCTCAATATGCCTTCTCTCCTTCTACAATAAAATATTTGGCTAAGTCCATTTCTGAGTGTCTCTTTCTGCTAAATGTGGTCATGTGAAAAGAAACGATAGTACAGCACCTTCCAGGAACCTTCCTTCAGAGACAGCTCACCCTTTGTCTCCCTTTCACCTCTTGATCCATTTGGTGGGCTTGGAACAAGTTACTAGCACCTGGGACCATAAAGTGAAGGCCCCACACAGATGCGTGAGTAGAAGGAGCCCAGGTCTCTGTCACAGTGAAACGTCCTGCCCTGGACCACCTGTCCAGGGATCTACAAGAACAAAGTACTTACTCATTTCTATCTAGTTTAAGTGAAGACTGGTTTGGGTTTTCAGTTGAACCTAATCCTAACTAAATAATTTGGGCAATTAGAAATGGTGTCTAAATAGTTGTCTTAGCTGAACCCTTTATTTCGATTTGATGAGCTACAACTATGTCTCACTTTTGTGGTTGCAAGATTATAAACAAGCAGTTGTTTCCTTCTTACCCTGCCAATGTCTTCATCCATCTAATTGACCAAGACATGTTCTCATAAATCCACTAATGTAGTACACTGTTTCTATTGCCACAGAATACATAATATGCCCAAGCATACATAATTGCATAATTATATGCTTATAAATGCTCTAAAAACAAATACATTTATGTACTTACCACTAACCAAAAACATTTTTCTTCTGATCTGTATTACCCACCATTTTCCCATCTGTTACAGGAGTCTAAATTTCTTCCTTTCCCATAAAAGTAGTCTGTCTCTCTCTCTTCTTCCCCAGATCAATAATTAGCCTATCACAGAACTGATAAGCAATAGTTTATACATTTATAGATATATCTCTAAATATTTTAAGTTCAATCTCATCATGGCATCTCTAAACTTTTTCACTTTTTTCACCATTTTTTAAATTGCATATGGACCAACAATTAATACTCATGGGAAATATATACACAGTAGGATATAAATCTTTATGTGTGTATGTGAGTTTGTAAATAAAAAATGACAGACTGTAGGTTACAATCTTATCTGACAAGAAGCTATTAAAAGAGAATAATCAGTAGATGTAAGTAATCAAACACTAGGTTGAAATTATTCTTTTCACATTCATTTATATTTTGGTGGCCACAGACACAGTAAATATCAAGCAGCATTGGAGACTAGCTAGGGGGAGCCATAAGTTTGTATTTATATATGCTCTGTTTCTTGTCAGCATTATTATCAGTTCCTGATTTTATGTTTGATGATAAGGAAGGGCATGTGGATTTCTGTGATACTTAACTGTTTACCTATAAAGTTTTAGTTATGTCTCCTAAGAACACATCATTTATCCATGAGATGTGAAAGACCAGGAAGCTTGTTAAACTTGCTCATTTAAAAAAAAAGAAAACGTGCTTGTTATCTGTCATTAAATGCATCAGTCACAGGCTGGAACCAACTCATAAGGCCTGGGAGAGCCAAATGGGTGTATGTCTTCCCAAGTCGGCCCTCAGTGACTTCCCAGTGTTAGCGTGCAATCAGCCACAGTGGCAGTATTTACACCACAGAAATGCGCAAGGTACAAATCAGTCCTTTGTTCCCCCTGGACTGCTGTTTGTAAAACATTTACCAGCACACCACTGAAGGTATTGAACTTGAATTTGTAAGAAACTGAACTTGCTCACTTAAGCTATAAATGAACTCACCAGATTTGTGTTAATTAATCCTAGCTGCTATTTTCTTACTAGACATTGAACATTCTGAGTTGTTCTCTCTTATACATGTAGAAAAACTGAAGTGACCGCTGACAGATCTGATTGAAAAATATTTCTCAGCATCTTTGTAATTCTACTGGCTTTCTCAGTTTCTCCATTTCCTTGGCTGACTTTTGTCTAATTCATCTTTAAAACAGACAGAGGCACTGTAAATACTCTCACTAGTGCTTCCACTTTGTACCTGACAATTGTTGATATATTTTAAATGTACATCATTTGGTATATAGATGTTATTAAATATATTTGTGTGGATTTTACTTTTAATCAATACAAAATGATTCTTTGCTCCACTGAATGATTTTTGTCTTGAGTTCTACATGAATAATGCCACTTTTTCGTTCTTTATCTTTTGCCTGTAACTTTCATTTTTAACACCTTTTTATTATTTTGCTTGAATAGGGCCTTTCCTTAATAGCTCATTCTTGGAGGTGGTTTTCCAGTCCGATCAGAGGACCCTTTCCATTTCATAGCAGAATTCAAACTATATGCATTTATCATAAAAATGAATAGATTTGGTTTTCCTTAACTTTTTATTTATTTTTTGCTTCCTTGCTATTAAAAAGTGTACTTTGTTGGATTAGCATCTTTGCTTTTTCCCCCTCCCTTTGGTGATCTGCTATGTTGATTCCTCTGGTGCCATCAAATCTCTGGGCTGATAGGGATATAGAATTATTTCTAGTGATTAACTTCTGTCCTTCATGGTACAGAGGGAAGAGGGAACATTTTTTCAAGTTTATGTCCTGATTTTAGGACACGGAGGACAGAGTTTTCCTTCTGCTTCCTCTCAGTTGCCGTCAACTAAAAAATACTACATCAAAGTGGCATACTTTGGAGTAACATATTCTATTATCCTTCAGAACTTAAGACTTGAGGTGAAAACCCCAAAGGACTTGTAGGCTTGAAACAAGCTGATTACTAAACTACTTTCCAAGGCGGGATGTCAAGTTAACTACAGGTATTTTGTTTTTCAGAGTGGGATATGTGAGTCTGGACCAGAGCCAGATGCTTCAGGTGAGAGAGGAGACAGTACTGCTACCTACCGTTCTCTGTCTTCTGTTCATGGGATGTTCAGTCCCACCTGTAAGTAGATGCTGAACAACAGAAATTCAGTTTGATAGGACAAAACATTTCAGAACAGCACTGGCTCCCACATCTTCTGTTCGAGCCCTAACTGGAGGAAGCTTCCCTGTAAAATCATCACCCTCCCCGTGCTCACTGTATTTCCCAGTGGAGCTGCCGCCCCACAGCCCTGCAGCACCTGCAGTTCACTGCAGGGAAATTCCTCTGAGTCTGTAAAACTGATCACAGTTTTTGTTTTGGTATATTATCCACATGGTAACTGGTGTTTCAGTCTAATCAGGAAACAGAAACCACCTGGATACTTAGAGGAGCGAGTAATGCAGAGAATGGGTTATCCACAGAAATAAGCTGAGAAGCCACAATGGGAACATCAGAGCAATTCAAGATGAGCAACAGAAAGCCTCTACCTCTGCCGTGTCTGGAGGGATGGAGGGAAGAGGCGGCATTGGGAGGGTGCAAGGCCATCTGAGAAAGAGTGGAATCATGCCGGTCTGACTGCATGAAATCCCTCTTCTCCTTCAGCCCCCTCAAGGCAGCTGCTAGAAGGAAGAGTCCCAGAGCAGTGGGTGGAGGAGAGAAAGAGCCTAGTCTCTCCTTCCTTCAGTCTCTAAGCATCTCCAGCTCTTCCTATCAGTGACCCCAGCCACCACCAGCAGCCACAAGGAGCCTGGGAAATTGAGTTGACAGCCAACCTCCCCCTGCACACAGAGCAGGGGAGGTAAGGGAAGAAGTGTGGCTGCAGCCCAGCCAGGCAGGTTCCTTCTCCTATCCCAGGCACTCCCATGGATTCCCAGGAGGCTGGCTTGGTGCCGTACTCCCCTCCTGCTGACTTTGTTAGGTTGAGGTGTCATCTCAGCACCCTAAATGTGCCATTTTTACTGACCCAGATAAAAACTTTCCTTACTTTTCATTAAACAAGACAAAATGAAAAAGAAAACCTACCCCTAAGGTATTTGGGAATATATCTGATTGTATGAAGATTTACAGGAACAAAGAGATTTCCCTTAGAGTAGTACAATTTTAAAGTGAATATTAGAACATCTTGTGTTTTAAGGAAGTCTCACTGTCATTTCTGCAGACTGGGCTCGTTGCTCCTGCCAATCATTCAACTTGCAGCTATCTGTTCTCTTTTGGTTCATCTTCACGGTGCACCATTCCTCACAGGGTCAAGAAATAAAATAAAAATCCACCAGTCTGCCTCCCCTAGTTCTCACCTGTGTGTGTGGTGTGTGTGTGTGTGTGTGTGAGCTCTCTTCAATCTCTCCTCCCAGCTGAGCTCCAGGCCAGGCTTTACACATCCCAGATGTGGGTTGAAATTTTGAAAATAACATCGGAATGCTGTCATAAAGGCAGAAGAGGAGGGAGATCCCCTGTCCTCCTTTGCCCTGAAGAGCCATTCTGATCAGTCCCACGTTTATCTCTGATTCTTTATTTTCGATGAAGCATTCTTATTAAAGTTGCATGACAATCAGCCAGGACAGGTTTGGCAGACGCCCCCACCATGCACCTCTGGCTTCTATGTGAGAGACACGTTACAGTACGCAGAGTTCTTACTTCACCATGTGGTTAAGTCTGAAAGATGACCAGTGATATCCTTCTAGACCCTTCCCTGAGACAATGCAGCAACAATCGCCTTTAAACAGCACGCTGGGGGCTTGCTGATACCCCGAGGCTCAGCCTGACCGGGGTGGCTAGAACACGCTGACTGCATCTTGTCTCTGGTGGAGAGGGGAGGACTAGCCCAAGATGCAGCCATTGCCAGGCCATCACCTGGGGCTCCAGCCGCTCCTGCTGTGTCTGCAGCCTGACAGATGCTTGATGCTTCAAGCCACCAGGAGACAGTCGGTGGGAACAGGAGGAAATGTGGGAAATTATCGTTTAGGTGTATGTGCAATATATGTGGGAAACTGATACTTGAGCATTCATTTTACTATCGAACGTAGCTGGTAATCTGAGAAGTCTTTCTTGTTTAAATCTGTGACTAATTTTGTTTTATTGTTTCATAGTCCTTTTTATTTTTCAATAAAAAGTTCAACAGCAGTGATATTTTAAAATGAATGTGCCTGTTTGGGAGAATTTTACTTAACATTCCCCCCTTTTATCACAAATTATCTCCAAAAATAATTCTTTTTTTTTTTTTTTTTAAAAAGTTCTGTCTCATTATGTTTGGCCTTATTATTTACCTAGGGGCAGCAAAGGTGTTAATGGACCAAGAAAGCCTCCTCCCCTCACTTTGCTCAGCAAATCTCCAGCCAAATGGTAGGAAGCAACTACTGAAACCAGAGGATTTCTGCCAAAACTGTTAAAAAAGGAATTGGAGATTTGTAAAGGCCTCTATTACTTGCTTTTCTAGTCCAAGCTCATGAAACTACCTCCTGGTTGGGTGACTTCATCTTTGTTCAAGGCCCCCGCAAATCTGCCAAGATGCTTGCCCTGCTTATTATCTGTGAGGCTGGGATCCTGACAGTTAGAGAATAAGACCAAGCCAGTTTGTCTGGACCAGCTTTGTGAATATTGATTCCACCTACAAAGTACAACCCATGTTCCATCATGGGGACTAGTTCCAACTGATGCCCCAAGAACTATGTCAAGTATGACAATCTATATACAGCCTCCACTGCACAAATGATTTGTCCAGTTTTATCTGGTATAAGGAAGAGAGTCTTACTAAACTTAAACTATATTACTATGAAAAATAAGAATATTCAATAAAAATATGAGTCTTCTGAATATGCTTTCTGATTCAGCTAAACTAAGAATTAAAGATAAAATAAGACAAAAGAGAAATGATATATATATACATACACACACACATAAGTAGAAAAAATAAGACCAATATACCAATAATATTAAAAAAAAAAACAAAACGAAGACACACAGGACAGTTAAATGCCTCCCATTAGTCCATTCACTTCAGTGTAACTAATTCTTGTACCACTGGCTTTTGAATTGCCAGTCTGCTTTCAGGAAGTCATCTGCTTGGGACTAAAGAGTCTTGGAAATCTCAACCGGGTCCTCAGGTACAGTCTGAAAGTTGCTTAAGTGCTGACAGCTCAAAAGCCAGGAACTGGAGCTTAACTTTGAATGGGACAGTCTTTCCCAAGAAACTGTGACTGTGCTTGGTTACAGACCCAATTTCCATCTCTTTTGCTTATAGCAGAGCCTTCAGGCGAGCATCAGAGGAAAGGAGAACATCTTCTAGTGACACAACTAATTGGCTATGGTTTATGTATTACAATAGCTAATAAGATCAGATTAATATCCTCGATTGGGATAAACATGTTACTATTTCCTAAGAATGGGATCAATATTTCTCCTGAGAATTAAAAACACCATGGACAGTGAGGACACTGATACATCTTCAAGGGCTTCCTTTTCCATCGTGGAAGGTGTACGACCTCTGGAACATTTACGTGGAACACATTTTACCAATACCTAGTGCTCTTAGATTTGACAACTCTTCTCTTGCAGTTCTTACATTATTTTGAGCCAATTAGGAAATATAGAGGATTCTGGTGCTTGCAACTATTATTGTTAATCAATTGAGTTGATTAAAAATAGTTGCTACCATGACGTACAGAAGCCCTTCTACACGGAAGGCAGTTTGTTTTACAGTGGGATTGTTTTGATCTACAGTGTTATACTTAACCAAAACATAATGAATTCTGTGTTCTCTGTAGTTTTAAATTTTCTGTTTAACCATAAAATACAAGTGATATTTTTTTTGCTTTTTCTTCTACGCATTCTTGTTTAGTTTAACTTGTTATGCTTTCATTTGAAGGATATTAGAAAGTTTCACATGTGCCTTTGTAAAAGTACTGCATTTCACATTAAGAAGCCAAGTTCAAAAAATAAAAATTATGTTTCAGTGGATTCAGTGTAATATTTGAATCGAAAACTAAACAAATGGTTAGTCTTTGAGAAATAAGTAACTAAAGTTCAAAAGATTAGAACAAATATGTTCTATGTTAAGATAGTTCTGGAGATTATTCTAATTATCTTTACCAGTTCCCTTGGAGCTCTGGAATTCTACAGATCTTCAGGGAAATAAACATCTTTTGCCAATGTGCAGAACTATGGAGGTGAAAGGTGTAGCCACATTTTTAGGTTTTTGTTGTTTCTCTAGTTATTCATTAGTAAGTTTCTGGTATCTTTTACCTAATATGAGGATTCTAAAAACTGTCATAGTGATAAGCCCTGATGTTGCTTGAGTTTTTTCCAGTAAAATGATAATATCAGCTATTTACTTATCCCTTGTCTCTTTCTCATAAAAAGGAGAAGAAACAAGAGACAGAGATACAGACAACTCACCATCTATTGTTTGACCCTTTTTGATTGCTTGAATTTTAGAGGTACAGAAGTTTCATTTAATCATGTGTCATATTAAGAAATTCTACTGTATTTCTTTTCCTATTTCCTTTCCAAATGACTCTTCTTATAGGGTTAAAGGTGTCCCTTAGATAAGGCCACAAACATCCTGGAAGCAAAAAAAACACTCAATATCAGTTTATTGCTGTAATATTTTGCAGTGTTGTTTGTCCTTAATTATTATTAAGATGTATCAGTTATGTTCTTGTTTTTAAGAACAAGTTGTTTTATAAGAAAAGTAATTACATCATTTATTCTAAAATGGCGTCCCCTTTGTTCTTTTGTATGCATAACAAACTACCCCCAAATTTCATGCCTTAAAACAAAAAATGTTTGACTGGGTGATTCTTCAGTTCCACACGGTATGAATGCAGGTCGCTCAGTAGTCTGGAGGGCCCAAGACAGCTTCACTTCTGCAAGTAGGGCCTTGGTGGGGACAGCCAGGTGGCTGGGCTCAGCTGGGACTGTTTGGAGTGTCTACACTGACCTTGCCAGCATGGTGGGTTCAGCGGAGTTGGTCTTCTTTCATAGCTGCTCTGAGAGCCAGAGTTCCAGTGATCAAGGCAGAAGCCCCAGGGCTCTTATGACCTGGTCTTGGAAGTCACATGGCCTCACAACTCCCATCTCTTATTAGGTGAAGCAGTCACTAGCTCACTGAGATTTAAGTAGAGAGAACATAGACCCCTATCACTCACATCACTCCATCGGTGAAGTTTTCAAGAATTTGCAGTTAGGTTTTGAAACCACCAAACCTTACTTTAGGAGGCTTTTCCACATCCATTCTTCTAACATCTAAAATATTTTTACTCTTTCCTTATCTTAGAAATGGTGTAGTTCTATGAAATCATTTGGCTTTAAACTCATTGATGGTAGAGTTTACAATTTCATGATCTATATTTTTTCTCTAGTATTTCTTGCCTGAAATAAGGGCGCTGGTATTTGTGTTTATTATATGAAATGCTGGTAATACTGAGAGCTATCTTTGGTGGGAAGTAACTTAATCAGTGATAGGCTTTATACTTCCATGATAAAATACAGATATTTTTAAAGCCAAAAATGTAATTCCATCTTGTTAAATAGACTGTATTTTGTATTTCCATAGAAATACAGAAGTAGAATATTCTCAAAGTCCTGTTTTTTTAATTTTATTGCAAATATGAGTATATATTTTTTTACTTGAAAAGCTTTCCTCTAGCATTTCTCTACAAATCAGGTGAGCACTGACTGACAGATTAGACTTACTAATACTGCCTTCCCCTTTCCTAAGTGAGCTGTTCTACTTACATTTTTGACATTTGGAAATGACTGCTTGTCAACATAGTCAGTGATATATTGAATAAGAAACTGTTCTTCTACACAGTTTTCCAATCTCCCATCTTCCCTACTTTTTCTTTTCTTTTTCTCTTCATAGTCATTGTTCTTATTGGCATGAAACAATTAAAAATGACTAGGAATTGTCTGTCTTCCCTCTATCAAGTTCACTGATGCTTTATTTAGTTTTGTAAACTCAGCTTTTAGAAACTGGTGTAAAAGATTCTACTAGTCTGCTTGCTAATCTTCATGACAATGATACTGTCTCATCCAATTGGCTCTGCCACCTGTAACCCTACTCCACAGGGCTGGAGTCCCTCCATCCCAAAGAAGGGCCATACTACATGCTCCTCACATTCTGGTAACAGACGACCAGATGGGATACTATGCACTGTCCCAAGTGCTGGATTATAGTATTGCGGTATGAGGAATGCTGGGCTAGAATCCAGGATGCTTAGCTTATCACACTGTTGTGGACATCTTTATCCTGAGAAAGCACTTGGGGATGCCATTACTCCTTACCCTCAATTCCTCTGTGGGTTACATGATGCTGGAGTCATCTCCTAGATCCAGAGGGAGGCACCTGGCCTGGCTTGGCTAAGTGACATGTCTCATGTCTCTGGCCACAGTTCAGGGATAAGCATACTCTCCAGGTAAATGTCGTAAGTATTAGACTTAGCGCTTTTGCTACAACTACATAGCAATTACACAGAAAGAGTCAAGTATTCTCTTTACACTGAGGCTGTTACCCAGAACATAGTACTTGAGCTTCTGGTGGCCATATTTGCTACCATTTAAGGAAAATGTCCTGTGAATAAAGTCAATTTGAAGAAGGTAGAGTCAAGAAAAAGATCAATTCCTGACTAAATTTAAAATTTTTTTAATTTTAAAATTTGAACACTGCCTAAATTCATAACTACTCCATTGACTTTTCACTTATGAAATCTATAGGCTTTGGTTCCATTTATAAGTAATCCTTATACAGGCAACTCTCACTTGGAGTGATAGGAAACAGATCACTAGGTGCCAGGAATGGTGTGAAGTCACTGACAGGGAAGGTGAACAATGTAATCCCATCAAAAACCAGTTGACCGTATATGTGTGCCTCTAATTCTGGGCTCCCTATTCTGTCCAGACAATCTATATGTCTATTCTTACACCGATTCCATACTATCTCGATTACTGTGGCTTTATAATTAGTCTTGAAATCAGATACTCTAAGTACTCTGTCTGTTCTTCTTGAAAATTATGTTGGCTGTTATAGGTACTTTGAATTTTCATATACATTTTAGAATCAGCTTGTTAATTTGGAAAGAATTGACATCTTAACAACATTGGGTCTTCCAATCCACAAACACATTGTATTTCTTCAGTTATTTAGTTTTAATTTTTCCTGTTGATTTTTATAGTTTTATTAAACAGGTACCATACATATTTCTACTAAGAGTATCCCAAGTATTTCAGGTTTTTGATCCTATTATAAATGGCATTTTTAAAATTTCAACTTTAAATTGTTTGTACTAGTGTATAGAAATATAGTTGATTTTTTTCATATATTTATCTTTGTTCTACAACAGTGCTAAATTCATTTATTAGCTCTAGTAGATTATTGGTAGATTATTTAGGATTTTCTATACACATGATCATGTTGTCTGTGGTAAAGACAGTCTTATTTCTTTCTTTTAATCTGAATGTCCTTTATTTTTTTTCTTGCCTACAGTACAATGTTGAATATAAATGGTGAAAGCAGATATTGTATTTTATTTTATGGATTTTAGCCCATTACTCTCATTATTTATTTATTTTGCTCAAATTGACCAAGACAAGAGGAGTAGAAGCCTCTTTAAGATGGCTGTTCTATCCATCTGACATCATTTTTGAGAACTTCCTTACTTTTTGGCACAAGACGTTTGGGCAAGGCAGAATTCTAAGATGGTCCCTGGGATTTCTGCCCCCTGGTGTACAAACATGGTATAATCCTTTCCCCTTGGAAAGGAGCAGCATAGTCATTCCCATGATTGTGTTATGTTATATAAAACTCTGTTCCGTTAAAAAAACATTATGTAAGTTTGTTTTCCATGTCTGTGAGTCTGTTCCTGTCTTGTAAATAAGTTCATTTCTCTCTCTTCTTTCTTTTTTAGATTCCACATATAAGTGATATCATATGGTATTTTTCTTTCTCTTTCTGGCTTACTTCACTTAGAATGACATTCTCCAGTTACCAGGGGGGAAGAGGGTGGGAAGGGATAAATTGGGAGTTCGATATTTGCAGATGCTAACTAATACATATAAAATAGATAAACAACAAGTTTATACTGTATAGCACATGGAACTATATTCAATATCTTGTAGTAACTTATGGTGAAAAAGAATATGAAAGTGAATATATGTATGTTCATGTATGACTGAAGCATTATGCTGTACACCAGAAACTGACACAACATTGTAAACTATACTTTAATAAAAGTTAAAAATGTGTGTGTGTATATATATATATAAATACAAAAAAATCCCCACAACATTATGTAAAACTCTCTACAGGGATTCTCCTGCTGGCTTTGAAGAAGAAAGCTACCATGAAGTAAGAGGGTCATAAAGGGCCTTTGAGAGTCTTTTGGGATCTAAGAGAAACCACCACTGACAGCCAGAAAGAAAATGGGGGTTTCAGTCCTCCATCACAAGGAACTGAACTTTGTCAACAATCTACATAAGCTTGGAAGAGGACTCTGAGCTCCAGATGAGAATGTAGGCTGGCTGGCCCCTTGATTTCAGCCTGGTGAGAAGCTAAGCAGAGATCCATTTAAGCTATACCTGGACTTCTGACTTACAGAAATGGTGAGATAATAAACGGGTGTTATTTTTTCTGCTAAGTTTGTGGTGATTTCTTATGCAGCAATAGCAGACTAATAGAAGTTCTAGGTTCCCCTTGTCCTTTCTCTGCCCAAGCTCTGGAATCAGTCATTTTTTCAAGGAGTCTTCCAACAATGAGAAAGTTGGCAATAATTATATATAAATAATAAGCCTGGCTACACTTTCATATATATATACATATGTATATATATATATATATATATATCTCCATCCTCTCATACACACACACACACACACTATGTATTAGAACAAAAATACAAACCCACCTCTATTTATCTGCATATATCTTTAATCTTCTTTTTCTCTTGTTTAATCTTTTATTCTTGTCAGTTTTAATGGTATAATTTAACTCATATCTATTGCTTATATAACTATTAATAAACTGCATACAGTGATCCTCTCTCCCTTTTCAAAGAACTCTCCTTTAATTTTACTGACTTTCTCTACTGCTTGCCCTGTTTATATTTCACAGATTTCCTCTTTGTTACTTACTCCCTCTATTTTTGCCTTCATTTTCTTTTTTCTTAAAAAAATTTTTAATTGAAGTACAGTTACAATGTGTCAATTTCTGGTGTACAGCACAATGTCCCAGTCATGCATATACATATATTCATTTTCATATTCTATTTCATTGAAGGTTATTACAAGATGTTGAATGAAGTTCCCTGTGCTATACAGTGGCTTCATTTACTATTATTTTGTATCTTGTTGAGGTAGAATCTTGGGTTTGAAAGAAAGCTTTTTAATTTTTTTCTATAAAAGCATTTAAAGCTATAACTTTCCCTCTAGTTATTGCTAATCCCACAAATTTTGATATGTTGTGTTTTCATTATCATTTGGTTCAAATATTTTCTAATTTTCCTTATGACTTTTTTGATGATTATTTAGAATTTTTTTTCATTTCCAACTATTTGGAAAATTTTTAATATTTTAATTAGTAATTAATTTCCAATTCCATTGTTACCGAAAAACACTCTGTGTGACTTTGATCCATTTAAATGTATTGAATGTGTCCTATATTCCAGCATATGACTTTTCTTGATAAATGTTCCACATGCATTTCAAAATAATGTATATTTGTTTTGTTAGGTGGTATGTTCTATAATTAGCAATCGGGTAAAAATGATGGTGTGGTAAAGTCATTTCTACTAATGATTTTCTGTCTCCTTGTTTATCAGCTACTGAGAGAGGAAAGTTGAAATCACCTATTATAATTTAAATTTGTCTATTTCTCATTTCAGGTCTGTCATTTAACTTTATTATGAAATACATACATATTTAGGGTTGTTATGTCTTTTAGAAAACTTGATCTTTAATCTTTATGTACAATAATTCTACATTTTTAGCAGTATTTCTTATACTGAAGTTTACTTTGATGTTAGGATAGCTACTTTGGCTTTCTTATGATTAAAGTTTTCATAATATATTTTCCATTCTTTTTGAAAAACAGCTTTATTGAGCTATAATTCACATACTGTAAAATTAACTCTGTTAATGTGTACAAGTGGTTTTTAATATATTCAGAGTCATATAACTAGTATCACTATTTAATACCAGAACATTTTTGCCTCCCCCAAAGAAACCCTGTATCCATCAGCAATCATCCCTTCCACTTGCCCTTGGCAACCACTAATTCACTTTCTGTCATTATACATTTGTCTATTCTAGACATTTCATATGAATGGTATCATACAATATGTGGCCTAGTGTGACTGGTTTTATCACTTCACATGTTTTCAAGGTTCATTCATATTGTAACATGTATCAGCACTTCATTCCTTTTTATGGCTGAAAAATACCAGTTTATAGTTCACTTTAAATTATTTTTTTGTATGGTATAAATTAGGAGTCCAGCTTCATTGTTTTACAGCTGAATATCCATTTAACCCAGCATATCTTGTTGAAAAGACTATTTTCCCCCAGTAAGTCATCTTGGTATCCTTGTCAAAATCAATTGACTATAAATGTAATTTCATTTCTGGACTCCCAGTTCTAGTCCATTGATCTGTCGATATTTATGCCAGTACCATACTGTCTTGATTACTGTTAACTGCGTCATAAATTTTGATATCAAGAAATGTGAGTCCTCCAGCTTTGTTCTTTTTAAAGACAGTTTTGTCTAATCCAAATCCTTCCATTTCTACATGAATTTCAGGATGTTTGTCAATTTCTGCAAAAAAAAGACAACTGGAATTTTGATAAGAATTGCACTGACTCTGTAGATCAAGTTGTGAAGTATTGTAATCTTAACAATATTAAGTCTTCTGATCTATGAACATGAGCTACCTTTCCACTTATTTAGGTCTTTTTAAATTTCTTTTAACAATATTTTGTAGTTTCCAATGTGCAAATGTTAGCTTCCTTTGTTAAAATATTCCTAAGTATTCTTATTCTATTTAATGCTATTATAAACAGAATTACTTTCTTAATATGGTTTTTAGATTGTTCACTGCAAGTGTGTAGAAATAAACAATAGAAATAAATTTTGTGTACTGATTTTGTATCCTCCAACCTCACTAAACTTATTAATTCTAATTGTGTTTCATGGCTTTCTTAGGTTTTCTATATACAGGATCATGTCTTCTGTGAGTGGAGATAGCTTTACTTCTCCTTTTTCAGTTTGGATGTCTTTTATTTCTTTTTCTAATTGTCCTGGCTAGAATTTCCAGAGAAATGTTGGACAGTATCTTATTTTTAATATACTTATAATCTATCTCTGTTACATTTTAAGTGTGTTTTTTAAAATAGCATCATAGTTGTGTAGTATATTATATGAATATGCCATTCTCTACCCTTTAATGTGTTTATTTTACATTTCATGCACTTTTTTTATATGATTGAGGTCAGTGGTATGATGGTAAATAGGCTTTCCTAAATAAATGTCCTAACTTTCAACATCTCTTGATTTCCATTGTGTAAATATTCCCATCAATGCTGGTTTCAAATTACCAACATGCTATCACTAGACGGAGAGTTGGGAAAGGTATCCATCATTCGCTTTCATGAAGTGGCATCAGTCGACTCCAGCACACACTAAAGATGGCTTAATATGACCATCTTGCTGTTTGTTTCATGTCTCTCATTTTCTTGTTTTTCCTCTTTATTCTATGCCTTTTGTAGGTTGAATTGTCTTAGAATTTTATTTAGTCTTCTCTATTGAATCACCTATACCACCATGTTCTATTTTTTTTTCAGTGATTGCTCTAAGGTTTACCATAGACATATTTAACTTACCACAGCCTGTCTTCACATAATATTATATCATTTCACTCATAATATAAGAACCCAACTTATAACAGTATACTTACCATTTCCCCTTCTCCATCTTACTCTCTTCTTAATTGATTTCTTGTTAATTTTATTTCTAAAAATGTGATTAATCTCACAGAAATTATCACTTTTTGGTTTAGAAAATCAATAAATCTTTTACACAATTTAAAATGGTAAAATGTATTTTATGTTGCCACACATATTAGCCATTTATGGCATTCTTATTATGTTCTACATATTTGAATTTTTATTTAGTATTCTTTTTCTTTAGCCTGAAGAACTTCTTTAAACATTTCTTTTTGTAGTACAAGCTTGTTGATAAGAAATTCTTTTAGGTTTGTTTGTCTGAAGATATATTTTTTTACTTTCATTTTGAATTTTTTTTTCTTTTTTTTTTAATTGAAGTACAGTCAGTTACAATGTGTCAATTTCTGGTGCATAGCACAATGTCCTAGTCATGCATATACATATATATTTGTTTTCATTTGAATGATATTTTTGCTGGATATAGATTTCTAGTTTGACCATTTAAATTCCTTTCGGCATTTTATAAATGGCTTTCTGGCTTGCATTGTTTCTTATGAAAAGTCAGTTTATTCTTAACTTAATAACCCTGTATGTAATGTCTTTTTTTCTTGAGCTAATTAAAATTTTTTCTTTATAATAATTGAGTTTTTTAAAAAAACTGATTATGATGTGCCTTTGTCTTGGTTTTCTTGTTTGAAGTATATTGAGCTGTTTAGCTCTCTAGATTAGTATTTTTAATTAAACCTAGAAAATTTCATCCAGTAAAATGTGATGGATATGTTTATGGCCTAGATTATGGTGATGGTTTTATGACTGTAAATTATCTCCAAACTTATTAAGTTGTATATATTAAATATGTATGTTTTTATGTAAGCCAATCAGACTTCAGTAACGTGTTTAAAATTTTTTTCTAACTTCTCCCTTTTGATGCTCTTATCAAACATGTTGGGCCACTGGATGGTGTTCCTTAGGCAATGTATGTTTTGTTGTTGATTTTTTAAAAATAACTTGAGTTAAAATTTACATACCATTAAATTCACTCATTTTACCTATATAATTTAATCATATAATTTTTTAGATTTGCAGAGATGTGCAAAATTGTCACGATTTAATTTTAGAACCAACCTCCAAAAGGAATCTTGGGCCTGTTTATAGTGGCTCCCATCTGCACCCCTAGCCCTAAGTGATCACTAATCTACTTTCCATCTCTATGATTTGCCTTATCTTGACATTTCATGTAAATAGGATTACACAACTTTTTTTCTTTTGTGTCTGGATTCTTTCACTGAGAAAATACATTAGTATTTGAGATTTGTTTGCTTATTTTTTAATCTCTTTTCCTATCTGTACTTCAGTTTTGATAGTTTCCATTGTACCTTCTTCAAGTTCTCGTATTCTTTTTATTCTTTTTTTCGGCAGTGTCTGATATATTAAGTCCAATGCATTTTTTATTTCAATTTTCGGCTCTAGGAGTCTGACTTGGCTCTTTGTTATGGTGTCCATTTCCTTCTTCATTACATACATATTTTCCCTAAATCTTTAATTACATTCATTAAAGCTGATTTACAGTCCTTATCTGTTAATTTTATTGTTTCTGTCAATTCCGGATCTGCTTCTATTGACTGATTTCCTCCTGGGTATAGGTCATATTTTCCTGAGCCTTGCACTTCTAGTAAATTTTTTTGTATGCTTTCTGTTGTCAATGTCATCTTACTAAGTGTCTGAATTTTGTTATCTTTCTTTGAAGAAGGTTGGGTTTTGTTCCTGTGAGCAGTTAATCTACTGCAGCTTCCCTTAGTCTTTTTGAAGCTATTGTAAAGCTTTGGTGGGCATGTGCAGCAGAAGCTCTATTGTGGTGGTAAATTAGCTCTAGTCTCAGCAGAGGCTTTCTGGAGCCTCTACTAAATGCCCAGTTGTTCAAGGATGTGTCTCCACTCTGTCTCAAGCACAGAACTTGAATGCCTTCTCGTTCTGTGGGTGCTCTAGTGGGTTTTCAATTTATAGTTCTCCGGGAGTTGTTTTTACCTGGTCTCACAGGGTGTCATCCTATCCATGTGCAGATAAATATTAAGCCAAAGACTCAAAGGGATCCCTATGAAGATTTCTGGAGCTCTTATTCTGTGCACCTCCCATTCTCCTGCTTTCTGTAGCACAAATTCTAGCTGCCTCAGCCCCCTTAACCTCTACCCTCTGTCTTCTTAGCTCAGTGAGACTATTGTGCTGTGCTTGAGTTCTCCCTCCTGCCCCATGGCCTGAAAGGTGTTTCCACGCAGTCAAGCTGGGTAATTGTAGGTTTACTTTGCTCATTTTCCTTCTCTCAGGGATAATAGTCTTGTACTGCCTATCGTCCACTATCCAAAGATAGTTGTTTCAAATATTTTACCCAGTTACCTAGTATGTTACTATAGGAGAGTTAGTCCAGTACCAGTACACCGTCATGGCAAAAGCCTTACGTTTCAAGACAGTAAATTTTTAAACCAGAAATATTTTTTCCAAGAGGTATCTTATCACTTTAAAAAGTATTTAAAATAATTTTTTAAATTACCAAAGGAATATTAAAGTAAACTTAAAAATAAATGTAAGAGATGACCAAGGTATTTAGCTGTGGCTACCTTTATGCAGGTCAGTGAAAAACAAAACTTTACAATCCACGTAGTAATTAGGAGTTTACGATAATAGTTTTCAGTGTATGTCCCTCCCATTTTTATCTCCACTTATATCCTCCAAAGATAAGTCATTCATTCGCAAAATATTTTCCTTCTTAAAAGAAACTGTTTCCAGAAGGGGCTTACATTTGATTTGAGACAGTCATTTGGAGAATATACAAGTATGAAAAATACATCTGAAAATATTCTCTAAGGGAAATTGTATTAGCTAGATAATTACATGGGTTCAGAATAAATGTAAAGTTTATCCAGCTTCCCTCTGTCAATCTAATAGGAATAGTAATAATAATATATACTTCTATAAATTTTATTACCTGCCAGGTAATTCAAGTGCTTTATGGATGTTAACTTGCTTGATAAGCCTATGAGGTAAATATTATAATTTACTCACTCTACAGATGAAGAAACAGAGCTACAGAGAGACGAAATAATTTTTCCAAGGTCACACAGCTAGAATGATTCAAACGTATTCTGGATAAATTTTGGAGAAGGTGCCTCCGACCTAGCCAAAAAGCAGACTTCACTAAATGAGGTAATCATTTAAATTTGCAATCCCTTTTGATTGCTGGCTCAGGCCCAAACTCATACTCATACCTAAAGATCTTGCCAGATTAAGTCAACTGGAGGGCTGCCTGCGTTCATCATATAAGACTCGTATCATCATAAATATCCTGTAACGGAGGCCAGGATTTTGGGCAGAAGAGTCATTCACATCAGCAGTGTTATTTGGATTGAAAAGGCTGTTTTGTTTGTTTGTTTATTTGTTTGTTTTTTGTTAGCATCACAATAGTTTTATTAAAGACATTGTTCGTGTGTATTTAAATGAAAACAAAATTCAGGGTTGGTTCACTGAAAGAAATTTTATCTTTCCTTACAGGGTTAGAGGTTGAGAGACTTGGAAAGTAGCTGTGCTCTATGAACTCTTGGCAGGAGACAGATCTTTCTTTCAGCACATAAAATCTTAGTGATTGAATTTTGTGTGTGTTAAAAGCCCCCAGAAGAGAATTGCTCATCTTATTTGGTAGAGAGTCTACTGATAGAAACAGAAAGTAGTGGCTGAGAGAACGGGAAAAGAAGGTGGTCCTGGCGAAGGTAGGGGTTCCAGTTGTGAAAGGGGTGATCTGGTGATATTCACACCTTATTTAGAAAAAAAGGAGTATTTCCTGGGGCCCTAGCTCACCTAGCACACGCTGGGTTTTGTTCACAACCAACCAGAAAGAAGTGCCGCTTTGGTGGGTGAAATCTTCTAAGAGCCAAGTTATGATAGGTTGGAAAAAATCTATGGATTCTTTTAGTGACAGTGGAGACACACAGACCTGGATTTGTCAGGAATACATAAGCATCTCTACAGGGGCCTGAAACCCTGGGGTATGTGTAGGGTGGTTAGGACTACTTCCTTCGGGATTTCCTCCCATCTGAGTCCTTGGCTGGCATGGCTAAAGACATACACTGATTATACCTGAACTGAAATGCACCATTACCTGACCCACATGGCATGACTTGATGGTACAAACACATCTCCTCTGGATACTATGGCACCTATTAGAACTCTACTTTTTAGGGCTTCTACTGTTGAAAAAAAAAATGTTCCCCCTTTTCCAACACATATGGCTAAAAAGAAAAACAATATTAAGCTGGAATTTGCACAATTTACACCAAAGAGAAATTAAAATAGTTTTTTTCTTGGATTTTCAGATTATAATATTCTGGATAAATTCACTGAAGGTGAACTTAAATTTTTTTTTCTATTTCTTACTCATTTTTTTGATGCACAAGCCTGCTTAGTCTGCCCACTTAGTAATTCAGTACAGGCCACTAGCCAGCTCAAATGTGAAAGCTTTTTTTCACACCCCATATTTGTTTTAGTCTTGAACTTACTTGCCAGTCATTTTCACCAGCACACAAATTAAATTGTTATATGAGTATGTAGCTATGGCTAAGACAATAATGCTTACTTCTGTAAACTTTTAGAAGAAAGCTCACAGAGAATTACTGTAGCTTTTTTGTCTTTTATTATCACAAATATCCTGTAACTGAAACCAGGATTTAAAGTGAGAGCAGTTGATTTGGAGATAGGGTGGGGCTGAGCGAGGCTCAGGATACCCTATCTGAAAACATATTCTGATAAACATTTCTTCTGGGAAACAAGGGAACTGAAGGATTAAAAACTTTCATATGGTCCTGGGCAGGGAAATATCTAATAGCCCCAGCTAATACACTGGTTTCAGAGAACTGGGGCACGCAGTGGAAGAGTGAGAAAGCACTGAGCTGTTATGTATATTCATACCAATCTGATGCATTTGCAAATTTGACATTAATAATCTATGTACAAAAATGAACATTTTATAGTTATAAAATAAAGGAGCTAAATTTCTAAGAAAAGCATGTGAATTAAAGTGAGTCAAATATTTCAGATCACTATCATTTAAAAAGTCACTTTATGAAAATTATGGGAATATTTTAAATTAGCAGAAGTATTTTCCAAAATCTAAGTCAATAAAAAATCCTCATTGCAATTTTGAAGTTGGTTTGATTTATCTGAAAACAGGACAATTTTTGCCATGAATTTTAACAAATATGCAAATCTGTTATATACAGAATCATGTACAGAAACCAATTATTTGCAACGCAGATCAAACGTGTCTAATGAACTAACGAATGAACAACTTCATTTAGAACTTAAAAAACAACAAATTAATATTTGTAAATATGCTATTAATTGAGATATTATGGGTTTTAAATTGTTAATAAAAATTATAACTTACTAGAATTTGTCTATCTTTATAATTTTTATTATTTACTCAAAAAGTGTTTTAAAATTAACTTTACTGTTTCAATCCCTGAATTAAGTCTTCTCAGCAGGTGGGCATGTCCCATCTGCTAATTTACCAGTTATTTGGATCCCTTGCCAAATGAATTATTTCTAAGTGTGGGATATTTATACAACTGCTCAGGGGTGAGCTGTTAGCCTACAGTTGCCAATGTCTTCACGAGATAAGTATCAACTTCTCTACCACACGAGGTGCAAGTTACATCAAGTCTATTTTCATTTTCCCAAGTTCAATTAAAATTGCTTAAACCCCTCCACGCCAGATGGGAAGGAAAGCCTACAATACACCCTTGGGATTTACTCAGTCCCTTTGCTCATCCAAAAATGGTGGTGGCTTTTTAACTAACAAAGAGGTGCATCCACTTTCACTTCTATCTGGGGATGAACTTTGTGTCTTAAGATCTGCTGTTGCCTTGTGGTCATTGCTCCTTGCTGCTGCATACGTTCAAGAGCTGCAGGGAAGTCACCCTCAACCAACTTCTCGCCAGGTCATCCTAAGCTTCCAAGGAGGCCCCCTCTGTGGGCGGCTCTGCTTGATCCAGGGTTCCTTCACTGGGCTCGGGAGACCACCTAAGGGCCCTTACAGCTAAGTGCTTCTGCCCAGAGGTGCTGTGCTTGAGCTGATTAGAGGGTCAGCCCATCAGAGGACATGTAGCTAGTGTCCCTCTCTCCAGTCTCAGACATTCAGGGAGGTGGGGGTAGGGACTAGTCAGCCTCCTTTCCCGCCCAACTCTCGAGACACAGAGTGTTCATGCCACACTGTTCATCAGAAAACAGAGTTTGATTGCCTCTGAGTTGGGCCTAAGTTATTTATTTATTTTTAAAAAGAGTATCTTTTTTAAAAGGCACTATTCTCATGTATTTTTATTTTATTTCATTGGGGGGGAGGTAATTAAGTTTGTTTAATTACTTCTTTAGTGGAGGTTCTGGGGATTGAACCCAGGACCTGGTGCTTGCTAAGTCCACACTCTACCACTTGAGCTATACCCTCCCCTGGGCCCCAGTTATTTTTAATGGGAAATACTTTCTCTGCTTCTCTGATCAGTCATCCTGCCCAAGATAATCCAAGGGAATCTCCAGCAGCTATCTTGCTACGACAACAAATAAATAACCACCACTACTACCAACAACACAATTCGAAACAGAAGGTAAATTTTCAGTGGGTTAAAACGTCTATTGTTTCCAGTGAACTATCTAGAGCTTCTCTTAGGTACTGAATTTAGGTAACAGTTTGAGATGGGACCTATTTTTGTCTATTCTCCAGGTGGGATATAGAGCATTGCTGTTATAGGACTTTCTGTGATGATGCAAATGTTCTATATCTGGGCTGTTTCATATGGCAGCCCCTAAGCACGTGTGTCCATTGAGCTCCTGACATGTGGAGCATGCAACTGAGAAACTGCAATTTTAATTTTATTTAATTTTAAATAAATTCAAATAGCACGCATGGCTAACAGCTAATACACTGGACAGAGTATTTGCCTTAATCACTCTTTATGAAAGAAATTAATCAAAATTCATTTCCAGAGAGAATTTTTTTCTTCACTCTGAGTTTAAACTCCTCTTCAAACAAAGCCAAATAATTCATCTGGTATTTAAACACATACACACACATGCTGAAAATACATATTTGTTCTTTTATCAAAACAAGAGATTATTATAAATGTTAGAACCAGGTATTTTTGCTGGATAAGCCTTACCCATCAGCCTTTCCCTCTTCCACAGCATGGCTTTTATAAGTTAAACATTTGCAGTGGTAACATAAATAATTTCTCTCCAAAATTAACACACACTGCATTTCAAGTGCAGAGAGACATTCTTCACCCCCACAACTCATCTCTCTGTCAACATAACCTGTCTCACAAAGCTGTTCTATGAATTGATTCATTTATGAAATGTGCTTTTTTGCCTCTTAAGAATAAGACTCCACTGTGTACAGAAATTGAAAATTAAAAATAAATGTGAACTTATGTGATTTCTTTGGGCTTACTATCTCTTTGACAACTTGCCTTCAACTAAAACAGGACTGAGTTTGGTTAATAGTCTCATCTAACAGACTCGGGTTTCTGCCCCACCCAGAAAGTGAAATATATATGAAGCTCGATTGTCTTCAGGAGGAGGTATTTTAATTAACCACAAGGCCACGGTTTGCCCATGGTTATTTTTAGAAGCGTGTTCATATTGGACAATTGTACCCTCTGCTCCAAGGGCTAAAGTTAGTTGCCAAAGACCCATTTATCTTCTCTCTCATTCACTGGGCCCCCAGTCTCTAAAATTATTTTTTAAAAAACGTCTGACCACTCAGGAATCATTCCAATGTTCAAACATCATACATTTAGGGGGTAGCTGAAAAGTGAATCTCAAAGAAAAATGACTCACTTTTGCTTCTGTGACAAAAAGGCTAAGGAATTTTACTCAGAAAAGAGATCTATATTTAAGGAGTCTAATTTACGCAACCTGTAGTCAGTAGATCTTTTAATAAACAATTGGCCTACCTGAGTCTTAAGTAAACATGGTGTAAAAGCTGGCTCTGGAGGAGCCTGTTTGAATAGAATTACAATTCAAATTTATTTACTCATTTGACCAACAAATTATTTTTTACAGGAGTGAAAAATTACAGTTGATTTAAAGACTATATTTTTCCCGCTATCTAATATAGTGGCCTGGGAGATGTGCTGTGACTATAATAATAATTTATTCAAGAATTCAAAGCTGCTGTATAGTCTACAGAAGTATCATGGAAAATCATACTTAATTTAAAATGCCTGGGATTGAAGAAGAAAGTCATACATCAGAGGGTGCATCTGCACTGAACCAGCGGGGGTGTGTAGTAATCAAATGCCAGGAAATTCAGGCTGAGGCCTTAGAAGTTTCCTCCCGTGGGTCTGAGCATTAAAAAGAATTACATGCTGAAAGAAGTAGACTTGTACCAAAAGGTAATAATACTGCAGCACAGGGTTGGTCTCTGAGCTCAAATAGGGATTTATTAAATCTCTCATCCACACAATATGGCCAGGGACAAGCCCGTGAAAAACACACAGATATACATTATTTATTTCTGTTGTACTTAGCACTGTGGGATCTGTGCCCTTTAAATATTAATGACGTGGATGCTGACATAGGTAATTGGGAGCCAGTGGGGGGTTTGTTATCCTGAGTGTGTTCCCTGTGTTCACTGAAGAAGTGATAGGAGTAAAGGGACTCAAAGCATATCAAGAACTGTGCTGGAGGGAGGAAATGAGCTTCCGAAATGAAGCAGTGAGACACAAAAACAGCTCTGCAGAATTAACAGAATCTCCGTCCCTAAAATATTTTAAAAAATGGGGTCCTCCCCCTTTGTCTGATAGGGGCACCTTAAAGGCATCTTCTGTGGAAATGGGGCTCTTCTGCACCTAAGGCTGGGAGCTGCCCGCGTGCGGCTGTAGGTGTAGTATGCGGCTATTTCCTTCTGTCCATGAGGGATGTGCTGTGTACCCTCTCACAGACTTGCCTTGCAACTTAGCCAACAGAGCGCAGTAAGTATTTGTTGAATCAAATGAATAAATGTAGGAAGAAATGAGGAACTTAGTTATCACTCTGTAGCAACAGTACCTTGTAGTTAGCAGCTTAGAACACAGACACATATTATCTCACAGTTTGTGGGGAACAGGATTCAGGAATGGCTCAGTGTGGTGGTTCTAGCTCAAGGTTTCTCATGAGCTGCAGTCAAGATGTTGGCTGGGCTGTGGAAGGAGGAAGCAGGGAGTGCGGCCTCTTTCCTATCAGGTTTGGGAGATAGAGGACAAACACAGTGAAGCCAGGGCTGGAGATCCCAAATGCAGGGGTACCTGAAATTTGGTCCGAGGAAATGGAACTATATAACGCAGCACCGGGAGGAGTCAGAATGTCAAAGCAAAATGAAGAGGCATGAAGAGTGAGCCAAGGAGCCAAAGGGATAGTGTGCAACTTGGAACAGGGAGGGCAGGATGGCAGATCACCTGGTGAGAAAAGAACCAGGCTGGGAGGCGCCCGCAAAAGCATCCTACTTCTGGCCCTCGGCGGCTCCCCCAGGCCATATGGAGGGGTTAACAATAGGGAGGTGGAGAAGGAGTTTTTGGAGGAAGTTTAGAAGAGGAGTTTTCTCTCTGAAAGCGTCCCTCAGTAGGCACCTGCTCACGCTGGTGTATGTAGTTCGGGCCCTGCTTCTCTCTTGTGTTTCCCTTAACACCCCCTCAGGCCAGCTCCTGACCCTGCTGGAGGCTCCAATATGACATCCTGCTATTGCTTCTGTCACCATGGGATTCAGGAAATATTTATTCACAACCCTCACAGATGGAACATAAAATCAATACACATTAGGCTCCATCACCGTCTTTGAAAACATGTCACCATCAGAAATGTGTAAAGACGTTCATTTTATTATTTTGAAAGCAATGGAGAAAACTAGAGAATGGACTGGGTACCAGGTAATACTAAGTAATAATTATTCTTTTTCTTTTTTCTTTTAGGTGTGACAATGGTATTGTGTAAATGTCATTGGTATTTGGATGCAATCTCACTAGAAGAGTGATCATCCAGTGTTCTTGATCTGAAAATTCTTTCCCATGTTGCTACCACCACGTGTTTGAAACCCTCACACCAGGCACAGCCCCCATCCCCATCCCCAACATGTGCCCTGCCTCCCCTTCTGACTCTGGAGACGTGTCCAGTCTTCTGACTTCTGAGTGGTGACTTACTAGCTAATGATGGCCTTGCCTCACTCCTTAGACCTGAAGTTAAGCACTCCATGTCTGGCTTCACTTTATTTCCTTCCTCAACTTCCTCAACTATGATACATACTCCCCTTCTGGGTATATGACATGAGTTATCCTAATATACATCTCTGGACTTCACCTCTTAGTTCAGAGTGTGCATGAGTGTTTGTCAATCCTTGCTGGATTTGTCACAAATGAGATCTTCACCTTGATGACCAGTTGCCTTGCCTGAAACCTGTGTGAAACACACCAGCTCTTTTTTTCCTACTCCAAAGTCCATGTCCCTCCTTGGATCACCCACTAGTTTTGCTTTCTGTCTAAAGGATGCTTCCTATGCTTAACTCATGGTCAAGCAAAAATGACTGACCTGCACGAAACCCAATGAAGGACGAGATTTATCCTGGCTTGGAAGATCAACCTCACTCATGCCTCTTCAACAACTTATCGATCATGTTATCCCACATGCCCACTTCCATATTTTGCCTTTGCATATCATTGAATTATGGCTGAACTTCTCCCAAGTGTTTGCAGTAGTTTTAGAGAGAGGGCCTGAGAGAGCACCTGGCTGGGGAAACCTTTGATCCTCACAGACCCAGAGTGTAACTCTCAGATTCCAACAGAAAAATTCATATAAAGAATGGTTGAAATCAACTACTGACCTCATTGTTAAATAGGTAAACACCATAAACATGACAGCACTGGGAAGTGACATCTTTAGGAGTAAACTCACATGTGTTCTTCCCTTGGCCAGGGAGACTTCCACGCAGCTCCCGTGGATTCACTCAGTTCCAGGCTCACCCTTACATGGTGTCCTGGGGCCCCTGCTCCACTGAATACTGTTCAGTGGAGCAGCATAACCTGAGGCCCAGGTAAAGAGGAAACTTCTTCATTTTTAAGAACCCAGGAAATGGCTCGTATTTACTTGACCCTAAATGAATTCAATTACAAATATTTACTAAGCCTGTTTGATCTATAGCTTATTTTACCAGATGCTGGAATACTGGAAGGAATTTTTTTGAAAAAAAAAATTAAGAAATCATTCCTATCCTCAAGTTGCTTTCAGCTTAATAAAAACTTACACGTATAATTACTGTATAAGAGAGAGAAGTAAGAGCTCTGAAAGCCCCAAAAGGCCCTACGCTGGTTTGAAGAAAGGAGACATTTGGGCGGTTGGGCAGGAAGGGTTGTGTGAGGCTGTATTCAGCACAGATCTACAGCGATCACTGTGATCTTAATGGCAGCAGTAGGAGAGGGAAGGGTGTTCTCTGGCCAGGGGTTGGCACACTTGCTCAGTAAAGGCCAGATAATAAATATGTTAAGGTTTGCAGGTCAAATCCTGTCTCTGTTGTATACTCCTACCCTCCTCCTCCTCTACCTTTGAAACATGTAAAAGCCATTCTTAGCTTATGGGCTGTACGAAAACAGGCTGCAGACCCAACCCCCCAGGGCACAGTGTGCCGACCCCTGGTGTAGGCAGCATAAACCAAGATGTGGACATGGGAAGCTGCGGTGTGTTTCCCTTTGGCTGAAGGTCATGGAAGCTTGCAGGGAAGAGAGTGGGAAATAGGATCTGAAATGTTGGCTAAAGCTCTGGTATGCAGAACCTTGGATGCCAATAAAATTCAACAGGCAAGAGAGAAAAGCGGAGGGTTTCCAAGCAAGGAAAGTGATATGACAGGGCTTCAGTTTTGGAAGCTTAATTTGATGAGCGTACGTGGGATGGAATAGTGTGTGGAGATGGGGGCCACACATAATGCAAAACAAACCAGGTCTGCATCAGATGATAGTGACTGTTTTGGAGAGGTGGAGACAGACAGGAGGGACCAGGTGCTTTTTTTTATGAAGGAAAGAAATTAGCACATTGCTATGAAAAGCTCATCTGCATAAATACAGCACAGCATTATGAATGCAAGCTTGGTAGAACCAAATAAATCATGAATACAGTCATTAGGAAAACACGACTTCACAATGTCACTGTCAAGTTTCGCTTTGCCAATTGAAATTTTGATTCTCAAGCTGTTGATTGCAGCCAAGTAATTTCCCCTCAAGTTGACACCTGGCCTGGTGACATTCTTTCAGGGATCTCCTATCTGATGGTGGACTGAGGAGTTATTAAAGACTATTTGTCATTGGAAATGGCCATGTCTCAGGAGAAGAGAAGACAAGAGACACGTATGAAAACAAGTCTGGGGGAGAAAAAGAAATCCAAATGCATTTCTTCAATATGAAGAAGGAAGCAACTGAAGAAACAAGATTGGAATTAATTTACAAACCTACCAAACTTAAATTCTCTTAGGAAAACTGCGTGGAAAAAATGAATAAAAAGAGACCCGCCACCCCACCCCCAAGTCTGGACAACCTAGCAATCCCAGCCTTTCTCACCGACAGCAAAATGTTTCCCCCTTTAGAAGGAATAGAAGCTACATGCCAGCTCTGTTCTGCCATCACTTACAAAAAAAGCCCATGCACATGCCTTTGTGGAACTCCCAACAGGGCCTTGACTCCGACAGCTCCCCAAGGAGAACGCTTTCCAGCAGCAGCAGAAAGAACTTCAAGGGAAGGGGCGGGGTGAAGGAGAGCCCTAGAGCTATCTGTGCAATAGTGACATGTGATAGTGAAAATGGTTACATTAAAAAGATAAATAGAAACTAGCGGGTGCTCCAAAGATTCTCGTGTGTATTTGAGATTTTATCCTAGGACCCAGAAATTACTGAATCTTTAGAGACATACACTGGAATAGTTTCCTACAATCTAGGCTCTAAATGGTTATTGGCTGTTGTGACTACAATCTGTAAACATCAGGAAATCATTCCTCTCGTGAGCTTCTTGGGCAGACGCTTTAAAAACCATTCTTAGACTGAGCAGCTCCCCGCCCCACCACAGGCAGTGAGTAGTTTTTGAATTTCATTCAATGGAAACAGCTTCCTTTCACATATCAAGAAATTGCAGCATCATTTTAAATGAGATTGCTTTTTCCATTTAGCCTTTATAGCTAAAAACAGCCAACTTCAAAAAACAAACATGTTTTTCCTGTCACTTGTATGCAGCTTGCAAATTTGAGGCAATGCTATGAACTCGCTCCAAATGTAGAACTCTCAAAGAATTATGCCATTTTACAGAAATAATAACACTACCTTCCATATTTGAAATATTGTAAATTATAGGTAATGATTGATGATGGGGAATCTGTGTCTGTAGCCCAAAGGGTAACATTTTTCAGAATCTTCCCAATTCTATTCTTTCCTTTTAAAGAATTCATTGCAAACTAGTACATTCATTATTCTCTATTGAGTACACTTAGCTGCCAATTACATGAAAATGTATTATAAAAATAATTGCTTTTCATCCTCATTAACCAAGTATTAGGAAGAAAAATGATGGAAAAATCATTCGACATTTTATTAATTCTACCGCAGTATTTCTAACGAGTCCTCTTATCAAGTTGTGTGTAGAAAAGCATTTCCCTCTACATTTTCTAGTGAATTAGGCAGCGCTTGAACAAAAAGAGAGACACTCCCATTATGAACACATTACAGCATTCCCCATGGACAACGCAGACTCTCCAGCATCTGGGGGAAAATTAAATCTCGCCTTCCCACTGTTGCCTCTCACAGTCTTTGTGGAAGATTTAATTGAACCTGGCACACTCTCTTAGATTTTCTACACAAAATTCACTATTAATTCCTTTTTGAGTAATTGCAGGGAGGCTAATGCACCCTTTAGATTATGCGGGCCATAAAGCTTGAAAGAAAGGGGAAATGCTCTCAGACATCTCCATAAACCCGCAGGGAGCCGGGCTGGCCAACAGAAGCCTTGCACCTGTGCTTCGCTGCAGCCCTTTCCATCTAGTGGCTGCAGGCGGCTCTGCGTCCCCACCCCCACTCCCCATCTGCTGCTACAGCTGAGACGCCCTCACTTCCAGAAAGAAATGGTCCTCAGGGTGTCACGTGACTGACATTCACACCAGTGCACACTACCCACCTTTGGTTCAGGGCCAGTAAGTCATGGTTGGATTTTAGTCTCAAGTGTCTGGCTGTCCTCGTCAATGATTCAGGACCAACCCAATGGCGCTCTAACTGTTCTGAAGAGACTGGGGCTATAGTCTGAGAAATCCCTCGGCTTCCTTTTAAATCTAGGAGAAGTAAAGCAGATATACTGGAATCAATAAAAATACAGTCGTTACCTGCCTTGTGCAAGACACAGACGATACAAGCCACTACAGGATGAACTGGCAAATGGCTTGCAGGAAAGGGCCCATCCCAGTGCAGGGCTGGGAGAGGGATTTCCCACAGGGGATTCAACGGAGGCTCTGTGAAGACGGCTGGGGCTGGGAGGCCACACAGGATTTGAACGGGCAGAAAGAGAGGGTAATCTCTGCCAGGCGGGAGAGTGGGAAGGCAGGTTCACAGTTGGCAGAGGAGATGTGTTTTGGGAAGACCATCACAAGTCGCTTGGTGACAGCAGTGGGTCTCGTACTCAGAAACACCTTGGAGAGCTTGTCAGACCACAGAGTGCTGGGCTCCACACCCTACCCCGTTCCTCACTGAAGAGCTCTGAGGCCAGCTGAGAATTTCCATCTCGACAAGTTTCCCAGTGATATTGAGGCTGGTGGTCCAGAGAGCACATTCAGAAAACCCCTAAGCAAGAAGGTAGCATTTCTAGGTGACGATAAGGCTGAAAAGATGGATGGAGACCATGATGAATGGCTGTAAGGTTTTGGAAGAAGTGGAGATGGATTTGAAAAATGAGAGAGATGTTTTAGGAAGGGTACTCCGACCACTGTGCTGAGAATAACTTGGAAAAGGGACAGACTCATTACAGGTGATTCTCATAATAGGCGAGACCCAAGGTTTTAGGACCTTAACATGGATGAGGAAGAGGGAATAGCAAAAGAAAAGAGATGGTGCAAAAACTCACTCACTGATCCTCCTTTAAAATAAATTTCAAGATACATTTGCACAAGATTTGACAAAACAATTCATGAGGAAAGCCTCTAAGCTAGTGGCTATCAAAATTTAGGGCAAGAGGCTCACTAGAGAAGTTCATTAAAAATGCAAATGCATTCTTGATGTATACTTTAAACAACTGAAGAGGACTGTAACAGATATTTGTACACCAATGTTCACAGCAGCTTATCCACAATAGCTAAAAGACGGAAATAATCCAAATGTCTATCGATGGATGAATGGATAATCAAAATGTAGTATGTGTGTGCGCGCACACGCGTGTGTGTAGTGGAACATTATTCAGCCTTAAAAAGGAAGGACATTTGGACACGTGCTGCAACATGGATGAAACTTGAAAACTTTATGCTAAGTGAAATAAGCCGGACACAAAAGAACAAGTATTGTACGATTTCACTTATGTGAGGTACCCAGAATAGTCAAATCCATGGAGATAGAAAGTAGAATAGTGGTTACAAAGGGCTGAGGAATGAAGAGAAGGGGAGTTATTTTTTAATGAGAGGTTGTGATTCAGTTGGTCTGGGTGGGACTCAGGAATCTGCACCTGAACATCCAGCACAGGGAATTCCAAAAGAGGCGCTGGAAGAACCCAATCTCCATCTCAGCTCTAAGAAAAATAGCTCCTTTGCAGTAAAGTTTTACATGAGTGAGAGGTTTGCTTAATACGAGTTTCCAGGTACCACTTAGACCAGAAGCTTCTTTTTTCTGTCTAAGGCCCAGAAGTCCCTAACATCTCTGACTATAAGAAATCTGAGTAGAAGCCTTCATCCAGGGCTCTGCTCCCCGTTTGAAGGCAGCCACGTGGGAGAGTCAGCCCCTCCTGCAATTCTTGCACTGCAAGTTCTCTGTAATAACTACTCGAAGCAGAAACAGAGTGACGTAAACACAAACGATGCACTTTTTGTAGTTGCAGCAGAATGCCTGAATTTTACGACTTGAACTTTGTACAATTATTGACTGCCTGAAAGCTCTCTCCAATGAGTATTAATTAATGTGAGGCAGGAAACAGCCCAGCAGGAAACAGAGCAGAATATAGATGAGGATGATGGGGCTTGGAGACACAGAAGCAAGGTAACGAATGTGAACTACAATCTGCATTAGGACCGGAATGGAGATACCAGCTCAGCTGCTCTCTGATGATTTAAACCTGGAGACCACAGAGGTTATTCCTCCCCAGCCTGAACCTGTACATCACATAAGTCAAGTACAATGCAGATTTATTTCTTTGAGTATCTTGAGGAACTGAGAATTAGAGGATCAAATATATGCGACTCTCCAGTCACTCCAAATAGTGATGTAGGGAGAATGACTCTGAGGTCTGATGAAACCAGAAAGGCAGAAAACAAACCAAAACAAAAAAAGAAGAGATGAGGTGTATGTTCCCACTCCTTGAGTCTTAGATGGGCTTGAGATTGCTCTGACCAAGTGTATAGCAGAATTTCACTATGTGACATCTGAGGCTAGATCATAAAAGCCATGCAGTTTCTCCTGTTCTCTGGTCACATGTTCTTTGAGCCCTGAGGGGCCATGTAAGAATTCTGTTCATCCTGAGGCTGCCATGCTAGGAGGAAGCCCAAGCCATGACAAGAGCCCTGTGTAGAGCTCTGTGTGACAGCCTCAACTGAGCCCAGCCTTCAGTTCATCATGGGCCACATTCCAGACATGAGCCTGAAGAAGCCTGCAGGTGATTCGAGCTCCCACTTATTAGAATCATCCCAGCTGAGGCCCCAGACACTGTGATGAGAGACAGGACATCCCTGCTGGGCCCTCTGTGAGTTCTTGATCTGCAGAATCCTGGAACTCAATAAAGTGGCTTATACCACTAAGTTTTGGGGTGGCTTTCTGTATAGCAAGAGATCACAGGAGCAATGACACTACTATTTAAGATGCAGAAATGTCAGTGACTTCTCCTTTACTGAGCTGCAGGATCTACTGCTTTAGTTTAGTGAAAATTAAGTTTTTAAAGACTTTCTAGATGTACCCCTAACCTTGGTCCCTAATCTATTTCTTTCTTAAATTCTTTTCAGTGACATTTTTTACTTTGGGAATCTTTAAGGATATAATGTTGGCAGATAAGGAGAGAAACTTAATTTCTAATATGAGTATGTTTGTTGTTAGCGAACTAGAAATAGTTAATTCCAAAGACTATTTTCTGGGGTTTTTTTAGCCCTTCTTTTTACTGTATTTATAGAACATGGAATTTTAAGAATTCATGCAGTTACTACCAAGGAGAGCTAGCTGATCTGGTGTGACCCTTACTTACATTTAAATGTACCTTCTTGTTGCCTGTTTATCTGTTTGGGTGGAGGAGGTAAACACAGATTTTTACTGCGGTTTTATAAACCCCAATGATCTCAGTACTTTCAGCTACCAAGACAGATTATTAACGTTGTTCAAGACAAGAAATATTAATCCCTGTAACATGCAAATTTAGGGCTCAAAATAACTGAGAGAACAATTACTCTTTAAAAGCACATAACTACTATGATAAGGTAAATATTCTATAATCTTAAAAGTATAGTTACATAATAATCACTCATAATTTATAAGAGTTCCTTGAAATTAAGTGAATTCAACCATATTCATAAAGTTTTCATAGTGTCTATTATTCTCCTGGATGATGTGATGAACATTTTAAGAGTCAATGTATAGAACCTGACCTTGGGAATTTTCTAGCCCCGTGAACACAGTAAGATTTGCTCACTGGAAACCACCAGGCAGTAGTGCTTGCTGGAAAAGGCACATTCATATGAGAATGCAGGAGAATCACCTCTGCCTCTGCAGAGCCTTTATGTCAGACAGAAGAGGTAAGCCCCTACTTGATGGGAAATGCATGCTTTCATCTCTTTTTCTAAGGCATTCTAGTAGTTTAAATTTGGCAAGGTCCTTTCAGTACATTCAGCTGGGTTGGTCACAAAAGCAATAAAAAAAAAACCCAAAAAACTCCCCTCAGAACTGGCATATACTGGAGCTGGACTCTTGGATTAGATAAATTTGCATTATCTGAAAATGTCATTGAACTTGTCTCTTGCTGTAATTAAAAAAATTAATGAAAATGGCTGCAGTAGGTTAGTAAGCAAAAAGAATCCAGGCTATACAAAACTTTTGTTTTTGTCTTAATTCTGTTTAATACTGTGAACTAAACTAGCCTTTCTTCCTGCCTACTCTTCATATAAATAACTGGGTCCCAGGAATTCTGCCTCCCTTGGGAGCTCAGTAGTCTGCAATTCTCTGTTTTATGTCTCTCGCCTATGATTTCCAGAAGCAGGGGGCTACTCAAAGAAGCTGCAAGAAAGTTGGGTTTTGGTAACAAAAATCGCATTAACCCCTGTAACATGTACTTTACATTTTGAGGGGGAAAAAAATGATAGGAGAAACAGTTGTTGCCTTCAATAAACCTGTAATTTAAAGGAAAAGCAGGAGAAGCAGCAGCAGCAGTTAGATACGGGCACTCCAAGTCTTCTGAAGATCTCAAGACGTATAAAGATGAAGCTTCGTTTTAATAAACTTACTACAACTCACAAACTTACTGGAATTCACAACTCTTGCATTGTTTTCATCTTATTTTTATACAGTCCCTATGCTTTTTCTGTCTGTCACTCTCTGTCTCTCTCTCCTCCTTGCATCCTGACTGGTCCTCCTTCAGCACAGCCTCTGACAGTTTCTCATCTAGTCACCCCCATGGCCAGGATATGAGGCAACTGGCTTCAGCCCACAACCTGTGGGCTGGTGTGAGTTGTGCCCGGTGTCTTGGGACATGCTGAGTGCCAGGTAGCCTTGAGTAACTCCCTAACCTTCTCCTCCTTAGGACTCAGCCCGATGAGTTCCCCAGTAGCCCAGTCTCCCTCTAGGACTGCAGCTCTTCCCTGAACCTCGCCTTTCTGGACGGGGCTTGGAGTCCCTGTCTGTCTCTTGCCAGTAGGTTCCTTTTCAACCATCTACTGCTGTGTGATCAGCTTTCTCAAAATGCAGTGGTTTCAAACAGCCAGAGTTTCTTCATGGTGTGGTGCCTCAGTGCTCCTTGGCCCCCCTCTCTTTCCCTCCCCACCGACCCCCGTTCAGGGCCTAGCGGGAGCCGGGTGGCTTGGGCTTCGCATGCACAAAGCTTTCAGAGTAGGTGGATCTCCCACATGGCATCTGGCTTCCTCAGGGAGAGTGTTCCAAGAGACAGGATTTACAAGCTGCTAGTCTCACAAGGCCTGGGCTCAGAAGCTGGCATGGCATCACTTCTGGCAAATTCCGTCAGCCAAAGCAGTCACAGAGTCTGCCCAGATTCAGGGGAGGGGATGTACACTCCACCTCTCAGTGGCAGGACTGTCAAAGAGCTTGAGGCCATCTCCAGTCTGCTGTGACCCCCTCCCCTTGAAGTTCCTGTGGCTTCAACCACTGGTGAGAGTCCTGCTCTGGCTGATGGGAACACTGGGAGCTAGGTGATGGGGCCGTGCTTCACTCTGTCCACGCTGCAGCCGACAGATCACACACCAGCATGATGATCACCTAAGCCTTTCTCATGAGCTTGCTGCACCCTGTTGGGCACAGTACTTGGGCTCCCAAATGCCCCTGCTGCCAGTAGGGCAGTAGACAGCTCAGTTCCCCAGTCCTGCACAGCCTCCACCCCCTCTACCCTTGCTCACCTCCCTGTGACAAAGCTTGCTCTGTGATCATGAGCTTCAAGAGAGCTATTTCCTTAAGATGCATCACTCCTTCCCCTAATGGTGCCATTGCTGTTTCGCTTGTGATTTGTTTATGGGGACAATTACCTACTAGGCAAACCAGGTCTGTATCAGTTTGCAGAAGCACAGCTGTGTCTGCGTACACATGCGTTAGACAGCTGTGCCAGGGACTGCTGAGGTGTTCCCAAGAGAGGGCACCAAGGGATACCAATGCTTATAAAAACCTAGTATTTGTCTGCTGCTCTATAATTAATTTACAAACAACTTGCATAGCCCTTACCTCATGCAGTTCTTGTGCTCCTGATCACTGGTGTTATTATTATAAAACCCGCTTTGGAGAAGATAATATTATTAATAATAACAAAAGAGTAAATGATTGATGTGCATGGTCTCCTTCATTTTCACAACTATGATTCATTCATTCATATTCATTCATTCATTTATTCCAGAAATCTTTACTGAATGTTGGGTGTTGGAGATAAAATGGTGAGAGGAAACAAATGTGTCTGTTCTCAGGGAGTGTACAATCTATTACATGAGATTGATGTTAATTAAAGAGTCTCACAAATCAATATGAACTTAGAACTGTGACCAGTGCCCCAAAGGTGAGGTAATGGTGGTGGGAGAGGGAGGTCTGACCTGAGGACGTGACCACTGAAGTGATACGTGAAGAAAGGGCTGGCATTTACCAGGGCGAGGGGTGAGAGGCGCACCATGCGTCAGGGGGAGGGAACAGATTTTGCAAAAGTCCTGTGGTAGGAGGGGGCATTGTTCCTCCCAAGAACTGAAAGAAAGCCAGTGTTCCTGGAGAACAAGCCCTGTAGAGTAGGATGAATGCTAATCCCATTTTACAGATAAGGAAAGTGAAGACCAGTTACTGGACTTTATTTGGTCATACAGCCAGGAAGTGGCAAAGCCGAACCTTGAGCAGAGTTCTCACTCCTCAGTTTCTGTTCCTCCCCCTTCGGCCTGCTGTTTGAGCAAGGGCGATTTTATGGGTGTTTTCAAGGAGGGTAAAAATGTAGCATGGCCAGGGTGGGAAACCCACATCCCAGGCAAGTAGCATGGCTGTTAACAAGAGCCTGGAGGAGTTGCAGAAAGCGTGAGCTGAGGGTTTTAAGTCAGGGAGCTGAGAGCCTGTGGAGAGCCTGGAGAAGGAATGACCAAGATCAAAGCAGTCAAAAATAAAATAAAATAAAAGTGAAAAAGACAACGAGTGTGGGGGGCTTGTTCTGTGGTTAGGATTCTGGGTTTGAAATAATGGTAGGTCAATCAGTCGATTAATCTCATCATTGCAGAAGCTAATCCTGGTGTTTGAGCTGTCTCCTCTGAGGCACTCTTCCTCCCTCATGGTCTTTTGAAACAGGATCAATGTTCCTCGGAATAAAGCAGTTTCACTTTTACCCACTCTGGAGGTAGGACTGAAAGGACTCCATGACTTCTCGAATTCCTGGTGATTCATAAAATGGAAAGTTTTTCTAAGTGTGTTATGAAATATGGAGCTGGGGAAAGCAAAACCTATTAGGTCTGCCGAGAGACTGACCTCCATTCTGTAGGACTTCGGAGCTGGAAAGAACTGATAAGAGGAATAAAGCTTCTGAAACGTGCTGGTTAAAATGCAAATCTCCACACTCTTCCAGCCGAGTCCCCGCACACAGGGCCTGGGAAACTGAATGCTTAACATATTTCCCAGGAGCCAGTTACGGATCTACGCAGTGAATGAGTTAAGAATGAAAAGAAAGATGTCTCCATCTGACTTCAACCATACGAGACCCCCAAGTGAGAACCGTCCAACTGAGCCAAGTCAATCCACAAAGCTGACAGAGGTTATAATAAAGTGTCGTTTTAATCCTTCAAGTGTCAGAGTGGTTCCTTATGCAGCGATAGTAAATGAAACACAACCTCAAGGCCCCAAGAGAGTTATTTCTGGTTGCAAGGCAGTTGTCTTAACACTCCGAGGACCCAGAGGGCATCCATATGCAGCTCCACGATTTTCAGTACATGGTGGCCAAGATCGCTGTGAAAAGGAACAGAGCCTCAAGAAAAACACAAGGGAGAGCTTCACAGACCAGGCCTGGAAGTGGGATGTATCACTTCCACCCACATCTCTGGGGTCAGAGCTCATGCACGTGGTTACACCTCACTGCATGGAAGGCCGGGAAACAGAGTCCAGGAGGAAGGGAGACGGGTTTAGTGAACAGCTGGTCAGTCTCTGTCTCATGAAATAATATTCTCCTGGATCTCTTTTCCATTGGGTATGGTGGGGGAAGAAATAACTAAACTAGACAAATCTCAGTAAATTGGTCCCTTCTAGTTGAAACAGTTCTTTTATATTATGTTTCTAGTCCCTTCTGCTGCTCCTCACCAAAGCGGTATCTGGGTGTTTGGGGCTGGGGAATGGGTAACCCTGTGGCTTGGGAATAAGGAGGCCACAGATCAACACATGCAGGTTCTAGTGAGAATTCCTGTTTTACATCCAGAACCAGATCCCTGGCATAGAGTCTGGTTCTCTTTGGCATTGATGGTTGTCATGCTTTCGACTTCAGAGCTGAAGTTGATGGTTTAGCCCTTCTCTGCCTCTGGATAGAACCAAAGCCTCTAGGATAAAACCTGTGGTCACTGGCAGTTCAGTGGCCTTCTTAGGACTTCCATGTCTCCTCAGTGGGGACACAATGAACTTCTGCTTCCCCCAGCCCCCAGCTCTTCATGCTTCTTACAAGGCCTTGTAGAATATGGAGCCCTTTGGCTTGGATCTGCTAGCTTGGACATGATCTACAAAGAAAAGTGGCAGCCCAGGATGAGCTAGAAGGAAACTGAAAAGAAATAAAAAGAGACTCCATGGGAGCTCAATGCTTCTCCTTTGGGCTGCTAGCTTGGTTAAATCACAGAGGACAAGACCTCCTTCTCTGTGGATGCTAGCAGACGACTTGGCACTTCAGTGTATATAGTATTTACATCAGCAGAATGTATTTTTATTGCTTTAAATTTTTTGAAACCTCTAACAAACACAGAAGACGTATTTAGAGAAAAGTATAAATGCAATTAACCTGAATAACTTAAAAATCGTAATCAGTGTAATACAGCTAACAGTTAATAGAGGGAGGCAGAGATACCAAAAGCATGTTAAACTTCCCAGCTATCACTGAGGCAAGACAACAGGATGTTCTAAAACAGAGAAATTGAGAACTCTAAGTATTCAGTTTTAACATGATGCACCAGAAGAACAAAAACAAAAGTAACAAAAGTGACAAGAACAACTCCAGGGAGTGGGAACTGGAATGGAGAGGGGGAGAAAAGAGCCTTCAGTTTCTATCTTAGAATTCTACCTGGTTTAAATCTGAAAACTCACAAGCAGAAAATACTTTAATTAGAAAACACTAATATTGAATTTCAAAATGAAACAAAACAGGGGTAATCTCATCAATAAGGAAATGTTTAAATAAGATGTAATAAATCCAGAGTGTGGAGAAAAGGGAACCCTCCTACATTCTTCATGGGAATGTAAATTGGTGCAGCCATTATGGAAAACAGTATGGAGGTTCCTTAAAAAACTAAAAATTAGAGTTTTTATGACATAGCAATCCCACTCCTGGGCATATATCCAGAGAAAACTCTAATTCAAAAAGACACATGCACCCCAGTGTTCATAGTAGCACAATTTACAATAGCCAAGACATGGAAGCGACTTAAACATTCGTCAACAGATAAATGGATAAAGAAGATGTGGTGCATGTGGACTACTACTCAGCCATAAAAAAGAATGAAATAATGCCATTTGCAGCAACATAGATGGACCTAGAGATTATCATACTAAGTGAAATAAGTCAGACAGAGAAAGACAAATATCGTGTGATATCACTTATATGTGGAAGCTAAAAAAAATGAAACAAATGAACTTATGTACAAAACAGAAACAGATGCACAGGAGACAAACTTATGGTTACCAAAGGGAAAGGGATGGGGGAAGGATAAATTAGCAGTTTAAGACTAACAGATACACACTACTATATATAACATAGATAACATAGAGAAACAAGGTCCTACTGTATAGCATATATCTTGTAATAACCTATAATGGAGAAGAGTCTGAAGAAGAATATATATATCTGAATCACTGTGCTGTACTCCAGAAACTAAGACAACATTGTAAATCAACTATACTTCAATAAAAAAAGAATTAAAAATGGGTACTCCAACAACGACAACAAAAAAGATATAATAAATTTATTAAACTGAATACACATCTTCAAGTAAAAATGAAGCAAATGTATAGATTCTGACAAGGAAGGATAGCTATGAAGTAATGTTAGGTGACAGAAGTGAATTACAGAACAGTATAGTTAGAATGCCCATTTATGTAAAAAATTTCCACATTCACATATACAGTCATATATCATGTATGTAAATACACATGTTCATGCATAAGGAAAAAAATCTATTATTATAAAACTCCTAAACTGTTTGGAAGGTAAAAAAGGGAAGACATTTATTTTTTGTATTTCACATTTCCCTCCTTTTTTTTTTTTTTTTTTACTTTTTCAAAAAGCACACTCACCTTTTAGTTATTATAATCTTTAAATTCTTTTTTTGTTTTTGATGGAGATACTCAGGATTGAACCCAGGACCTCGTGCATGCTAAGCATGCGCTCTATCACTGAGCTATACTCTCCCCGTTAGTTCTAATCTTCAAAATTTAAGTTTGTGTTTTGGCACTGCCTTCTACAAACTGTGTGATGTGAAGTCACACAACCTCTCTGCACCTCGGTTTCCCCATCTTAACACAGAACCCCCACCCACTGCAGGGTGGTGTGTACAGATGAAGTGCACAAATGCATCCTAACAGCTTGTGAGGATTTTACACAAATTGCATCTTTTCCTTTGTCTCTTTACCTAGTGAGAAATGGCAATCTGGATGACTCAGGAAGAGGGGTGAGTTGGAGCAGGGGAAGTGGAGGGCAGAGAGAAGTTTCAGACAGACAGTGTTTAAAAACAGCACTCAGATGCATGTGTACACAGCCATCTCCAGCTCTGAGATCACAACCCTCCCCTTTCCTATAATTTTCTTCCCACTCCCACCCCCATCCTTTCCCTCCTAGATGCCTCTTAATATTTGTTTTAACCCAACGTTATCTGTATAAAATGTCCTGAAGTTATTAAAATGTTCCAAGACAGGAATAGCCTCTTTTTTTATGCTCCTCCAAGTCATCACACCAGTTCATGGTGAATGCCTGGCCTGTTAGGCTCCTGAACAGGGGTAGAGATATTATTTTGTAATTTTTTGTCTAGTGCTTAACATCATGCCTGTCACATGGCATTTACTCAATAATGTAGATTGAATGACTCCCAGGAAAACCTTTCTTGGTCCTTTCCATAATACTCCCATTGTTCCCATGCCAGGATCATAGCTAATGATATGACAAAAACATTTTCAAAGAATTAATACATCTAAAATGCCCAAGATGTATTTGTTTATTAGCACAAATGCACCTCAAATTGGTGAAAGTCCAGACTGGGGTATTGGTTTAGCCATGTGTCAAAGAAGGAAAGTGGAAAATTTCTGTGTCACTGAATTTTTATCCCTGTAAAGAATGGCTATTTTAAGCCAAATTAGTCCCAGGACTCTAAGATTCTGGATTATGGTAACTATTCTGAGTGTTCCTCGTCTGTCTTACCTCAATGGAAAAAGGATTGAAAGGATGGCATTTGTAGGGAGGGTATAGCTCAAGTGGTAGAGTGCATGGTTACCATGCAAGAGGTCTTGGGTTCAATCCCCAGGACCTCCTCCAAGAACAAGTAAATAAACCTCATTACCTCCCTGACCCCAAAAATAAAATAAAATTAAATTAAATTTAAAAAAAAAGGATGGCGTTTGGTTGGGACCCAGCAATTTCAACACATGTCAATCATGTGTCATGCCCAGCCCCCCAAGGAAGATAGCTATCCATACGTAGAGCAAAGTCAGACAATGTCACACTTTTTATTGCCATGAGGATTTCACCCCCATCTTCAATACAGACCTCAAGTGAGCTAGACTGGACTGCACTGATCATCAACCTAGAATTAGACTTAAGGACAGCACACCATGGGAAGCAGGCAGGCAGCTTCGTCCTAGGAGCAGCTTCAGACTCTCCATGGTCTGCACCTCACCAATCCAACATTGAGGAGCGGAGAGCCTCCCAAGAAGATGCAGCCCTCGGCACGCAGCCCACCAGTCTCCGTGTTCTCCTCCTTGGAGACTCAGAGAGGAGAGGCACAGGGCAGGGAGAGGAGTGACGCGCAGTGGGGCTCACACATCTGTGTGCCAGGACCTCAGGAACCACCTGAGCTATCGTTGCTAGAAAACTGTGGGCAAGGGAAGGAAGGACCTGACCTCCTGGTTTTTCCACCCAGGGTCTTTCAGAGCAACTGCCAAACAACTGCCTGCTGTTTCTAAACTGTCTTCCCTACAGCTGACTCTGGAATCGCCTGGTTTGGCTTTGTTGACATGACAGTAATTACAGTCATTTTCATTAATTGCTCCCTATTTGAGCCTAATTACCATGGAGTACAATAAAAATCATGCACATCATTCAATGTGCCATATTAACTTCAGATTTTATCTCATTATAACACTAGATTTGGTTCACTGTTATATAGTATTGCTCACATGACTTGGTTATATACATATTTTTTTAAATAGAGAAAAACACATTTCAACAAGCCAAGTTGATGAAACTGCAGAGGAACCTCACGAGGAACTGGGACCAAGAACAGGAAAGCTGTCCTCTTTGCTCTTCTCTGTGCTTTGCCTTATTCTTTCCCTTTCTCCCTCTTGATCATCTTTTTCTGCTTCTCCATGTACATGGCAGAAGATGCTATTCCTTGTGTTTATTTTATTTAAGCGACTGGACCAGACTGAAGGCTCCACTTCCACATCATCAGGAGAAAGAATCTGGCTGACCCAGCCTTTTTAACTAGTTCTGGTCCAACCAACTGTGGCCAATTAATGGGGTGACGTAGCTCTCAAGAACAGCCTCAGGGGCTCCCAACCTGCGGCTCAGTGGGTGAGTGTGGAGGAGCCCTCAACTTCTTTAAGCCTTTCTGTAATTTGGGGGCGTGGGGTGATAATGTGTAGAACCTGTCTCTTGTGGTGTCAGTAAGCATTGTGAGAGGTAGTGCTCACAGCCTACTCTGCACGTTCCTGGCACACAGAAAACACTGAGTATAATGTTTACTGTTACTGCTGTTATGATCTCTTTGGGCCCTTAAACCGTTTATTTTGAGGTTTGGAGGAAGATATGACTTGAAAATCCATAAAATGCACCCAAAAATAATTTGGGAAACAGAAAGAAATCATCTAAAAAAGCTGTATTTATTCCCCCACAATCCTTAAAACTCTGAACAGCGGTTTAGGTATCTTTACAAGTTAGATCCATTTTTGGAAAGCTTTGAAAACGTGGCATGTAATATTTCACTAATCCAGCAGGGGGCAGGCTTTGCAAACATAAATGCTCTCTGCTGCAGACGCTGCTCCGTGAAAAGCAAAGGTGATTCTAACAAGATAACTTTAATATAGCACCCATCAGCTTTCAGAAATGCAGTAATACTATTACCTTCAAGAAAGGTAAGAAATAAAAAGTACCAAAACATTTTTAAGAGCAGAAGAGTTCCTGGCTGTGTGACAACAGTAGCTCTTTGTCACCTGCCAGGTCTGGTTGACTAAAAGCTTGAGAAATAAGCAAAAGACATTACTAGTGCCCCCAAACAAACTTATCTGTGCCCTCTGGTCCTCTGTCCCCTTTCTCCCTGTGTCTTCTTACTTCTTCTTTGTCCCCCTATCCTATGAAAACATATCTTCAGGAAAAATAAGTGGTTTAAATTTTAAATTTTAAAGAAATAAAAATCCTAGGAAGTTGAGGACACTGCCCACACAATCAAGACAGTGACAGAAATCATTGTTTTAATTTGAGTTTTGTTTCTAAATTGTTATGCTTTGTATAACTTTATTAATGTTACTAACTGTATTACTAACACTATTTTATAAGATTGTTGTTCTCACATTTCCCAATGTGTAACCAGGCCTCCAACAAGATTGATGATGGCTAAACATCTTAAGGAAATAGACCACATAGAGTAATTGCATAGAATAATTGTAATAGTGTGATTCTAGGTATGGGAATGAGCAACAAGGGAAAAATATTTCCTGGATCATAACTGACTAGTAAGACAGGTGATCCGGAGAATTTTTGAGTATCAACAGGGCCTGATCCCTGTTAACACTTCTGAGGGGCATGTCAACAGAATCTTTGCCTGATCTAGGAATGAGCCTTCCTAGCACCGCGGGACAAAACTGGTCATGAAATGTCTCCCAAGATACTGGTCTAATTTAAGACCAAGGGTGGGGGGCACTGTGAACGAAAAATACTGCAAACCATATCAGTAAACAAGGATGCTGAAGCCATCAAGTCATTAGCCGCTGCCGCCACCCCCCAGTGAAGTCAAGCCTGCAGCCCGGCCTCTGCAGCCACTCACAATGGTGCACTCTGAGCACACTTAGAATAAGAAAGGACAGGATACTGGCCCTAGAGAGCTAGGTGCTTGTGAAAGGAATGAATTCAATGAGCCCAAAGGTTTGCTTCCTCCCATACATAGAAAAGTACTAAATTCTTTAACTTGAGATGCCTGGTTTTCTTTAGTTAACAAGTAATCTTTGAATGTTCCAACTACCTGGTCTTTGTTATAAAACTCCTATATATCCTAGCTCCTCCCATACCTCTTCGGAGCAGTCCCTCAAAGCAATCTGAGAGGCTGTCATCCCAGGCTCGAAGGGGTTCGAGTCCTCAGCAATGTCTGCCAAATATAATGTAATTCTCAAAAAAAAAAAAAAAAAAAAAAAGACTTTGACAGTTACCAAAATTGGCATTTGGATTTTCAGATGCCCTACTGGCGTATTAGTGGTTTAAAGCACGGGCACTGAAGGCAGATAGGTCTGGGTTTAAATCCTGGCTTCGGTCATATACACACATGACTATCTCCAGGTACAGGCTCTGTAACCGTGGGCTAGTTACTAGGCCTTCTCCTTATCTGCCAAACGGGGATAATAATAAAACCTGTCTTAGAGTTTCATGAGGATTAAAAAGGATAATGCATGTAAAGTATATAGTGCTTGGCACACAAAACACGTTCAATAGTATTTGCCATCATACTAGAAGTTTTATCACGGTGACATTACATTAATGAATGACTATGGTGATATATTATGTTACTTTATTATTATATTTTTATAATGGTCCTGTACTATCCCACACATGGCTAGACAATTTCTAGAGTGTTGCCTTTATGTCTGAACAGGAAGGAGAGGGCACGTTTTAAATGGAACATATATTAGAGAGAACACAGAAGAAAATGGATGGAGATTATTCTGGAAATTATACAAAAAGTAGCTGACACAGTAGGGACTATTTAAACTGGACAGCATAAGACTTATGGAGAACATAAGAAGCGTCTTCAAATACATAAACGGCTGGAAGAAATCCTGAGAGATCTGGACGAGAGCCTCCTCTTCCAGAACAAGTGGGTTTTGTATTTGTTTCTGTGAGCTGCCTGAGGGTAGCTTGGTCTGGGTTTGTTTCTCAGCTTGGGTGTTCCTGGAATTGATGTAATGACAGACCCATGGTTGGAAATTCTCCAGGAAAACTTTTTTTCCCCAGAGCCCAGACGAAGACCGAAAAGCATCCTTATCAGTTCCCTGCACCACTGGGTGTATTCTTCCCGATTCACTCTTTCCTGTGAGCACAGTCCTTTCTTCAAACTCTAGACATGATGCTTATGATAGTCTTTCCAGCTCTATAACATTTAAAGAGTTTCTTTTCCACAAACATTTTCTCTGGTTATCACAAGAACCTTGTGAAATAGAGATTACTGTCCTCTTAGTAATTTATCTAAGTACATACAAGTAGGCAAGGCAGCACCTGAATTAAGGTATTAGGCCAGATCATGTGATGCCAGTTCTCTTATATGAATTACACTCTCTCAAGCCCCTGAAACACCCCTTTCAATAAACTAACAGTAAACCAGCATTCCTGGTTGTCCCTTTCAGCAGCTCTCGGTCTCTATAATACGAAGGCTCTGCTCTTACTTGGTGTGTCTGATTTAAATATACCTTAGTGAAGACGACTAGGGAAAGGAGTAGAGTGACCTTCACTGTAGCCCATGGCTCGAAGAGTGCTGGGTGCTAGATTACAGCCACAGTCAGTTCTATCTGAATCACTGGACTAACCCAGAACAAGAATACTGTGGAAGGTACCAGAGAGACAAATTGGAGCTTGGGCTCATTCTTTTAAATCTTCTTATCAAGGTAAGTAGAGTAGGCAGCAAATTTTAGTAGCCAACCAATTAGACGAGAGCAGCCATTGTCATGGCAGGTCAAACGTCTTGAGGTCCTTTAAATTCAGGTTTGCACAGCAGCTTTCAGTGAGCGTGTAAATTCAGTCTCAGGTAACTCTGCACCCCCGTTATAAAGGTCAGAGCGCTATGTAAGGACATAAAAGGCCGCCCTAGTTATCTGCCATCTCTTTTTCTGAGGCTACTTCTCTGCATGGGATAGAAAGTGCTGGCCCAGCACTGCAGTACAATCCCTTAGATTCATTTCCTCCACGTTAATTTCACATAAAGGTTCTGGGTGCCATGGGATCACTAATCTTCAGCTGGGAAATGTTGATTAAAAACACATCAGTCTGGGAATTCTGGTCAAGATGGCAGAGTGGTAGGAACACGAGCTTGCCTCTCCTTGCGACTGCAATGAAACCACAACTGAATGCTAAACAACCATTGAAAACAGACTGGAACCTAGCAAAAAAGATCTTCTGCAACTGGAAACATAAAGAGGGAACCACAGATGGATGGTAGGAGGGGTGTGCTCATGATATATTTGGGCCCCATACCCCCTGGGTAGGTGACCAACAAGCTGAAGATCTGTTAAGTCGCAGAGGCCCTCCCACAGGAGTGAGTGCTCTAAGCCCCACGTCAGGCTCCCCAGCCCAGGTCCCAGCATTGGGAAGAGGAGACCCCAGGACATCTGGTTTTGAAGGCCAAGGGGCTTGGCTCTGGGAGCCTCATGGAACTGGGGGAAATAGAGACTCCATTCACTTGAGAAGTGTACACAGAAATTCACATGCACCAGGTCCAAGGGCAGAGGCAGTGATTTCACAGGAACCTGGGCCAGACCTGCCAGCTGGATTTGAAGGGTCTCCTGGGGACGTGAGTGATGGCTGTGGCTCACTCAGGGGACATAAAAGCTGGTGGCAGACATTCCGGGAGCGTTAATCTACATGAGCTTTCCTGGAGGCTGACATCTTGATTGGATCACTAGCACCAAGACCTACCCCACCCAACAGCCTGCAGGGAAGCAGGCCAAACAACATACAGGGTGGGAACACAGCCCCACCCATCATCAGACTTCCTAAGCCACAAAGGCCTCTAGACACAGCCCTACTCACCAGATGGCGAGGACCACGCTTCACCCAGCAGTGGGCAGGCACTGGCTCTTCCTGCCAGGAAACCTGCATAAGCCTCTAGTCCAGCCTCACACACCAGAGGCAGACACCAGAAATAAGAAAACAATAATCCCAAAGCCTGTGGAAGGAGTCCACAAACACATAGAAAGACAGATGATATGAGGCGGCAAAGGAATATCTCCCAGGCCAAGGCACAAGATAAAATCCCAGAAGAAGAAATAAGTGATGAGGAGATAGGTAATTTATCTGATAAAGAGTTTAAAGTAATGATGGCCAAGATGTTTGGAGAACTCAAGAGGAGTATAGATGCACAGAGTGAAATTTTTAGCAAAGAGTTGGAAAATATAAAGAATACCCAAACAGAGTTGAAGAATAAAATCACTGAAATGAACAATACACTAGAAGGAACCAAGAATAGACTAAATGAGGCAGAACAGATCAGTGAGCTAGAAGACAGATTAGTGGAAATGACTACTTCAGAACAGAAAAAAAGAATAAAGAATAAAAAGGAATGAGGATAGTTTAAGAGAACTCTGGGACAACATGAAGTGCCCTAATATTTGCATTATACGGGTCCCAGAAAGAGAAGAGAGAAAGGACCGGAGAAAATTTTTGGAGAGATAATAACCAAAAACTTCCCCAACTTGGGAAAGGAAAACAGTCACCCAAGTCCTGGAAGCGCAGAGAGCTCCACACAGGATCAACCCAAAGAGGAACACACCAAGGCACGTAGTCATCAAATTGACAATTTAGAATAAGGAGAAAATATTAAAATTAGCAAGAGAAAAGCAATGAATAACATACAAGGGAACTCCCATAAGGTTATCAGCTCATTTTTCAGCAGGAACTCTACAGGCCAAAGGGAGTGGCATGATATATTTAAAGTGATGCAAGGGGGAAACTTACAACCAAGAATACTCTACCCATCAAGGCTCTAGTTCAGACTTAATGGAGAAATCAAAAGCTTCACAGATAAACAAAAGCTAAAAGATTTCAGTACCACCAAACCAGATTTACAACAAATGTTAAAGGACCTTCTCTAGTCATCAAACCACAAGAAAAGAGAACAAAAAGAAGAAAGAGGACAGAAAAAAAAAAAAAGACCTACAAAAGATTGCTTTGGCTGTTTGGGGTCTTTTGTGGTTCCTTATAAATTTTGGAATTGTTTGTTCTAGTTCTGTGAGGAATGCTGCAAGTGTTTTGATGTGGGTTGCGTTGGATCTGTGGATTGCTTTGGGTGATGTGGCCACTCTGATGGTGTTGATTCTTCCAGTCCAAGAGCACAAGAAATATTACCATTTCTTTGTGTCATTTTAGTTTACAGAGTGTAGGTAACCTCCTTGGTTAAGTTTATTTCTAGGTATTTTGTTGGTTTTGATATAACTGAAATGTCTCTGCCAGTTATAAAACTCTGGTTTTTGAAGTAAGGAAAAAAAAAGTGAATGAAGGGCTGCAAATGGCAAAATATCCTTTTTTATGGGTGAGTTGTATTCCATTACATATATATATGCTGCATCTCCATTATCTATTCAACTATTGGTGTGCACTTAGGATGCTTCCATATCTTTGCAATTATAAATAATGTTGCTGTTAATAGCAGGGTGTATGTATCTTTTTGAGTTTATTCTTATTTTGTGGTTGGCTTTATTCCTTTGGTAACTATTTAAGTTTAAAAGGCTAAAGCTCCAAACATTCTTAGAAACAATGAACAGTACATATCTGTAAATTAAAAAATATATGTGCAATTTAAAAAAAAATCTATCAAGTCATGAAAGACACAGAAGAAACTTAAAAGACATATTACTAAATTAAAGAAGCCAGTCTGAAAAGGCTACAAACCGTACAATTCCAACCAAATGATGTTCTGGAAAAGACACAGCTACAGAAACAATAAAAAGAACATGGTTTCCAGGGGGTTGGGGGTAGGGAGGGAGGGAGTAATGAATAAATGGAGCACAAGGGATTTTTAGGGCAATGAAATTATTCTGTATGATACTATAGTGGTGGTTACATGTCATTATGCATTTGTCAAAACCCACAGAATGTACATCAAGAGTTAACCCTAACGTAAACTATGGACTTTGGTTGATAATCATGTGCCATTCGTTCAATGATTGTACCAAATATGCCACACTGAGGGATGTTGAGGGTAGGAGAGTATATATGCGTGGATGGGGAGGGCTATGTGTGAACTCTGTATTTTATGTTCAATTCTGTTGTGAACCTGAAACTACTCTAAAAGAATAAAGTCGATTAAAAAAAAAAATCTCTAAGAATTACCTGTTGCCTAAACTACACAGACCAAAGCAGCGCTTGGAATAAACATCTAAAGACAAAAATGGTTCATCATCTGGCCATTTTTTCTCTCTTCATTTTCATTAATTGCAATCCTAAGATTTTGATCATCCTGCCTTCTTTGCTTCTTACTGCTATTTGCAAAACAAAACAAAGATGAACAGAATAAAAATATAATTTGCCCTGCAAAAAAAAAACAAAACAAAAAACACGTCAGTCTGTCTTAACCAACTATCCCATGTGTTCTTGTCATAAACATTATGACATATTTTCCCCTAGAATTCACAGAAAAATATAATAAAATCCAGAAATAATTAGAGGCTGCACAGAATAAAAGAGCCCATTCTGGTTAACAACCACCACCACCAAATCCCGTCAAGAGGCCTGTCATCTCTCTGGCCTTCGTCATGCAAATATGATGGTGTTATAAAGTGTGACTAATCACTGTAATGATACTATCTATTAAGGCAAATGCAGGATGGGATATACTCATGGTAGGAAATAAAGAGGTTTGTTTAAAGTCTCAAGACTTTGAAAGCAGTCGTGTGATAATGACGTGAATTCCAAGATCTCAGTCATTTCTTTTCAGGCAAAGTTATCAGAAACAAACAATATCAATCAAAGATTCCAGTCCCATAGAGTATAAATGTATAAATATTGTAGAAATGACTTTCAGAAGGATGATAAACATAGTCCTATTAAATTTAAGTCAGTTGAAAATTCCAGCTAAAACCTCAAAACACCAATTACCCCTCTGATGGCCAGAAGTTTTATAACAGAGAGGAAAGACGACATCAGTGAACGTAGCTGGGTTTATATGCTGGGAGCTCAGCCAGCGCTTGAGCAGTCATCCATGCAACCTCGCCTCCTCAGCAGCTTGCCAAAGCCTAGCTTCTCACTTCTCTGATCCCGAGTAAAATTGGGAAGTTTGTCTATGAAGCCCTCGGATTGCTGGTTTCACCCATATTCTCAATGGAACCTTCTGGTCCCACTCAGACCCTTCTAAGCTCTCAAGAAAACTAATTTCTACTAAAGTGTGATGTTGATAATAGTTTAAATGTCACCTCTTTATCTCTCCTGGGGAGTTGCAATTAAATAGGAATCACAATTCTAAGCTAAACACAGCACATAACATTGTTATTTGTATGATATCTTTTATGAAAGGAAATACATAATTGTATCTGCCTGTATTTGCAAAAATAAGCAATGAAAAGATGAGACAAAAATCTAATAAAAATGGTTACACATATGACAAGAAAGGGAACTGGATGGAAAGGATAGGTAGAAGGTAGAAAGCAATCCCTTCTGAATGTGCTATGCTTTGTGGTTTTGACTTTGGAACAGAGATGTGCTGGAGTCAGGTCACACCAGTGAGCAAGAATCAACTGTTAAATTTTCAAGAAATTTGTGAGCCAATTAGTCAATAACCATTATTAAAAATTAGATTATATAATGTTAGGTAATTAGTGTAAAAATAAAGATAATAAATACTCTAAACTCATCACTTTGTAATTATTTTACTATTATCTACACTACAGAGATTATTATATATCTGCAGTAGAAATATTACATAATGGTATGGTACTGTGCATCTCCTGAACTCTGCACCCAGTGATGTAACTTTGTTAGCTTGAAATTGGTCCTGGTGATATTTACACCACAGAAACGAGCAAAATCAGGGCTTTTATCCCAGAGAGCCAGTTGTTAAATTTTTACCAGCACATTGTTACTTTGGAATCATGTTAATATTTTGCATAATTTAAAAGTAAAAGTAAACTTTAAAAAGAGTAACCATTAAAATAAAAATAAACTAAAATAAACAGCTTTATCAAAGGCATATAATTTAGCTGTCATAACAATATAAAGAAAAATTATTTCACGTGACTTTAAAATATAGTGTTTTGACTGTAAATTCCTACTGGAATATACCCTAAATGGGAAAAAAATGCAATGAATTCTTAATCTGCATTAAATAGTCTTACTGCAAAAAGTAATAATTATATTGTTACTTTGAAACTATTATATGTCTGGTAGTTTCAAAGTAACAATGTAATTATCACTACTAGGAATAAGACTACTTATATACATGTGTATATAAATAGTTATGTGTGTATATGTATATATATGATAAAACAGATAACTTTCTTATTAGAAACCAAACTTTTTTTAGAATAAAAGACATACAAATATAAAATCAAAAAAGTTAAGTAAAACTCTATGATCTGAAATCTAAATTGTATGTATCATTATGAATTAATGATGTGTTTTTCTTCTTCTATAGTTATTTCCGAGCTCTCTATGGAAAGGCTTAGAAGCAATGACAACCCAAGAGAAAAAAGTAGCTTTAGCACCCAGATTATGGTCTCTAAACATCATTTCCTACCAAAAAAGACTGAGTACTATCTACACAAATAGTTCATTCCATGCTTGGGCCAGGAAATATGCAAGATAAACCTGGGATATTGTGTTTTGTCAGAAAGCAAGGAAGCTATCAAAGACTACTGAAGTAATGTCAAAAAGACTTAAAAACCAATTTGAATTGACTTCTCGGCCACAGATAAAACAGTTTGAACATTAAAAAAAATTAAATATATCAAAACTCATCAAATATATTAAATTCCATGAGCTCTTAATAACTTAAATACATTTTTCAACAGTGAAAATGAGATTTAATAAGACAGGGAGGAAAATCACTAACTGGGGCAGACAGGAGGTGAGTTGGTGAGGACGCTAAGGGCCTCCTCCAACCTCCCCCTGGAGTAGCCCTGTTCTTTGTGGGCTGGGGGCGTGAAGGCAGGTGGACCGGCACCACTCTACCCTCTTTAGCCTTTTGCCGCTGCATCTGCGTGTCTTTCCTCCACGACTAGAATCTCTCCAATTAGATTACCACTTGTTATGAAAGGATATGATGCAGGAACAGCCAGATGGAAGCGAGGCATGGGGCAAGGTAAGAGGATAAGGGGTGGAGCGTGCACGCCTTCTCTAAGTCTGCTACTCTGCCTGAGTCCCCATGTGTTCACCAAGCTGGAAGCTCTTAAACACAATTTTTAGAAGAAACTCCTGATCATCTTTAGGGAATGCTAGTGAAACATAAGTTATGCTGAACACTGGAAAACATTGGAAGAGAGCATTTATTCTTCCCTTTCTTTATGAACCATACATACTATTAGGTAACAAACTACATGATGTGGAAAGAATCTTTTAAAATAATTTCATCTAACAAATACAGAATGAGAGAAGTAAATATCATCAGTTTATAACCCCTAATAAGACAAAGGCTCTAGGACTTGAACATCAGTGGATGCTGAAACAATTAAGTGAAAGGCTGATGGATGAAGACACTGTCCATCAGACAACAAAGGACAGTGTGTCCTCAGAGACAGCAAACTAACGAGCTGAGCCCTACAACTGCCACAGCTTTGACATGACCTTGAGAGAGTTTCCAGGCCACAGTTCAGGGAGCATGAAGCCAAGCGCATCTTGGTAGATTTCCTGAGTTAAGGAGTAAAAGTTCTTGGTATTATCTCAGTAGTAGAAAATAATTAGCCCCAGACTAAGCACAGCTCTTGTCCTGCCTACAAATCATAAAAAGCGAGACCTGAAAAGATCAAACTGTTTCCAAATAATTTAACTGTGTCTCAGAACAAAGCCCAAGCATATTAATGCGAATTTTAAAATATCCAGCATCCGACAGGGGCAAAATTCACAATGTCTGGCATCAAAAGCAGGCATGCAAAGAAGCAGGAAAATCTGACCCATAACAAGGAGAAAAATCAATCAAAACAGACTCAGAAATGACACAGAAGCTACAATTAGCAGACAAGCACATAAAAGCAGTTTTTGTAACTGTACTCCCTGTGTTCAAAAGTTACATAGAGACATAAAAGGTAATTTTTTTAAAGACCCAAATCAGACTTCTGCACATGAGAACTACAACATCTGAGGTAAAAACAAACAAACAAAAAGCACTGGATGATATCAGATGTAGAGGAGATGCTGCAGAAGAAACGTTTACCGAACTTGAAGAGAGAGTGCCAAAAACTACCTAAAACAAAACACAAAGAGAAAAGGGAACTTTAAAAATGGTCCTTGACCCCTGGTAACCATCAAGGGGGCGGGAAGGGATAAATCGGGTGTTCAAAAATTGTACCTCTTGGGGAGTGATGGAAAGGTTAGCTACTTTGACTGTGATAGTGGTTTCATTGGTATATACATCTATCAAAATTCATCAAAGTGTACATCTGAAATATGTGTTGTTTAATGTACAGGAACCATACCACAATAAAGGTGTTTAAAAAGAGTATTAAAAAAGGGGGGGGGGGAATCCTTAGTAAGCTGTGGGACAATTCCAAGTGTCTAACTAATTCAGGTGTAACTGGAGCCCTTGAAGGAGAGAAGAGAGGGGTGGGAAAGAAGAAATGTTCGAAGAAATCACAGCCGCAAATTTCCTAAGCTTGAAGAAGACTTTATAAACTCTGGTTCCAAAAAACTCAATGTATCCATAAGCACAAGAAAAAAACTACACCAAAGCACATTATTGTCAAGTTGCTGGAAATCAGCAACAAAGGGGGAAATTTTAGAGCAGCCAGAGGGGAGGGAAAAAGGTATGTTACCTACTGAGGAAAAAGGTAAGGGTGACAGCAGTTTTCTTACTGGAAACAAGGTAAACAAGGAGGTGGTGGAGTGACATCTTTACAGTCAAAAACAAAAAACAAACAAACCTCAAAAAACCCTGTCAACCTAGGATTCTATATGCAGCAAAAAATAGTAAATACAGCTGTCATTCTCAAAACTTTACTCACGCCCCTTTGTAAATCCTTCCTCCTGCCAACCCTTGGCAATCCCTCCCCTCAGTCCCCAGGCAATCACTGATCCTTTCTCTGTCACTACTGATCAGTTTACATTCTCTAGGATTTCATATAAAAGGAATTATATAGTATGTATGCTTTTTGTCTTCTTTCACTAGACATTATCTTTTGAGATTTAACCATGTTGCATGTATGAATATTTCATTTCTTTTCATTGATGAGTAGTATTCCATTGTATGAATGTATGTATACATCACAGTTTTTCTATTTGCCTGTTGATGGACACTGAATTGTTTCCAGTTTGGGCTATGACAAATAAAGCTGATATGAACATTCCTCTAGTGACATATGCCTTCCTTTCTTTTGAATAAGCACCTACAAGTGGAATGGCAGCTGTGTATTTAACATTTTATGAAACTATCATGCTACTTTTGAAAACTTCTCAATGACCTGGTGAGGTTGGAAATATTACTCTACTCTTAGAGATGAGGAAATTCAGACTCAGAAATGTGGTGCTGATTTGCACGGTATCATTCTGCCAGTACATGGTAAAACAAACAAACCAAAAAAACTTACTTCTCCCAACCCTACACTTAAAGAAGCTTCCATCAGCCCACTGACATTCCTGAAAGCCTGAAGTCTCATCACTTTTCTTGACAGAATTGATAGATTGTTACTAGAGAATTAGGGGCTTGGAGACCTGCTGTTAGGACAGTGTTTCAAAATTCATCCCATGAAACTTCAGTCTACAAGATGATGTGTGACACATGGTTCCATGACCAAGGAAGTTCAGGAAGGCTGAACCCATTAGCCTCCTCTCGTGTAAATACAACATTCCATTAAAATATAAAGGATACAGGAAATTATTTGGTAACAAAACCCATTTATATTTATTTAATCAAGTACTTCCTAAATATATTTGAACACAGAACTTTTTTTTCTTATCCACAACTTTTAACCACCACAACTATTAAATGTTAACAGAATGTAATAAACTTTACAACAATGAACATGTATTAGAGATGTAATTAACTTTGACAAAATTTGAGTTAGGACTTGCTAGCCAGGATAAGAATACAATCTCCTTTTATCTGGCCCCTCGGGCATCTTGAAAGAAACAAGCAGAGCCCCAAGTCTTAAAGAAGTAAAACTCTTGCACCCAGGCATCAAAGTGAGGTTTCTGCTGCCTAGATATCAGAAAAAATAATTTTATTCTTATACTGAATCAAGACCTTTGGGGGCTTATTAATTTCAAGCTGAGTTACTCTGGCGTTTTGAACTTCACTGGAGGAAAGAAAATCTTTAAGCCAGTTCAGAGTTGATGAACACACTGTCAAGTTGTAAGGACATGTCTTCTCTTGGGTTCCTGTAGATTATGGGGCTTCGACGCAATTAAGTGAAGGAGAAAGCATTAAGAATAATTTGTTGACCTCAATGGCCTTTGTCTGCAGGACCAAATTCTATTAAACACTGTATTTCAGGTTGTTTTTCTGTTTTAGAAACAAGGCACTACATGTTGATTCAGACTGCCCAGGCTGCCTCTTTAACCTGCTACTGTCCGTGTTCTGATTGTGGTTTCTCCCTCAATAAAGGAGTTTGCCCCAAATCAAAATGGAGAGCATTGCAAAATCCAGGAAGAATTAGCTTATCAATTCTTCCTGTCCACTCACACTGTCAATGACTTTCCAGAGTAATGAAGCCTCGGGCATAAGGATGGGAGAAGGCTGCGTAGAAAGAAACTCTCTGAGCACTTACTCTCCATTTGCAGCTTTCAGATCCACCTCTCCTTCTCCTTCCTGCTCTGTGCCCAAGGAGGCTGACCCCCATGGACTTCACCATTCCTGTTCTCCCTCTGGCTTCTGATTGGGATTAACCAATAGGAAATGTCAACAGGATATTACATCCTGGACCCCTTTTGCCACCCCCCGTGCACCCTCCTTGCCTGGCTGTGCTTCGGCTGGGGTTGCCTTCCTCTCCCTGCGGCCACGCTCCAGTCAGGCAATCACCCTCCCTCAGCTCTACAGCTCGGCTCAGGGTCTGGTTCAGTTCACCTCCCCAGTCCTCTTCAGGCGTAGGGATGGTACTGGCTTTCCAGTGCTGCTAGTCCTGGTCGGTTCACCATCCCTTATCTTTTCCTTTGACCCTGATCTCACCTCTGTCATTAGCCCCTTTACTAAACTCCCACCTTCTCTGAGTGTGCCAGCTGCTTCCTGCTGGTATTCTGACACATACTTCTGTTCTGATGTCAAAATGCCTACCATATTTCTCAACATCATGCTACGGTTAAAATGAGACACAGAAGTCTTTCAAATTAGGTGTCCTGTTTTGAAAGGGGAATTTTTTTTTTTTAAATGCAGAAGTTTAACATGACTGAAGGTATCTGATACTAAAATGATGAATCCTTACTTTTTTTTCTCTGTGGGTTTTGGGAAAGTATTTCAGCTCCTTAGATTGGCTGTCAAAAGAGTATCTTGTCTCCTGATTTTTCAAAGTATACTCATGAAAAGTTCTCGGACAGGCTGGCCCCAAATCAGGCCATCTTCTCCCCACATATCCAGGCTTAAGACTCCTCTGGATAAAGGACCACATCCATTTGCTTCCTTTATTTCCAAACACATCTGCTAAACTGGGGAAGTCAAAGGAGCTGGTATTCTGACACTCCACACTGCCTGCCAAATTCCTCTTTTCCATTTCATCTCTATTCTCTTTCCCGCCCCTTTCCATTTCCTATAAAAATGGCTTTTCTTCCTTTTCGCTTTCCCCTTCCCTCTTATTATTTGATGGTCTAAATTCCAAGGCTGTAATTCCATGTAAGGTGTGACACAGTCATGTATGACTGATGGGAGCTAAAGTTCTCAAGTTTGCAAACTTTCCACTTTTAAAAAATTCATCTGAGTGGATTCAAGAAGACTTCCCCAAACAACACAGCTCTCGATCATCTAGAATCCATCATGCTGTTCTGAATGGGAGAAAAAGACGTGGAATTACCACCAACGTATCAGGAATTAAGCGTCACAGGCAGCCTTGCCTGTTTATTACTGATCTACATTTAATAGCCCTGGCCGTTACAAACTTGTGGTGCTTTACTTCTGCACACACAAAAGTTGGTTTTGATTCATTAAAGTCTGAGCATGCCTGTGGGAGTGTCAAATATTTAAATGTCATCTATCAAGCGAGTTGTAGTACAAAAAAGGTTGAGCACAGCTGCTCCAGGGAACAAGCAAGACAAATGCCATTACTGCGGGAAGTCCCTGGTGGAAGCCTTGATATGATTTGAGAGAAACACTCCATTGTTCTAATTCCATTACTATATACATGGATCTTGGGTCCTGTCTCATCTGTTGAAGATCATTTCCCTCTTCAGCCTTTGTTTTTAAAGCCATTTTTTTTCCTGTAGCATGTGAAAAAGCATTCCACACAGGCTAAGGTTGTTAATTAGTCCCATTTTGCTTCATCTTTTACTTTCCCTCAAGTGGAACAAAGTAAATTACCTTACTTTCAATCTTTTGAACTTACCCGTCTAGACTTTATGATGTTGACACATTACAATTGCTTGAACATAATGTGTATGTTGACATTCATTTTTTTCAAGCAAAGAGGAAAATGTAATGTAATGGGCCCCATTATTAAGATGCTGGGCTGTGTCTGCATCCACTGTGCAATGGAAAATGCTGAGATAAGAGAGCCATGTGGTTCCTGCCTTGCAGACTGGGGAGCTGGGCTTGCTGTTGTTGCTGGAGCTTTTTGATTAACACTTCTCTCTCCACCCTTAACTTAAATGGCTTTGACATCACAAAAGAACAGGTGGAGGTGAGGAGCTGGGTGAGGGAAAAGAGAAGTTACAAGTAGGCCAACAGAACTGGTCTTTAGCCTTATTTTGTAGAAACACCTAAGTACATGTCAATCTACAACCTAGAATTAATTTGTTTTTTAATGGTAAATTTTAACAATCCTTAGTGCTTCATTTTCATAGACAGAGCTGTTCTCTTCAGTACGCAAGGGGAAACACCAAGCCCATGTTGAAAAGCAGTCGTGCACGTGGTTTGTAAACCGTGGGTGTGGTCTGTCCTCCCCCGCAGATGACATCAGGCACTGCAGTTCTGACAAGGGATGTGTCAGGGCCTGGCCTGGCTGGCTGCCCTGGGGGCCGGGGCAGAGCCCGTTGGGTAACGGAGGCTCCGCCAGAGAAGGGCCAGCCAGTGGGTCCCAGTGAGCAGCAGACTCAGGGAAGGGTCTAGTGTGGCAGGCAGGACACCATGTCCCGTGGGTCACATTACAGGTTGGAGTTGTGGTTGAGAACAGCAAATCACATCGGAGAGGGCGAGGAGAGCGTGTCCCCACAAGAGCACTGCGATGGGAAATCAGGGAAGGGACAGGTTTAGCAAAGCTACGGAGCAGGCTGGCAGCACAGGGGATACTGTCTTCAGCAGTTCTACAAAATTAGGCCCTAGAGCATCTGGGGAAAAGACAGAGCCAGGCCTAAAGGTACTGGCACCAGGCAAGTGGATCATGTGATAGAACCAAAGAGACCTATTTTCAGAACTGGGTGAAAACTGGGAATTGGGGCTCAGATATGGATCCTGTTATTAATTGGCAAATCACATACTAAGTGAAGTGAGCCAGGAAGAGAAAGAAAAATACCATATGATATCACTCATATGTGGAATCTAAAAAAGAAACAAGACACACACACACACACACACACACACACACACACAAATGAACTTATTTACAAAACAGAGACAGACTCAGACACAGAAAGCAAACTCATGGTTACTTATGGTTACCAGGTGGGAAAGGGGGTAGGGAGGGATAAACTGGGAGTTTGGGATTTGTAGATATTACTCTATATAAAGTAGATAAACAACAAGATCCTACTATATTTAGCACAAGGGACCTATATTCAATACCTTGTAATGGCCTATAAGAAAAAAGAATATGAAAAGGAATATATGTATGTATAAATCAATCACTATGCTGTACACTAGAAATTAACACAACATTGTACATCGACTATACCTCAGTAAAAAAAAATTAACAAATAAAGTGGGACATGAGCACAGAGTCAGAGAAGCAGAAAAGCTGGCAATGTGAAATCCAGTTTCAGGATAGAGCTCATTAATCCTTTCTGCTTAAAGTCTGATTTGATCCTGAAAGTAAAGGCTGTGTCTTCAGACCTGCAGAAACTGCTTTCTCAGGGCTGGAAAAAAAAAAAATAAACTTGGCTCCCTGAACTTGCCTATGACACACAGTATTAGTCAGGATTCTTGAAGGCAAGTGATAGAAATTCAATTAAAATTAGCTCTAGGCAATTATAATGAAAGGAATTTACTGGTTCATGAAACTGAAGACAGGGGTGGACAAGGGTGGATCAGGCAGTTATAAACACGGCTGGATCTGAGGCCTCAATCACTGTCTCTCGGGCTCTTCTCCAGCACTCACTTCTACTTTCTGCCTGGTGGTGGGCAGGAAGGTGTTTAACAACTAGGGTCTGAAGAAAAGAAATGCACACATGTATAGACACACAGAAGCTTATTGTAAATTTCACCACTATAAAGGATGTACAGCACAATTTACTACTAATAACAAAATATATAACCCTCTTTATATAAATTCCATACTGCAAATTTATTCTCCTACAATGCTTTTGTTGATTTTTGCCAAGCTCTTATACCTAGAGCCAAATGCAGGGTTACTGAAGAATGAGTGCAGTTCTGGATTGACTGTTAGTTGTTATTTTCATTTACAAGAAAGACGTTATAGACTGAATTGTGTCTCCCACTCTCCATCCTAAACTCATATGTTTGAAGTCTGTTATGCACTGAATGAATCTCTCTAAAAAGCATATGTTGAAGTGTGAACCTCCAATATGGTATTAGGAGGTGAGGCCTTTGAGAGATAACTAAACTTAGATGAGGTCAGACAGGTAGGGTCCCCATGATGGGATCAGTGTTCTTATAAGAAAAGAAAGAGACTAGAGTCCCCCACCCAACTCCTCCACCAAACATGAGGACACAATGAAAAGGTGGCCTCTGCCAGGCAGGCTCTCGTCAGAGCCTGATCATGCTGGCATTCTGATCTCAGACGTCCAGCCTCCAGCACCATGAGACAATAAAGGGTGATTAAGCTACCAGCTTTGTTACTTCCTTGCAAGCAGCCTGAGCAGACTAAGACAAAGCCCTAACTCCCAGTGTGACTGCACTTGGAGATAGGGCCTACACGGAGGTAATGAAAGTAAAATGAGGTCACAATCAATCCTAATCTGATAGGATTGATGCCTTAAAAGAAGAATCTCTCTCTCTCTTTCTTTCTGCATGCGCACAAAGAAGAGGTCATGTGAGCACATCGTGAGCTGGAGGCTGCCTACAAACCTAGCAAAGAGACCTCAGATGAAGTTTACCTTGCTGGCACGTTGACCCTGGACCTCCCAGCCTCCAGAGCTGTGAGAAATGCATTTCTGTTGTTGAAGCCACCCAGTCTATCGTATCTTGTTAAGGTAGCCCAAGCTGACACAGATAAGAGAGATGAAAGTGAAACAATAAACATGTATGCGGGAACTTCACTCTTTTTACAGAGACTGATTTTGCTGAATCGTTGTAATTTTTGAATACTAGAATAGTATTTCCTCATTTCGTTGTGCGATGTGTAACACAACATCTTTAGACGTGACACACTTCTATGTTTACTCTGTATGATTTAACATTTTCTCTACAACTCTGGAAACAGGATTAGCAAACTCTCCCTGAGACCCCAGTCTGGTGTGTAGCTTGTTTTGTAAATAAAGTTTCATTGGAACACAGCCATGTTCATTTGTTTATGTACTGTCTATACGTGCTTCCACACTGCAGTGGCCTGGGTGAGTCATTCTGACAGACGGTATGGCCTGCAAAGCCTGAAATGTATACTATTTGGTCCTTTGCAGAAAAAGTTGGCTGATCTCTGGTCTAGAAAGTCAATAAAACAAAAATCCAGCCTTGATTTGTAGTGTTTAGCAATTTCTATAGTGTAAATACTCCCAGCCTGGCTAATTTCAACCGACCAGTGTAAATCTCACTGTACACAGAACTGGGAAGAGACGTGCAATGATGCACCATTATCTAGTACTTCCACCGCTCAGAGAACAACAGCCATAAGTAACCCCAGGAGAATAGATAATAATAATATGTAGTCGAATAATTAGGAAACGGTAAGTTTTGAATAGGTATCACCCTTGTTTAATTGTAATTTACTTAATTCTGTTTATATAATTCACTTAAGAATAATGGCTTTAACTACTGGCTCTCAAAATTTTATGCAAATTTCAGAGCTGGCTCCCATAAGTCAGTCTGAGCTGGCTCCAGTACATTACTATCTCTGTTCCACCTGCTGATCTTACTCTCTTCTGCAGGCAACAGGCTCCTTATGGCCAAAAAGTTGGTACCCGGCTGTACACGCCTACATCTTACATCCTCTCATAACAAAGATGAAAAACTCCTAAACCTCAAATGCATAAATCACATGGGTCCCTGGACCAGTCATTCTGGGAGGGACTAGAGGGGGTACAATGATGGATAATCTCACCAGGACCACATGGAATAAGAGAGGGACTGTTTCTTTCTTGTAAAAAGTGGGTCTGGGTGTACAAAAATGGACTAAGTGACTTCCTTGTAGTTCTATTTACCTTATTCCCAAATGCTTTCAAGTTGAAATGAAGTATGAAGAATTAAATGTAACATCTGGATGAGTCGTGTTGAGGACAAAGCACAGCTGAAACAATCACTGCCCTAGATGTGGCCACCGTTATTTTATTAATGCAGACTTAAAATGCGCTGAACATCCACAGTCCTCAGTAAAATGTATTGATTCTTTTAATCTGGTCTATTTGACATTCTTTTCAATGACATTTTTTATGAAATCTGCTCCATTTTCTCCATCATCTGGATTTGAAAAATAAAAAATGACTTTTCTCAGCTCCCATGTGGGAATTTGTATTTCCTTTCTCGGTTGTTATTTATTTCACCCCACTTTATCCACTGTGACATTTTAATCGCTTGATTCTGCTATCTGGTATAATATTCCCACCAGCTTTATTTTGCATATATAATTGTAATTCTTTAGGCTTCTCATGTCTCATCCTAGTCACTATTAAACAATTTTTAATAGAACAGATTCCTTTCAGATACTCCTAGAAGTTTCTTTTCATATTACCATCTATCTGTTAAGTCATTTTCTTTTAAATAAGTATTCAACTACTCAGCCATAAAAAAGAAAAAATAATAATGCCATTTGCAGCAATGTGGATGGATCTGGAGGTTGTCATTCTAAGTGAAGTAAGTCAGGAAGAGAAAGAAAAATACGATATAATATCACTTATATGTGGAATCTAAAAAAAAGGTACAAATAAACTTATTTACAAAACAGAAACAGACTTACAGACACAGAAAACAAACTTGTGGTTATCAGGGCAGGAAGGGGATGGGAAGGGATAAATTGCAGATACTAACTACTAAATATAAAATAGATAAACAAGTTTATACTGCATAGCACAGGGAACTATATTCAATATCTTGTAGTAACATACAATGACAAAGAATATGAAAAGGAATATATGCATATGTATGTATGACTGAAACATTATGCTGTACACCAGAAATTGACACAACATTGCTAGGAAAAAAAATTGAAACCATTACAAATCCAATCCAGGTACCACGACTGTGCATAAGCTCTGTCTTGTGCATAAAGATATCCGGAGGGACCAATGTCATAAGCCAATCATATTTACTTCTTTAAAAAATAGTCTAGAAGAATGATATGCAATTAATATGATTAGGATTTTGTTTCTTGTGAGAAACAAACAGGATTAGCAGTTTACGATGTTGACTATGTAGGTCACAGTAAGATCTGTTAGGCCCTTTTTTAGAAGATAAAAATCTGTTGCAAAAATGGAAGAGCCCATATAACAACTGCCAAATTTCTTTGAGTAATTCCTTTGTCTAGAGATTGACCTGAATTGAGTTTGATAAAGCACAATGAGGGACCCACCCATTGAAACTGCCTAAGGTGAGTTGACAATGGATGGAGATGACTCAACAGCTCAGAAGTTCTGCCCTGGGGCCCTTAATAAAAGGGGTCAGACACCTCCTTTCCTTGTGGCAATCACTTGACTATGCCCATGGAGTTCTTGTGTGTTTGTGCCTGGTAAGGATCATCATTGGGGGTGGGCGGGGAGTGGTCAAAACAGTATTTTGCTCCATCAGGATATATCTGCTGATTCTTGCTGGTCTTTCAAGATCTTATCACTTTTTTTAGGTGCCCTTCACTCTGTATCCCAGTTTGCATCTTTCCCACATAGCCTTTCAAAACCAGAAGCCCTCAAAGCGCCTGTGTACCTGCATCAGTCTCCATGGCCACCTCCCCGTTCTCCTTCTACTGAAGATCATTTGTAATTGCCTTCTCAGCATTTTGCTTGGTAGAACCTCTCTCTTTTAGTCATATTCCTTCTTGGTCTCAGATGATGGATAAATGTGTACATTTCCTCTGAACATTCTACAAGCTGCTTTCTTAAAGTCCAGGGAAATGCTTAGTCACGCACATCTCCCACTTTGTTACCATTCTGCAATGGGGCCACTTTCCCTCCTGACTCCTGTCACTTCCATACCCCTGACTACTCTCCAGGGTGGCTAGAAGTACAGCCAGTGTATCTTCACTGTTTTCCCTATCCTCTCAGAGGAGAAACTGTCAACACCCTACTTCAAGGAATTACTAAATGTTCCTCTTTGGGTAGGATGACGTGTGTAGAAAAATTATGATGCTTTCTAACCCTCTATTACTAAATACAGCTTTGCTGATGTGTCCTTCTGAATTTCATACAGGGTTTTATACCTTCTAGACAGATCTCTTCCATCAGATGCTTTCTTGAACTACTTTTCCCTTCCAAAGCCCTATTCCAGTTGACAGTGTATTCCTCTGGGATTTTGTAACAGCAATGGTGTCGTAATTACTTTTCTTAGTGAAAAGGTCATATTCGTTTTATCTCTTACCTATGCTCTATGAAACTTATTTATCTTTCCATTACCAGCATTAACAAGTGCCTGACACATGACAAAGAATCACTTAATGTGAGATGAATAGAAATAAATAAGTATGAAGCCTTCAATAATTTTTAAGACTCCTCCCCCAGATGTATTTTCTTGAAAATAACTGTGCTCCTTCTTGGCTATTTTCCTTTTCTCCACATGTCGTGGACTTACAGTTATGAGCTTACAGATTCTAGAACTTGTGTTTGCAGCCTGGGGGCTTCCTAGGACTCACAATTCCCTTCTTGCCCTCCCTCAAAGCACAAGAGAGCACTGAGACTCAGCCCTAAAGAGAAAGCCAATGGTGAAATTTCATCATAAAGCACCAAAGAAACAAGATTCCCCTTATTCCTTTAGAGCAAAAAGACTTTACTTTTTTATTTTTCTGCATAATTTGAAGCTGACATATGAGAGATTTGCTTACTTTTCAGAAGGCTATCTTGCATATCTGGGCCTGAAAGAAACAGAAGGGAGGAGGGAAGCAAGAAGTTTGAAGATTCAGAGGTTTTATTCTAAGATCTAAACAAGTCACTGTTGACAGTGTGAAAGAAAAGCCCAGCTGGGCTAACAAGCTAAGTCACAAATCTAAGTGTAACAAGTGACGGATTACTGATCTGAGTTCTGCCGGGCTAACTCGTAAATCTGAAGTTTAGTGTCAGTTTACTGGGCTAACAAGCTAACTGGTAAATCCAAGCTCAACAAGTGTCGTAATGTGATCTGTTCCGAATTGATAAGCTTCAGTGTACTGATTCCTTGCTTTTTGTTGTTTGAGCCTTATTGGCTAATAGCCCATACTTGTAATTAACCCTACAAAACCTCATGTGCACGTCTTGGAGGTGCTCAGAGCTTCAGAGCAGGAGCCCCTCTGAGCCCGCCGGCGTAATAAATCTGAGTACTCCAACCCTCCGAGTGGTGCTTGTTTCTTGGCTGGCCTGTCATTTCTGTAACAACAGTGTTCCTAAGAGAAAGCTACAAATAACTTAATCATTGAGAACCTGATTGAAGATTCAGAAAGAGCTAATTATTCCCACCTACAAAGAGAAAAATGACATTGCAATGCAGAGGGTAGGACAATGATCACTTTAGGTTTAGAAACGAGGAGATAAGTCAGAAAGGAAACATGGTATTTTAAAATAGGTTAAAGAAGAAAAGGACAGAAAGGAATAGTGGAAATATGGCAAGTGTTTAGTCAGAGGAACATGTTAACAATACTGTTTGTGGCCAGAACACTTTGTTTCTTTCTAGTTCTTCATCGGCAAACAGTATCTTTTAGAATTACATATTTTTACAGACCATGTTCCAGGAAAACATTTGTTCTCAGAGCAAATTACAGGAAATACTGAAAAGGAAATCTCACGAGATTCAGAGTGAACTTCCACATTCTTAAATGAAGAAACATCACCGCGGTGCCCATGCCTAAATTTCCCGTTACTGAGGATGCTGTCTGATTACACTTGTCTTCAACAATTTCCCTCTCCCTGCCTGATGTCCAGGGGTCTTGGCAGAGCCTAATCCTTGGCTTACTGCTCTGCCCCCTTGATGTACTTTCTTTGAAGTCTCACTGTTGCTCACAAAATTTAGCACCCCTTTCTCTACAGGTGGCACCCAAGACTTTATCTCTAGGCCAGACACACACCCACCACTTCCGTCCCTGTGACTGTGATGGTTATTGGGTGTTTCTTACTTCCATGTCGTGTTATGACCTCAGACTCCTCAATCAAACTGGCCTCTTTCCACCCTGCCACAAGGGCTTTCTCCTTGGCAGGTAGGGAGGACACCCAGAGGTTAATTAGTAGACAAGGAGCAGATAGAAGATGTTGCCAAGTGCAGGCAAGGACTTAATTGACTGATGGAAGTATGTTCCATGCAGCTTGAAGATTGCCTTTTCTGGTCTCTTGTCCTGAGCCTTGTGCTATTTTTCCCTCCTCATTCTGACCTGATGGGTTGACTTTTTACTCTAAGGTCTTAACTTTCCCCAGAATCGGGCCATTAGTCTGACCCTGCCTGGTAATTCTTCACTTTGCTTATAAGTCTGTACTGTACCATTAAATAAGGAAAGAGTATATATTATACTTATTTGTATATTAAGAGTATTTCTAGATGGACATATAGGAAATTAGTAAAAACTGTTGCCTATAATGAGAGAACTTAAGTAGTTGGGGCAAGAAGAGAGAGACTTGCTTGTCAATTAAACCCTATTAGATAGAGAGAGCATTTTTTGTTTGTTTGTTTTTACTATTTATATGTATTATGTACTTTAAAAATTAAATGAAAAAGCATGTGCCCTCTGGTCAAATGGCTATCATTTGTTCAATTAAAAAATAATCTAGTGCCTACTGAATGCCAGACTGTTGAATAAGTAAAGAAATAATTATCATATGATTCAGCAATTCTCCTTTTGGGTATCTACCCAGGAGAATTGAAAGAAGGGACTTGGGGACATATTTATACACCTATGTTCCTAGCATTATTCACAACAGCCAAAGGTAGAAGAAACTCAAGTGTCAATCAATGGATGAATGGGTTAAAAAAAAAGTGGTCTATACATATAGTAGAATATTATTCAGCCTTAAAAAGGAAATAATTCTAGGGGGTGGCACAGGAGCAGATATGGCTCAGTGGTAGAGTGCATGATTAGCATGCACGAGGTCCTGGGTTCAAGCCCCAGTACCTCCATTAAAAAACAAAACCACCAGGAAGTAAATTCTGGCATGTGCTATGACATGGATGAAACTGGAAGACATTATGCTAAGTGCAATAATCCGATACAAAGAGACAAACACTGTCTGATTCCACTTACCTGAGGTACCTAGAATAGTCCAATCTCTAGAGACAGAAAGCAGAACGATGCTTGGCAGGGGCTGGGGAGAAGGGGAACTGGGGAGTTATCACATTATGGATATAGAGTTTCAGTTCTGCAAGATAAAGAGTTCTGCAGGTCATGATGGGGGTGCAGCTATGTGACTGTATCTCACACCACCGAACTGTGCACTTAGAAATGTTCAGGATGGTACATTTCATCTGATCTGTATTTTGCCGCTATTTAAAAAAAAAAAGCAATAAGCTAAGTTCAGAGAGTGGAAGAAGGGTGAGGAAAACAAAGTAAGGTGACAGGGCAGAGGATGGGGTGGGTCACACAGAGGAGTCAGAGGACGCTCCAGGGGAGAGAGCATCGGAACACGATGGGGTAATGGAAACAGAGCAGCCCGCGGAAGGTCTGGGGCAGCGTGTCAGGCAGAGCGGGCAGCAGTGGGAAGCCCTCCGGGGCAGGGATGAGCCTTGAGGGCTTGAGGGGTGGCAGGAAGGCAGAGAGAGGCAGGGCGGGCCAGGGCCAGAGCAAGGAGGGGCAGTGAGGGGGAGCATTACCTCCCCAACCCGTCCCTGCTGTCTCTCATAGCCGGCTTTGGATTCCTTATGACCTACTCTCTTCTTCCAAGAAATCAAGATTAAAATGTCTTTCTGATGAGTTTTCCCAAGACTGTAAAAAGTGGGAAAAAGTAGAGGCCTGAGGCCTGGGACGATCCCAAATGTCCAGAAATGCGGGCAGGCTGTGGATTCCAGTTGGACTCAGTTTTGAGTATCAGCAGACCAGCTCTGAGTCCAAGCTCAGATGCTTCTAACTGTGTGACCTTTAGCTTTGCATTTCTGAAGCTCAGTTTCTCTACCTGTTAGAGAGGGTTATACTACTTTATAATACTTTCCTTGCAGGGTTATTGTGAAGATCAAATTAATTATGAATAACTAGTAGTAAACGAATGCTAGTTATACGTCAGTTATTACTATGCTACTGATTTTCCTGTCTTGTCTTACCTTACTTTAGAGCGGTTCTAGCTATTTCTAGGGTTTTCAGAATAAAACTAAAGAACACTTTTAAAAGAAAAGATGTGACAGGCAGCCGTTTGAAGGGTATACAAAGAGGAGGGATGGCATGATATAAAACACTGACTCTAGAAGGGGTGGGCATCTGGAAGGGCAGACCCTGGGGACCACACACCATGGCTTCTATGAAGCCTGTCAGCCTCCCTCTTGTGTCACAGCTTCCTGGGATCACACTGTGTGAAACTTCTCCATTTTTCTGATTTGCTGGTGAAAGAAAAGAGAAAGGCTTAAAAGAAATGAGCTGCCAAGATTTCTTGGGTTTGTTCAGAGGATGAATTTTTCAATGTTCCAAAGAACTTCCTAGATGGAAGGAATTGAGGAACATCAGGATGCATGAACGGAAAAAACTCCTTTTAATTCTGAATATTTTGACTACAGAATAGTAATGTCTTTGGGGTTAGGTAATGCTTTGCCAATCTTTCAGCATACTGCAAACTGTGTTCCCAATTGCTGTATTAGCATCACCTGGATAAGTTTTGAACTTTATACAGCGTGAGCAGGTTTTTGTAAGACACATAGAAGAATAGTATCCATGGAAAAATAGGCTTTGAGCAAAGTGTAGTTGGATAAGGGCAAACATCTTGGGCAAATAATTTGTTCAAAGAGTGCATGTGACAACACATAGCTGACTTTTTTCTTTAACTGAAGTAAAGTTGATTTACAACATTATGTGAGTTTCAGGTGTACAGCAAAGTGATTTGGTTATACATCTATATGTATATATTTAGACTCTTTTTAAAAATTATTTTCCATTATAGGTTATTACAACATATTGAATATAGTTCCCTGTGCTCTACAGTAAGTCCCTGTTGTTTATCTATTTTATATATAGTAATGCATGTATGTTAATTCCAAACTCCTAATTTATCTGCCTCCCCTTTCTTTTTGGTAACCATAAATTTGTTTTCTATGTCTGTGAGTCTGTTTCTGTTTTGTAAATAAGTTCACTGGTACTATTTTTTAGATTCAACATATAAGTGATAGCATATAATACAGTCTTTCTCTGACTTACTTCACTTAGTATGATAATCTCTAGGTGCATTTGTGCTGCAGCAAATAGCTGACTCTTAATTAGAACTAAGTTCCGCAAGGCGCAGACCACGTCTACATTGGTCACTCTTTTATCTCCAGAGTGTGTCAGTGTCGGGCACATAGTAGATTATCAATAATACTCTTTGGAAAAAAAGAAATGAATTAATTAATGAAGTGGGGGTATCAGCGGTTTCTAAGTTTGCCAACTTTAATGAAGAGTGATTTTTCTTCCCGAAGTGGTGGTTTCAATCAGGAATCTATTGAATAAATGCCCTTCATTGCAAAGGATGCTGATTACTTAGACAGACTTCAGCCAGAGAGCTGCCTCGGGGACTGTCGGAGGCGGGAGAGAAAGGAGAGGCCAGGTGCTGTGGGGAAGAGCAATCCTCAAATACTTCAACTCTCTTCAGTCAGAAGAGTTTTCCTTTCATTTGGTTTGCACACTGGGAATATGTGAATTTTTTATTTGAAAAGATTTGGGCCACTAAAATAAAAACGTGAAAAAACCTATTCCTTTGCATAGCTGACACCAAATGACTAACTGGACCACAGCAAATAGACACTTAAGAAGAACCTTATAAAATAATGATGAATCAATATATCTATACAGAAAGCTATGCAACACTCCCTAACACTTTCCTACTGCTTCTTGTCTTTGATAAGCTTCCAACTACCCACTCTCTGCTTACGCTGCGCTGCCTTCCAGGCATTTTCTGGACTTTCCTCTACCATTTCTCTTAATTTGTCCTTTCCATCGGAACATTACGTGTCATGAGCTCCCACACCTCGTGTCTGCTGTTAGGTAATGTGAATGATAGGTTAACTAGCCTCAAAAGATGAGCTACTAATCCTAAAACATCTTTACCAGAAAGCCCTTAAGGAGTGGTTCTTCTGAACCTTGGGTCAGAGAAATATGTGGGGCCAAGTAGCTTTTCAGAGCCCTGAGGTCATTTGCGGTGGTCGGTTGCCCAGAGTGTGCAGGGATAGCCTTAAGTGTGAAGCAGCAGTCTTGATGGATTTACACCTCTCTATATCCCCGACCTCTAACCACTCTACCATTGGGAGAAAATGTTCTAATTAGAAAACTTTTGCACAATTACATTCTTTCCTATGAATTAAACCACTCCTTACGTTCTTCCTGTGATAACAGAGTCACTATTAACATTATGATCATTCCTGCCAAGATTATATATAGTTCAGAAAAAAAATGTCTTCATGAAGTTTCCCAGAACAGCAGAATGTTGGCAAGATATCACTGGGAACAATATGAAAATGGTGGGTGGTGGGAGGAGGTGGAGAGAGAATTTTGTAACAAATTCAGTGGAGTCAAAATAATACCCACCAAGCTGCTGAGGTTCTGTGAAGGCTGGAGGATGACCTACCCCAGAGAAATAGTTACAAACACACAAGGCGAAGCCAAATGCAAAGCACGGCCAAGCAGAGGGGGCCGGCTGAGCAGGAAAAACCAGCAACACACAAAGACGCTGAGGCATGAGCTGGTGGAGCTAAATAATAATTAGTGCCTGCATATTGTACAAAGACTTAATGAATATTCCTATGTTACAAAAGAACACCTGCAAGGCATTGCACACTCAACCCTCTAATGACCATGAATTCACGTTGGGCTAGTATAAGAGAAATTGCTCCTGTCATTTGCTCCTAAGGCCGGTTGACAAATGAAAGCTATGTTGACTTTTTTTTTTTCCCTGGCTGGGTTACTTCCCAGGCCTGTTAATCACATTTATCCTTGGAGAGAGCATCCCTAATTGTAAGGTTGTTATAAGTGAGTATTTTTCCATCAGGTTTTCTAGAAATCAGGAGATGTAGATTTGATATTATTTGATAGAACAACAACCAAAACTGAGAATTCCTTCACCTTGTAAGAAATATTTCTTTCCTGACCATTAACATTTATAGGTAGTTAAACAAAAATACATTTAATCATGAATTTGTTTTCAAGCAGAGGGCAGACTTGACCTAGAAATTATTCTATTATTACTTACCATTTAGGCTGAGATTTAAAGGCATCAAAAGCCATATATCTTTAACGTAAGTATTAATACTTGATGAATTATTTAAAAGTTAATATCTTTGTTATTTATTTTATTGTTAATGGCATTTGTTGGCATATATTCATTGACATTTAGCACAATATCTTCAAAAAGTGAGAAAATGGATTCAACGTCAAACATAACTATATTGAACAATAATTTCAAGACATTTTGTTAAATAAAAAATGTAACTATGGCACAAAAAAGCCATGGAGAGTGAAAAGAAAGGAAATTTTGGGAACTATAAATTGACAAATCTCTAGCATTATCTTGAAATAAACATATCATTTTTGTAAAAAAGAAAAGCAACAAAACCAAAAACTAATCGTGTAATCTGTGTAGCTTGAATATTGCACTCTAATTGACACTTTATAGGAATTTTACAATTACACTCTAAACTATTAAACTATTGAGAACAAGGGCTTCTACGAAAAAAATAAATTTTTAATAATATTAGATTGTTTTTAAAAACTGTGATAGAATAATGGTCTCCCAAAGATGTTCATGTCCTAATCTCTGGAACCAACGAATATGTTGCCTATCAATGCAAAGGGACTTTGCAAATATGATTAAGTTAAGGGTCATGAAACGGGGAATTTCTTGGATTATCCAGGTGAGCTTGATGTGATCACGAGGGCCTGTGAAAGAGGGAGGCAAGAGGATAGAAGCCAGGAGAGAACTGAGGACGGGACCAGAAGCTGGAGTGATGAACTTTGAAGATGGAGGAAAGGGTCAAGATCCAAGGGTTGCAGGTGGCATAGAGACAATGGAGAACGCAAGGAAAACAGATTCCCCCCCTGCAGCCTCTGGAAGGAAAACAGCCCTGCTGACATCTTAACTTCAGCCCTGTAAGACTCATTTCAGACTTCTGGGCTCCAGAATTATAAGATGATATATTTGTGTTGATTTAAGCCAATAAATTTGTAGTAATTTGTTACAGCAGCAATAGGAAACTAATACATAAAGCTTAAGAAAAAAACAAATAAAAATGATCTCTTTATTCTGGTCTCCCACTGAGGGTCATCATGAAGATCTGCTGTGTTTGTATTTACTACAATATACATTCACAAACTTGCACATTTCAGAAATGGGACTACACTTGTGACTGCTCTTCATCTAGCTTGAGGTTGGATTTTTCACGTTTTTAAAAAAACTCAAAATTGTGTCACTGACATTTTTCTAAAGCTTGCAGATGAATTTTCACCATTAACTTTTGGCAGAAGAGTGGGGTGGGTGGGCAGTGGGAGAGACAAGTACTATAAAAGAGTTTGTCTTATTGTGGCCAATTCAATTGGTGGATATTTAAGGTGACTTTCCCCCCAACATTTTTCACTACAATAGGCAATATTTGATGAATGTCATTACATATCAACAATGCCTTGAGCCAAGAAGTCCAAATGGAATGCAGTGAAAAACTTCAACTACCACACCAATAGAATTGCTCAACAATTATCCAAGCTGCTACAGTGATATATTTCTACCAGCTTTTTGTTGGTGATCTTTGAGTAATTATTGGCCTCCTCTTTATTTCTTCTTTAATCTGTTTTATGCTTTAGGGTCCCTGTGAGATGTTTGTTTATAAAGTTTTGCATAAACTCCAGGTGTACCAGTCAGGTTTCTCAATAGTAAAAACAGAAACATTTATTATACAGAAAATAATTTAGTCAAAGAATATCGGTAGCTCAAAGAAAGGCCAGTAGAGCTGAAAAACCAGCTTGGAAACTATTCAACTGGCACCCCAGCCATAATCATGTTAACAAACTGGCCCTGCACTGACTTCATTGCTGAGCACTCGTCAACACACTCTATACACTGACACTGAACAAGGATACTGGCCCGACTGTCATCGTCTCCCCTCAACATCCCTCCTCTCCCCTCCCCACCCACAAAACACACATGGCTGCCAGAGCCACTGCCTCCACAGTAGGCCCTCCATGTCACTGCTTCTCTGAGTCACCCACTCCTTTTAAAATCTGGATCAGGCGTATCTCATGGTGAAGCCTATTATGGCCATGACCTTAGATACAAGGGAACTGGGAAAGCGAGCCTTCTGCCTTTCCAACTCCTACAGTAGGAAATAGACTTTTATTCCATTAAGCTTCAAGGTGCAGAAGTCTCTGAAGACAGAAAAGGGTATTCCGATGCCAGGCAGGCAAAAATAATTATGTATGTCTACTATGCACAACAGGGGACCTTCAGCTTCTTGACTTTTTTTTCCAATAGACTGCCTGTGAGTCTTGGTGAAACTGTGCTCTCATCTTTCTCGGGCCAAAATGAGAAGCTATGGTGAGCCAAGGGAATCAAGAAGCACATTTAAGATGGGGGAGACTTTCAGCACTTTCTTTTTTAACATTGATTTATTGCATGTTTCATAGTATGACTCTCTAAAACTTAAGAAGAAACTGCTTATTTACAGATGAAATGATATGCTTTCTTAGATATGCTTCAAAACTGTTTGTAAGGGTATTAGGAGGATGAAGTAGAGATGAAACAACATTGACCATGTGTTGAAAGTGGTTGAAGCTATGTGATGGGAGCTAAGAAATCATTAAACTGTTCTAAGTTTGTATCTATTTGAAAATTTCCATGAAAGAATAAAGAAGAAACTGTGTAAAGTCATACTTATTTAGAGATATATTAATTTCAATCATTCTAGGAAGGCAAAGAAACCTTGAGTGGTTTTCCACTGAAGAGTTCAGTCAGACCATATTCATAGGTACCATCGTATATGTCATGATCTAAGAACCACTTGGCTTCCACTTGGAATATGATAAGATGGGCTGGGTAACCCCATGTCTAATTTTTTCGTATGATTTAAAAAGCAAGTGTATCTTTAGCTTCTGAAGAAAGCAATTACCACAGCTTGGCTTTCTGCCATTCAAATTCATGCCACCAATCTCAAAAATTTGGTCAACATACTGAAGTTTTTCCATTAAAAAAAACAAACCAAAAAACTAGAACTTCCTTTAAAAAACATTATTCACAAAACTCATGGTTTCCTTCATCCATATCTATTTCAATACCCATTCCAAGAATATCAATACCCAAGCAATTGTAATTTCATGCTTTATGTGAAAAATATCCAAGTTTTCTTCTCTTTCAGTTCAGATACTAATGCAAAAAGATCAATTTCTTCCTTGTCACGGTCCTTGTCTTTCTAGCTCAAAGATTTTATGATCTAATCGAGAAATGAACATTCTGTCCTTCTGATTCTGGCTTGAAATTTGACGTACATTTTTATTGGGAGAAAATATTTCATACGTATTGGAGAAGGAAAACAAGTAGTTGAATCCTCTTGCGTTTTCTTTGAAGAGAGAAGGAAATGATTTAATTTGGACAGAGGATAATGCTCATAGGAATTCTGATGAGAAACACTCATCAATGGACAGAGAAGTGAACAGACTTTAAAAATTTCAGTACCATTCCCTGGCTTTATTACGAATATACTTTGCATTTGATTAAGAAGGTGGTAGACAGGGTTGAGAATGTGGGAATGTTTAAAGTAATACTGTCAAAGACTAGGATAAATCTTTAAAACTGTATACAAAAGTTAACAAATAAATAAAGGAGGCAGGAAAAGGACTTACCAAAATAACTTGCAAAAGTAATGTCCCCATGTATGAGTGCCCACAATCCTGTACTGCCAAAGTCAAAATTCCAGGAGGCTCCAGCATACATCAGTTGATCTCTGGAGGAAGGACAGGGAGGATCTGGTTACCCTCTGGTGGGTAGATTTCTCCTTGAGGCTGAACTGGTTTGTACGCAAAAGCAGAGCTGGTAAAAATTATGGAAGCTCAGAATGGGAAAGAAGAGGAAAGAATTTGGAAATGTCACAAGGTGGTAAAGGGGCCATGGAAAACCCCTGCTAATAGTTTAAACTCTGTATTTGAGTTAAAATGTGTCTAAAGGACAAATAGGTGTAAAAAAGGTCAAACTAAAGAATTATGCAGTTCTCTAGATGGGGAGCAGAATAGTGTTAATCCAATCTTGACCTCCAAAACAGACAAAGATGTAGTGCGAAAAATGTCCTGACAGAGAGCATGAGGTTTGGAATCAGAGACATCCAGCTCCGCTGGTTGCTAGTTGGATAATCTTGTGCAAGTTATTCAACCTTTTAATAATCTCAGTTTATTTATCTGTAAAATAGAAAGAGTAATTTTGCCTACAGTGTGTGAAGGTTTTGAAGATTACATATAATAAAGCTCAGAAGACTGCTCAGAGTTAAGGGCTCAGCAGAAATTAGCTACTTTATTCCTATTATTATGATTTCTGGCCTCTGCACTGACTTCTTTCTTGTTCCCTGCCCAAGCCAGACATACTTCTGCTTTGGGGCGTTTGTACAGTATGTTCCCTCTGTTTGTAATTTTTTTCCTTCAGACGTTCCTGTCCACTCTCTCAGATCCTTCACAGTTTTGTTCAAATGTCTTCTGACTGTCCTATTTAAAAATGCAAACAACATTCCATTCTCTTTTCTCATTCTAATCCTTTTTTATCCTATGCTATATTTCTCCATAGGAGTTATCACCTTCTAATGCTGTAAAGTCTATCTATCTCTCTATCTATGACCCATCCACCTAATCTGTCTACCTATATGTTTATTTTTTCCTCACCAGAATGTAAGTCCACAAGGGTAAGATTTTTATCTGATTATTTTTATTGATGTATGCTTTGTATCCAAAAGAAAGCCTGAAACACAGAAGGTGCTATTAAGAGAGGGAGTGCCCAACTTTTTCAAATAATGCTATCATCAAAGTAAAACACTACTCCACCCTCCTTTCCTAGTCTATTGGCCTTCTGGGACTTAATTTTCTTTCAAGTTTGCCCTTGATATTTTTTTTTCCATCAGGAATTGAGCAATGCACTATTCATCCTCTAAACAACCATGCCTCATTCACTCCTCTGGTTGGCTACCATTTTACAAAAACCGTTCACTGCATTTACTGAGCTTCTGAAGTGATTATCAAGCAAAAATGGTTGTTGCTTTTCTCTGGCAAGAGAATTAAGACAAGGTAAGTTGATAGGGACATATCTGTCCATTGTCACCCTCTTCCACTGCCAAGAGAACCTCAACTTTCTAACCCTAGAATCCAAACCACAAAAAAATATAGAGAAAACACACCCTTTTTTAAGGAATTTGGATTAGGTAGAGAAAGGGGGATGGAAGGAGATAAAACACAATTACGGTGCGGCAATAACAATTGCCAGCCATTTTTAGATGGTTTACTGTGTCCCAGAAACTACAGCTAACACTTAAAATATATTATTTTATTTTAAAATCCTCACAACAGACTTATGAGGAAGGAACCATCGGTATCACGATTTTACAGATGAGGAGGTGAATCCTAGAGAACTATAAGCACCCCTGTAAGGTCACACGCCAGCAAGAACCAGGGCCAGGATGCACACCCCAAGCTCTCTGACCAATGAATCTGTGCCCAAGCACTGTGCTATCCTGATGTCTACAGAGGGCAAAAAGGAGACTCAGACGCACCTCAGTAGAGAGCTAAGGGAAGGTACTGCCTCACCACTGACAATTTTAACAATAACAAAAATGTTGATAGTTTTGCAGTCTCGATAATTCATTCATTCTTTCATGAATAGATCCATTCATTATTATTATTCATTGAGACTCAAAGTACAAGGCACAGAGATGGGAGTTGAACAGGCACAAAAACATATTAGACGTGGTCCCTGTCCTCAAGTTGGAGAAATAAAAGACTTAATAAAGGCAATGATGCAAAAGAAATGTTAACAGCTTACTTCATTAGATCAAAGATTGGTGAACTCCTAATGTTTTAGGCTTTGTGGGTCAGGTGGTCCGTGTGGCAGCTACTCAGCTCTGCCATGGGAGTACAAAAGCAGCCCGAGACAATGCCTAATCGAATGAGTACAGCTGTGTTCCCACAAAACTTTACTTATAAAAATGGTTGGGCTGCAGAACACGATTTGTCAACCCTCCTGTAAGTGAAAATCCTGAGACAATACACGGTACATTTCTGAACAAGCTTCTGAGAGACTAGGTGCTCCAGGAAGTTCTGAGGGGGGAGAACTGGAGTCAGGGAAGAAGTAAAGAGGAGTGTAATAAAGAATAACCTTTGTTTTGTTGGAGGTTTACAGGGACACCATGACCTGCCCACGGGGATGGCTGCAAGAACAAAGCATGCCTGCAGCAGGAAGATTACAACAATCAACCACACCCCTCCCTTATTTTCACTCCCCTTCCCTTATTTTTTGTATAAAAGGAGCCTGTAATCTGACTAGAGCAGGATGGTTCTCCAGGACATTAGTCTGCCATCCTCTAGGTCTGCCGGCTTTCCGAATAAAGTTGCTATTCCTTGCCCCAACACCTCATCTCCCTATTTATTGGCCTGTCGTGCAGCGAGCAGAACAAGTTTGGACTTGGCAACAGGAGGAGACAGAGAAGGACAATCAGGAGACTGCAGTGTCATGGAAGCCCAAGGACAGGGACAGTGGGATTCACTAAGGTCTCGAGGAATGTGAAGACGGCAGGTGGGCCTCAAAGGATGAGTAGGAGTTTTGGAAAATGGAGCATCATGAGGAACCCATCTGTGAGGTTCAGTTGCCCACTGAGCCTTTCTGAGTGGATCTGGAAGGTAAATATTCATGGAGAGGATCATAGTTTTATGTGGAAACAAAGCTGTCATTGGAGAGCCTGCATTAGGAAGTAATATGAGGAAATGTGGGTGCCAGCCCCTTCCTCCTCTGGGCTGGTAGAAGGGCTTCCTATCGCTCCACCTCAGGCTTTTCTCCACCCACCTGACCATTCATGGAGCTTTCTTTTCCTTGCTGCCTTAGACTAAGTGACAAACATTCCTTTCTCTTCATATCTGCATCTTAGAGAACAACCAGCTTAACCTATGCTCTGCTTTAGACAATCTATATACACCTACTCCTTCACGTTAGTGGATTTTGTTGCCACACGGTTTTTCCCTCCTTGAATTTTCAATTTCTCTGAAGGAAGACACAGCCAAAATAAATAACACTCCAAGGATTTTTGCTTTTTGTCATTATTTCTTTCCTAAGCAGTTATTTTACACAATTACAGGATGTTAGCACTAGAAAGGCTTCCATGATCATTTAGTTTAACTAATTCACTTTACATTAAAAATAAAAAATGAGGCCTAAATTAGGGGAAGGGACTTACCAAGGCCTCATAATTCTAACCACTTGGGATAGGTTTTTTTTTTTAACTTAAAAAATTTTTTTTTTACTGAGAAATATAATTGTATGCTGAAATACAACTAAAAGGTAAGTATAATAATCATTGAACAGATACATAATCACTAGAGGAAAAATAGAAAATGCCAGGTCTTTCCAAAATACACTCCCATCGATAGCTCTTTTTTGAGGTAACTACCAGTCTGAGTTTTTTTTTAATTGAGGTAAAATATACATAACATAAAGTTAACAATTTTTATCATTTTTAAGCATTCAATTCGGTGTCATTAAGTATATTTACATTGTTGTACAATCATCACCACTACCCATTTCCAGAGCTTTCTCATCACCCCAAACTGAAATTTTGTACCCATTAAACAGTAACTCTTGAGACAATCTTGACTGAGAATTTCCCAGTGCTCACTTTGGCAATGCATATACTAAAATTGGAACAATACAGAGAAGATTAGCATGGCCCCACGCAAGGATGGCACACAAATTCTTGAAGCATATATTTCAAACTATTATATATAAAATAGGTGAATAATAAGGTCCTACAGTATAGCACAAGGAACCATATTCAACATCTTGTAAGAGTCTAGAATGAAAAGTATGTGTGTGTATATATATATATATATATATATATACACACACACACACACACACACACATGACTGAATCTCTGTGCTGTACACCAGAAACTAACACAACACTGTAAATCAACTATAGTTCAATTAAAAAAAAAAGAATTACCCAGACTTTCTGAGGCTCTAGTTTTTCAAAGATAAAAAGTTTTTCAAAGTAACATAGTGATGTACACATATCAGTTGAAGGGAGAAAGGTGGGAGTAGAAAATTTAAAGTTCCCTGAGGCTGCTTTATTTACTTTTATTTTATTTTAGTTTTTTTTGGGGGGGAGTAATTAGGTTTTTATTTATTTATAATGGAGGTACTGGGGATTGAACCCAGGACCTCATGAATGCTAAGCATGCACTCTACCACTGAGCTATACTCTCCCCGAGGCTGTTTTAATAGTTAAAGGATTTTGAATATCAATTATAGCCTTGATAGAGAACTGACGCTGAAACTGATACCGTTTCTATGTTGGGGGTAAAAAAAAAGGAACAGAATCTGAATGCCTAGCACTGGGAAGTGCCAATAAAGTCCCTTTCCAGGAACTCTCTAGAATCAGAACATGCACTGCACAGTTAATTAACCCTCTACCAGCTTTCTCTGTGGGCCCAGTGTTGGAGCCACAATCCTTTAGTAACTGACTCCACACAAGCTACAGCAGAATATGCTCTACAATTTAAAAGCAGAACTGTTAGCCCCAGAGTCTCAACTTTTATCACTCTGAGTGAAGCAACAGAGTGTTCACAACTCCCCCATCGGAGCAGCTTTTCATCACAGATAATAGTGGCTATTTTTCTCTTGCCAAGCACATAAATAATGAAAAATTTTCTCCTACTTACAGAATCTAGGACCAGAGAAAGGCCCAGACAGGAAAGAGGTTAGTGAGAATTCCAGGATGTGCAAGAGAAAAGATCACTCAACTGGGAACTGGTGATACAGGTAGAAGAGGGAGTGGGTGGAGGCAGGTGGAGACTGGCAGCAAATACCCTCTCCTCCTCTCACACTCTTTTCCCCCAGAACATGTGCTTTTGGGGAAAACCTAGTTAGTGAATACCAAGGGCAGCCTGTAACCTGAAAATGAGAATATACAAGTACACAGTCATATTCTTATAATACTATTTGTCTTAGACGTAACTACAGGTAGTTCCGATGAATACAAAGAATCAAAATACCAATCATGTCATTAACATGACAACTCCATTGTGAAACACTTTCCCTCTGCATTAATTAAACCAAGGCTACAAACTTCATCTCTCCTAGGCATAGCTGATCACAGACGACAAAAAAGGAATGCAGTAAATGGATATACTTTACCAGACCCTCAGCACTCCATAAGAAAGCTCAGGATAAATCCTTGCAGGACAGACATCTCATCCCTATTTTTTTTTTTTTTCCTGAGCATAATAATTTGAAATCCTTGTCAACCATTTAAAATATACATGAATAATTTCTTCTAAAACATTCAGAAATCTTTTACTTTTCTTTTTTCACCTTGAACTCATGTTTCTATTTTACTCCATCACTAAATTGCATGCAATACAATATCATTTTATGCTTAAAGCTCTTTACTAAACACTCATCTTAATTCTGTCACAAATATGTGTATATATTAAAATTTTACATTTTGCTATGTAAGCCTTTATTAAATTGTTTTTATTCTAGATTGGGGGGAAAAAAAGGGACTACAAACTTAAAAAGTGGAAGGCCTAAGGCCATTCAAAGACACACCCATTCTGGCTTGAGATACTGTGTCCATCAGTCATGCTATTCTGAGAAACAAAGCATTCTCTTCTCAGATACCCGGGGTCTCAACAGTCTCTAGACTGAAGTAATTTGACTGCATTTGAATGCCTGGAGAAAATGGAAATTCTGTTATATTTTAAAAGGAGTTTCAATTCTTCTGTTTACCTGAAGAAAAGGCCTAGAGTTACCACCTTCTTCATTAGCACTGTTAAATCTCAAAATATTTTTTTGGAAATAAAAAATTCTCTCTACCATTCTCCAGAACCCTCAGTGTCAACCTTACTACCATTACTGAGTCACCATTTCTCCTGTACTGCTAATGTTCCAGCAAACGACAAGTCCCACTGCCTCTGCTTCTTAAAAGATTCTTGCGTCTGTGCTCCTGTTTGTTCCTACGGCCAATAACCCTTTCATTCATCAGACCCATTATAATAACTTCCTGTTTCTTATCTCTTTATTTTTCAGGATTTATCAGTCTCCATTACTAGAGTTTTCTTTCTTTGGGAAAAATAGCCAACCCAAACCCATAATTATATTTTCTTTAAGTCTTTCCATGGAAAGAATTTGTTCTTAAGCATCTTCTCTTACCTCCTCATCTTCCATCATTATCATCATCATCATTATTATCACCTTTCATGTTTTCTATTATCACCTAACATGCTTTCTTCTTTATATGACTCAGACTGTGGCCACTTAGGCTGCCAGAATCCATTTGGAAATACACTTTTTAAATTTGAAGAACTATGGACCCAAGCCCCTTTCTGAGGAGTAAAAGTGGACAACAAAAATCTGGAGAGCAACAGAGGTGCTGGAAGGCATCTACATCGCTAGAATAGGATGTTTTTTTGCAGGCAAAATTATCACCACTTAGCTAACTCAAGATCTAATGGAAAGAGATAGATTTAGTGATATTTAAGAAGATCTCTGTGTCAGAATAAGGTCAGCATGTTTTTAAATTTGGGTTCAAATGATCTACTCTTTCTAATTCATTTTTGCAGTCACGACCTTGACATTGTGGAGCGGTCCTTGCTTACTACTGCCAACAGTGTGACGGCACAAGGCATCCATGACACTACAACGTGATGCAGCAAGAACAACAATGAAGCCACCGTCCACGTGTGTGATGGTCAGGCTTTCAGTGCTCTGGGGCCAGGTCTTTATTTTCCTACAAGCTGTGAGTTTTTGGCAGATAATTTTTATTTCAGGAGGCAGCCAAGTACTAAATGTTGAATTCCATTCTAGACCATGCTTCTCTCTTAACAATCAGAGCATCATTTTCAAATACATAGATAATCACTTTGTTTAAAAACAGAAAGCTGCTCCTGCCATATCCCCTTCGAGTAAAGCCTCAAGATCTTGAACTAGATACAGGGCCCTGATGGCTTGACCGTCTCTACATTCATTGTCTCCTTCCCTCCACTCAGCCCCCCTGGTTTTTTCTGTTCCTCCAACAGGGCAGACCTCAGTGCTCTTGCACACGGCTACTCTTCTTGTCTAACTCTTTTTTTCCTTTTTTTAATTGAAGTATAGTCAGTTTACAATGTTGTGTCAATTTCTGGTGTACAGTATAATAGTTCATATATACATATATTCATTTTCAATATTCTTTTTCATTATAGGTTACTACAAGATATTGAATAGAGTTCCCTGTGCTATACAGTAGAGACTTGTTGTTTGTCTATTTTATATATAGTAGTTAGTATCTGCAAATCACAAACTCCCAATTTATCCCTTCCCACCCGCTTCCTCCTCTGGTAACCATAAGTTTGTTTTCTATGTCTGTGAGTTTGAATCTATTTTGTAAATAAGTTTATTTGTCTTTTTTTTTTTTTTTAGATTCCACTTACAAGTGATACCATATGATATTTTTCTTCCTCTTTCTGGCTTACTTCACTTAGACTGACAATCTCCAAGTCCATCCATGTAGCTGCAAATGCAGTTTTAAAAATTCTTTTTTATGGCTGAGCAGTATTTGATTGTATAAATATACCACATCTCTCATGTCTAACTCTTGACCTGGCCAGCGTCTACTCAAACTCCAGGTCTCAGCTAAAATATTACTTTTTCAAAGGGGCTTTCTCTGACCCCTCCTTCCCTGATTTGAACTAAGGCACTGTACTTATATGGTCTCATTGTGGCTTGTACTCTTCCTTCAAATTCCTTCACACAAATGGTAACTGTAGAGTCTACAGTATGAGTCCTAGAGCAACATCTGTCTCCCTGCATCAGTCAGAGTTGATCAGAGAAATAGAAGCACCCTGAGTAGTATCAAAAGCAAGATGCATTATAGGGATTAGCCTTTATGCAATTGTGATTGCTCGTGAAGTCTGTTGCCTGGCCTCTGGTGATGGGTCTGAAGTCTCCACATGTCAGCAGGATTAGCAGCAGGAAGAAATTCCAGGCATGAAATGGGAAGACAGAAGACAAACAGTAACCCCCGAGGACAACCAGAACCCATGTTCATCTCATGCTACCTCTGTCCGAGTCTGTTCATGCTGCTATAGCAAAATACCACAGGCTGAGTGGCTTATAAACAATAAAGTTTATTTCTCACAGTTCTGGACTTTGGGAAATCCAAGGTCAAGGTGCCAGCAGACTGGTGAGAGCCCACTTCCTGGTTCATAAATGCCACCTTCTCCCTGTGACCTCACCTGGTGGAAGGCTAGGGACACACTCTGGGGTCTCTTTTATACTCATCATCTCTCAAAGGCTTCAATGCCAGAAACCACCAAGTTGGGGATTAGATTTCAATGTATGAACCTGGAAGGGACACAGTCATTCAGTCTATGGTGACCTCCAACCTTGATGACATGCGAAACATTCAGAAGAAGTTGTTGCCCTTCACCATGGAAATACACATGTATCTGGCCGGAGACTCAAAAAAAAGCTGAAAGAGTAGATGGAGCCGAGTTGCAGGCTGGCTGCTGCCCGATGCCTACAGGTGAGCCAGCAGATGGGTGACAGTGGGCATGAGGACATCAGTGCCGCGTGCCTTATGCTAACTTCCACCCCCCCCCACACACACTTTCACCACGATGTTTCTTGTGGCCAACGCTAAACTGGAACTATACACAAAAGGGGATTCTGAGAAACATGGTTCTAGCTTAGCTAAGCTGACACAGCACAAAACCACCCATTCTCTTACTAGCCTATACGTCCCATAGTGGCAGGGGACAGATTCACTTTGTGTCCAGCACCTAGTATAGTTTAAACACACAGTAAGTCCTGAATGAATTATAATTTAAAGGCTGCATTTTTTAAAATGAACAAATTCTACTTTTGTCAATGAACAAAGTGAATATGCTCATTTAAAAAAAGCATCCTTTGAATTCCAACTTCAGAATTTAATTGTAAATTATAATTGTAAAATTGACAAACTTTGAATATGATGTGATTTTAGCAGTGCATTTAATAATTTTAGCCAACATTGGTAGCCTAATAATTGATGTAAACAAATTTGAAACTACCTTAAGTTATTTTTGGATATAAATATAGGAAAGTAAAATTGATTAATTTTAAAGTGTCACTGCTGGCAAGAGGTGGCTATTCCTTTTCTTAATTATGACGTTTACTTTTTTTAAATTTAAACTTAAATTAATTAATTAATTTTTTATTGAGTTATAGTCAGATTACAATGTTGTGTCAATTTCCAGTGTAGAGCACAATTTTTCAGTTATACATGAACATAAATATATTCATTGTCACATTTTTTTTTCGCTGTGAGCTACCACAAGATCTTGTATATATTTCCCTGTGCTATACAGTATAATCTTGTTTATCTATTCTACATATGCCTGTCAGTATTTACAAATTTCAAACTCTGAGTCTATCCTTCCCCACAACCCCGGCAACCACAAGTTTGTATTCTATGTCTATGAGTCTGTTTCTGTTTTGTATTTATGTTCTTTTTTTTTTAGATTCCACATATGAGCGATCTCATGTGGTATTTTTCTTTCTCCTTCTGGCATGACATGTTTACTTCTAAGAAATCAGAAATGACAATTCCCTAGAACATCCTCAAAGATGTAACTGAATGCAAAGAATGAGATTATCTTTAGTCAACTGTTAAAACACCGTTTAGAACTAGCCTAAATGTTGAAAATTAGGAACCTCTGGTGAGAAAGAGGATCAGAGAAACAGAGTGTCTACTAGTCACAGAATTCCTGGGACCTTCCAAGGAGCTGGGGTGTGGAAGGCAGATTGCCTCTCTCTATCTGACTATCAAAATCTCCAAGGATCTGGAAGTCCCCACCAGAGCTGGCTTTCAGCACACTTATCTTTGGCCTTGAAAAGTCAATGTTTATCAGCTCTTGGGTAACAATCATTGCTTAATTGTGCTTTGGTTTGTAGGGCATGTTGAAGCCTGTGAGTGTGCAATTTCCCATGGAGGTAAACTGAAAATACCTACTAAGCAGTGTGTTTGTTTCAGCAACATTTAGTTTCTAAGTTTAGAAAACTTCCCTAATTTTCAATGATGTGCCAGTGAGGAGGAAGGCTGGGATTTATCCAGTCTTCGGCACTTCAAATACTTCATATGTCCATTCAGGCAGGGAAAGATACTTTGGGAAAAGCAACCTAATAATGAACATCGAGTTGTTACATCAGCATTACGCAAGTTTTAAACAGAGAAAGACCCTGGAACATCATCAGCTTCCAAACTGCTATTTATTTAATCATTCATTCATTCCAAAAAAAATTTTTTAAAGTGTCTACTATGCTCAAGGGCAGGTTAGGCCTAGAACTACAGCAGTGAGTTAAACATAAAATCCCCTGCCTTATGGAACTTAAACCCTGGTGAGCGACCCAGTCAGCAAACAGTTTCATTGATAACTATATAACTATAATACGACGTACAGTGAGAGGGCTCACAAAGGGTTCTAATCTAGGCTGCAGTTCAGAGAAGTTCTCCTTGAAGAAATGATAGTTTATTCACTTCTCAGAGACTTAATAAACCAGAGTGGCAACATTAAATGGAAATGCTTAAATGAAAGAGTTAGGCACTACTTTTAACTACATATGTACCTACATACACACACACCCATAAAATAGCCAACTTGCTAAATAAAGTACAAGCCAATTGAATGCAAAATTTGTTAATAGTAATAAAGTAGTACTTATTCCAGAAATACAGTCATGATCAGTAGCAGAAATCTATGTCCTGTCAGTGTTCATCATATGTTTTACATGATAGTTTCACTGGCTATAGAAAAAGCATTCTATGAAAATAAAAATGCTTAGTAAAGTAGGGGAAAAAAGGAAATTCCTTAACCTAACGAGAGAAGGATATTTAAAAAAAATCTTTCAGCAAAAATACTCAACAATATTTCTGTTAAAGTCTGAAGACCACAACTATTTGATACTGCTTTATATGTCCTAGTCAGCGCAGTAAGAAATAAGGAGCATAAGAATTACAGAATGTCAGTCAGGCTACATATTACTCAATCTGTTGTGGTTTGTAAATTTAAAAATTAACCATGTTGTCTACTTCTGAAAGGAAGAGACAAATTTGTCATTATTTGCAAATGATAAGATAATCTTATCAAAATCCAAGTCAAGAAATGGAAAAAAATTATTCGAATGAATAAGATAATCCAGTAGAATTTTTTCAGTAAGATAAAATGTCAACATAAAAGAACTTGGTAGTATTTCTTTCACCAATTTTTTTTATACCAAGTCATTCTCAAGAGCAACAAGATTATAAAACAGCAAGAAATTGATTTTTCAAATGCTAGATGTTTATAGAGAAATTCTAAAACTCTTCTGAAAGGCATAATAAGAAAATTTGAATAAATGATTATTTTCAAAGATGAAAGGACAAACTTTTATAAAAATATTTCCTCAAGTTAAGTTATATATTTAATAAGTTCCAATAAAAATTACAAAATGATTTTTTTCTAGCAAATATGACAACCCAATTCAAAAAATTCATGTAAGTTAAAGTACATGAATAGCTAAGGCAATTCTTGAATAGGGAATACAGCAGTTACACATTTCTTAAAAAAGAAAAAGCAACAATCAAAAAGGAAAAAAATGTGGTATATCTGACTATATTAAAATTAAAATGTCTATATAGTTTTAAAAAACTGAATGAAATTCAAGAAGCAACTGATTGGGAAAAGTCTTTTCAGTAATAATAATAATTAGAAAAGGATTCATAATTATATTATATACAGAACTCAAAAGTTAATAGAAAAAAGACAGTTTACAATAGGCAATTCACAAGAGGCAATCTACATGTCTAGTACATTCATGAAATGATGCTCAACCTCATTAATATTGAGAAAACAAATTAAAACAACACTGAGATACTACTTTATCTCATCATAGTAGCAAAATTTCACAGTCTAAAAACATCATTATTGGTCAGGATTTGGAAAAATATATATTCTGCTGTTTGGAAATATAAACTGGCATTGTACGGTAGCATCTAGTCAAATTGAAAATACATATAATCTATAATCCTCTAATTTTACGTATCAGTATACACTGTAGAAATACACATACATGTGCAAAAAAGGAGTAACACCAAGGATGTTCATGGAAGCACTGTTAACATTAGTAAATAAGTGGAAAAAAATGTAATGCCCATCAATAAGGGAATGGATGAATGAAATGGATTACATCCATGCAATCTAATCCTCTGTGACAGTGAAAAAGACCTTTAAGTATCTAAATACAGATATAGACATCAGAGACAATGCTGAAGAAGATAAGACAGAGATTGACACATATAGGATGATGCTGTTTGTGCATATTAACCATACACATATACAAAAGATAACAATCTTACATGTATTTTATGCTTATCTTTTACATACACATAGCATTGAAAAGCACAGCCATATTATGTGTACACAAATATTATGTATACACAAATATTATGTATATATATTTATACATGTAGAGAAAAGTAAAACTGTATGTAAATCTATTTGAGAACAGACTGGAAGACAATAGACAGCACTTCAAATGCACCAGAGGAGAAGGGTGTGGAGAATGGAGGAGGGGGGTTAACTCCAGGGAGAGGGTTTAAGGGAGGTTGACCTCTGCCTGTAGTGGATTATTTCCTAACTAACAAAGAAACAAAAGACTGAGAGTCAGTGAGACAAAATACTGATGATGCTTAATTCAGAATGACTGAATAAGACATTTGTTATGTTACTCTTTGAGTTCTCAAAATTAAGCACAATTTTCAAAATGTAATTATAAATTTCTTCTCACACAATGCAGACATGCAGATCAAATGCCCAAAGTGTCTTTGGGAATTTGCTAAAGGTCTCTGATGAAACAAATGGGGTCATCTTTCTGGTTAGGTATGGAAAGGAAAATAGAAGAGAAAGTCCAAAAACCAAATTCATTGTGGGAATTCTCCAAGTTCTTTTAGAAGGATCTGATTCCCATGGTGGGGGGTTGGAGGGGTCGGTAGGAAGGAGGGAAAAAAAGAGGTGTCAGAAAGGTTATCCGCAGAGATTTCTCCCTACACCCCTGCTGACTCCTCCATCTGGCAGAGAACAGACACAACACACAACAGATGAAACAGGACATGCAAGTCCCTTGACGACTGGGCAAGACACCATTGATAAGGAATATTACATGCATTCTGGGTAAGATGCTAAAAAGGTAAGGTGTGATGATGGAAGAAGGAAAGAATGGAGTCCATCCCTCCAGAAAGTCTCTTGAACTACGGCAGTTCACAGTAACTTCAAGCTCTGAGCAACAGCAGGAGACTACTCAGCCTAGCATCCCTCGTCTGTCTTGATAGGATTGTAGAGCCTCTCAGAGGCCAAGGGAGGCTCCAGAATATTAAAAAATGATGAAATGATGGGGAGGGTATAGCTCAGTGGTAAAGTGCATAGGCATGAGGTCCTGAGTTCAACCCCCAGGACCTCCATTAAAATAAATACATAAAGAAACCTAATTAACCCCTGCCAAAAAATAAATAAATTTTTAAATGATGAAATAGGAGATAAACTTACAATACTTTTAGTATATGTTAAGTGTTTATAATTAATGATAATTTTTAAACACAAATTATAATAAATGCAAGTATGCTATTCATCACAACTACAAATCATGAAAAATATCAATTCACACTGCACTATGGAAGTCTGTTCCAATGAGGGGACAAAAATGTACAGTTCTATAATGAATATTTTTGTTTCTTAATCCTATTAATATCTCTGTATGTAATACCTCAATAGAAGGCTAAAAACCTACAACTGAGTCCCTTTGTGAACAAGGGACCAGGCCCAAATGGCCTTCCTTTGGCATCCTTCCCCTCTCTCCTTGTTTAAGTTCTACTCACAGAGGATCACTTGAGAGGAATGACCATGTCTTACAAGTCAAGAGGATGAGGGCAACACCAGCAGGACTTTGGTGATAACAGTGGAGGAAAGGCATGCACCATAAGTCAACTGGATGGAAAAGCTGAGTTCAGAAAGGGTAACATAAATCAAGGAGAGGCAGGAAGATGCCAAAAGTCTAGACAGGGAAGATGCTTAGAGCAGAGACTTGTGCCCAGTCTAACTGCTCTGCATAGAGCCTAGTGGCTCATGGAACAATAGTGAGTGAAAAATGGATGGGTGGGCTGAAACCACCTTCTCCACGCAACTCATGGTCTGATCGCCATGTTTTACTCACATTCATTTCTCTAGAGGCTTTATTTCTAAGTCTCAACACCAGTCACGTTTACAGTTATGTTAAGAAACTGCTGAAAATGTGCCACTGGGGGAACGTGCTCAAATACTGTGGTGGCTTCCCCTGTGACCCTTCTGCCTCTGAAAACACACACTGTCATCAAACTAAACTTCTGATTCAAAGTCTGGGGAAGGCAGCAGCAGGGATCAGGTACTTAGGCTAACAGAAGAGGGCCTGGGAAGAGGGAAGGAATTGGAAATTCAGGACAAACAGAGACAAAATCTCAAGCCCGTCTGGGAACTATGCAATGAGGATTTAGGCAGAGGGCACTAGCAGGGGAGGCTAGGGTATGACACTCAGCAAGGTTTCCCTGTATCCCTCCAGCTCAAGGCAGAGCTGGTCCTGAATGTGATGGGCCTCATGTGCAGGTGGAGGAAGAGTGAAATTCCCACAGCTCCCACAAGTGTCCACAACTCTTATGACTCATCCAAAGAGGAACCACGTCACCAGGCCTATCAAAGGTGCTCTAGTAAAATTAAAAAAAATTTTTTTTCTTAAGTGTTATTAAAAGTAAATGGAAAATCTAAAATGTCAGAGCTTACAGGGACTGTTAGACAATCTGTCCAAAGGGCCTTCATGGCCATTTGTCATTTGATAATATTTTCTTCGTCCAGAAACCCAGAATGGTACACTGTTACTGAGAGGAATGGAAGGGCAAGGCCCAGGCATTCCATTCCCAAGAGATAATTTCTACAAGTTAAAACAAAGAGAAAAAGGATGAAAGCATAAGATGTGCTTCAGTCTTGGTCTTTTGCAAGGTCAAGAGAATTGTTGCATGCTTGCTACTTTGTTATCAGAAAGTAGAGGACACTCTCCCTCCAATGCCTCCAAAAGAGAAAGGGAAGTTGCAACTGGATGCCAGCAGTCTGTTGGGAGGTCTGCAACATCAAGGCGGAGAAGAGAGCCCAAGTTATGTCGCCAGCATTTCAATTTGGTGAACCTCTTTCGTCAGCCCCTTTTGACTTGGGTTAGGGTGGACAGAGGAGTAAAAGTGGGAAAGACAGAATAGGAGAAAGAGTCTCTAGGCACAAGGAAAGAGGAAGGTCACCTGCAAAACGGGAAACCAAGGTAAATTATATCTGATTACAATTTAATGCAACTTTTAAAAGAGAATAAGCAACTTTGATCAAAATAAAACAAAACAAACAAAGAAACAAAACAAAACAAAAAGATTAAAAAAAAAAAATAAAAAAGACAAAAAAAAAAAACCAAACCAAAATAAAACAAAACAAAACATAAAAGCAAACTCTTTTAATTAATTTGGAAGAAGTTGTCCCTTGACCTTTGGCTAAAAAGTCCTTTAAAAAACCAGGCAACCCACAAAGGAAGGTTGTTTTTGCAGGGAAAGTTGCTGTATAGTCCCCAGAGTTAGTTGCTAGTCAGGGTTTAACAAAAAAAATCCCCTGAAAGTCTGAAGTTTCTCCCTCTCTGTTGCTTGAGTTGCTTTTATCTGTCGCCAACCCCATTCAGACTAATCAGCATTGAGAGGATTTGGGGATATTTCTGTCTACTAACTTACTCATTTCTAAATTTTAAAAAATCTCATGTACAAAAAATTAAATCAGATAAAGTCCAGTGACAGTAAAAAATTAAGTAACATTTTCTCTAAGATTATCATTTCTTTTAATAGGAAAAATTCCTCAAAAAGCTTTGTTTAAAAAAAAAGTCATAAGGTCTCCTGATCTTTTACTGAGTCACACATTTGTTTTTATGAAGCCATTGAGATCATGTGCTATTTTGAAATCACTAATTCCAAAAATTCTGTGGGAACTCTTCTCCTCCACCCACCCTCCAAAGTGAGTGAGGGCAGAAAGGAAGTAGATGTGATAAAATATAAGTACATTGCTGGACTTCAAATTCAAAGAGGGTTCCAGTTGGAAGAAACTGCACAAATCAATTAGATCAATGGTTTTCAATTCTGGTTGCACAGTAGAATCACCTATTTAATATTACTCCAGCCTTTTATTTCAACTCAGCTTTCTTAAAATGCATCTTTGGTTATTTCTTCTATATCAAATCTTCTCATCTACCCCACTCCCATCCTACCAGCACTGCCAAATTCAGCCATGGGAATACCTATACCTCTTAGAGTTGATTTTCATTCTCTATCATATAGTTTGGGATCAACATCTTTCATCTCTTTATCTTTTCATATGAACTCCTGCAAAGCTTTTAACTCTCTTCTACTTCATGGATTCAAATACTGTAATACTTACTGCTTCTAATATTAACTACTATATATAAAAATAGATAAAATAACAAATTTCTGAATAGCACAGGGAACTATACTCAATATCTTATAATAACCTTTAATGAAAAAGAATATGAAAACGAACATATGCATGCATATGTACAACTGGGATATTATGCTGTACACCAGAAACTGACACATTGTAACTGACTATACTTCAAATAATATTCAAATATTGCTTCTAATGCACAATGTAATTAATAACCATCTGTATTTGTTTTATTATATTTGTTTTCTTTTTAGAGGTTGATGTTTATTGTAAGGTAATTAAAATATTAAAACTTAATGACTATAAAAAGACACAACAGATAATACACAGAAGTCACACATAAGAAAATGTTTAAAGACATATAAAATTACTTAATATTATTTTCTTGAGTGTGAAAGTAGCAAAGACTCTTAAATGTGTAATGCCTAATCAGATAAAATAGGCATTCTCAGGACTTTTGTGTAGGACTATAGATTATTACCACGTTTGAGATAAAATTTGACAATATACATCAGAAGCTTTAAGTACATTCATTTTTAAAACCTAGCATTTATTACAAAAAAAAAAAAAAAGTCAGCCATCTCAATCTGCATCTCTCTCCTTCCTTCATGATTCTCTGCTCCTTTGTCATCACAGCCATGACTTTGGACAATCTATTAGGAATTTAATAATTGTTTTATGACTTTTTTCTATATATTACATCACCTTTGGGAGTAATGCATATCTTCCAAGTCTTCATCAAATTAGAGTCCCTAATTTCATAGGCTACAAAGTGAGGGTCATAATACTAATGTATGTAATATTGTAACATGCAATAATAATAATACCTACTTTACAGTATTAGGTAAATTAAATGAATTTTTATGTGTAAGACTGGGGTTACCTAGTTAGTTGTAAGATTTCTCTCAGCTCATTCTGTAATTGGAGCCCAAGTTCCTGATTGTCTATGAGGCTGGCATGATATAGCGAGTAGTCTATTTGCAAATGTTCTCACATTAGAGTGAAATAATCAAGGACAAGTCACGTTCTGAGCATGCTCTGCTGCTGGGAGCATGACAGAGACCTTCCAGAGAAGAGAAAATGGAGGAAGGCCAAGGAACAAGGCACAAGGGCTATGACTCTAAAGGGAGACATTGCTCTGTTTCTGCGAGGGGATGCCAGCACCAAAGAGCAGGGAGCAACCAACAGATTGGAGGAATTACCCTCGTGTTGGGGCTGATGTGGTGAAGATTATCCAGGGAAGACAGAACTGCTGAGCTGGGGACTTAGCTGTCCTCCACAAACCATCTCAGTTTTTAGGCATTCTCTTCCCTATGTCATGGACGCTTCCTGGCATTCTAGGTCAGGGCAGATGTGTCCCAACACAAAAGGCCTAGAAAGACACACTGTTCCTGTTCATCCATTCCAAGTCAGCAGCTTTTAACTTAGTTCAGTTGACACAGAGTTGGAATTTTTCAAAAGAAACCACTTGGCAAGTAGAAGAAAAAAACCTCAAAAGCCTCACAGACTGAAAGCACAGAATGGGCTGGATTACAGAGTTTCTCTTAAGATTTTCCTTCCCTCTCTATCTCCCTTTCTCCTTCCCTTCCCTTACTTTTTTACCTTTTTCTTTTCTCACCTAATAAACTTGTTGGGCACTACTGTGCTGGTCAGTAGGACATCAAGGGTAAAGAAGACACAACTTTCTGCCCCGAATTTAGCTCCAGCTGAAGCAAGCGGCGGCTTGACTGCTGCAGCTTAGAGCATACGAAACCCCAGGGCCGTTTCCTAGCTTCAGCCTTAGGTATGCAGAGTCTCATTTCAGCTCATTTTAGTCTAAGCCCTTCTTTTGAGATTCTCAGTATCCATTCTACCTAGCTTACTTTACTGCGACATTTGTGCTGTAGCTCAGCAATGTACTTGCATTTCTCTTAACTGCCACCAGGTGGTGTTTGATGCTGGAGCCATAGTTTATACATTTCACTTATTAAAAAAAAAAAAGAATTTATGGTGAAATCAATTTTGCCTTTACTATAAAAAAAAGTACTTTTAAAATAAAATGTAAAGTGTTTAACCATTCACTAATCACTAGATTTTACATAATCACAGCAAACATTTGTATCCTGCAGTATAATTTGCAAAGTGTGTTCACGTTAATTTTTTATTCTGATGTTTCCAATAGTTTTTTGAAGTCAGTTTGGTGGTGTTTTTATTTGCCACACTTTACAGATGGCCACAATTTATAGGTCACACAGGTACTAAGCAGTAGAATAGGGACGTTAAGACCTGGTCCTCTGACTTAATCTCCAAGCAATTTGTTTAACGCAGTGCTGTAAGGACGCGAACAGAGAAGAAATACTACGTATGTACAGGTCCTCTAAAACACTGAACTAAAGTCCCAGGATTATAAACCTCCACTCAATGATCTTTTATGAAACTGTTGAATTTATGTTCTGGGTTTAGCACTGAACCAGGTAGTATTCACCTGTCTGTTTTGCAGATTTAGATGAAGTGTCAATGGCCATTGTAACCTTCAGTTTCTCTCTCAGCTCAATACAACTGACCCTTGAACAACATTGATTTGAATTGCTCGGGGCCACTTATACTCAGGTTTTTTCCAACAGTAAAGTCTGTAGTACTACACTCTCCATGGTCAGCTGAATCTGTGGATATGGAATCGCAGATAAGAGGAACTCCGTATAAGGAGGGCTGCCTATAAATTATCCAGGGATTTTCCAGCAGAGGGAGAGTTGGCTCCCCAACCCTTTCGTTGTTCAAAGGTAAACTGTACTTCCTTTTTTGGCTTATTTTGTACAATGAGAGACTGCCCCCACTTACTTTATTTCCTTGAACAGTGAGGATCCCTAAACATGACACACATCTAAAATATGTTAACACACGATGGTCTCTTCCTCAGTAAAGAAAAAAAAAATCCCTATTAATTCCCTAGTAACCAAGTTGCTACGTTTCTTAGGAAGCTCAGCTATTCTCACCAAATGCTTAAACCTATCTTTTCTTTTTAAAGGATCCAAACCAATTTTTTTCCTTATGGGAAACTTACAGATGATTTTAAAATAATTTTACAAAGCAGTTAAAACATATTTCTTTATGACCATCCACTCATGGATTAACTCATGGCAAGCCAATGAGATTATACCTGAATTTAGGGAAAAAAACAGAATCGTAGTCACAGCAATTCACACTTTTTGAGCACTCACTGGTTAATACACGCTCTGCCAACCATTTAACATTTCTTACAGCTCATTTCATCTTCACAAGACTTTACACAGTGGATACCTTTATCATCTGCATTTTCCAGGTAGAGAAACTGAGGCTTAGAGAAGTTAAGGACTAAGACTAGGGTAAGCAGTGGAGCTGGGATTTCAAGCTGGCTCTGCCAGAACACAGATCTAGGTCCACCTGATTTTACATGTGCTCATCTTCAGGTCTCCTTGGCTTGAGGATAAGCCAACCTGATTCTTTATTCTTCTAGCTAATTGATAAACATCCCTATTGCTCTCCTTTTGAATTCTCAATCATCACCACTCTACCTGTGAATGCTACTTTTAGCAGAGAAAATCTGTGCAAGACAACTCAGGGGAAGTGGGGTCTGATGGACTTGTACTAATGACCTGCTCTGTAATGCCGGGCTCTGGGGCAGTTCTGATGTCAAGGATTTATCCCCTGTATTCCCATAATCATAGGATATGGGTGAGAAGGACACCTCATGACAGAAAGAAATCCTATGCCTATTAGCCTTTACTCCCCATTTCTCCTCCTCTAACTTAAAAAAGAAAAGGGGAGCTACCAGGATACAGTATAGCTCACAGAGTCTCATGAAGAGCTGAACCACCAGGCTCAGGAGGGGCAGGAAATACAGGAGCCCTGGGATTCTGAGCAGAAGAAACAGATGGACTTTTTCTTCACAGAAAAAGTGAAGGTCAGTTGATGCTCAGCACTCACCTTTCCCTGTGTGTCTCTGCTCAGGTGTCAAATTCCAGAGAAGGAAATTCAAAAGGGTCTAGACTGACTTTGGTGTGTATCCCCTCTGACTCTGACCACCAGGGGAACTCCGGTCAGGAATGCCACTCAGAACAAACAAACAAGCAAACGACAACAACAAAAACCCAGGTGTCCAGAGGACGAGTGGTCTGGGGGAAGCAGTTTCAGCAAAGATGCCATATTGCGTCAGGGAGTGAATGGGAGGTGAGAACATACAGACAGTACACGAAGCCTTACCCTTTATAACAAGGCTGTGCAAAGGCAACAAGAAGTGAACTGGCAATGTGTGGGGTAGGGGTAGAAAAGGTTTTTCATGTGTTGGTTTGTCTTTAAGATATGGTGCCCTTGAACATACTTGTAGGCTGAGAGACATGGGAGACAAAAATAAAAGTAATGGATGGAGCAAGTTACTGAAGAAGGTAGCTGAGGCTACCACTGGGAGGGAGCACAGGAGGAGAGCTTACCTTTGAAAAGTAGGAGGCACACTTTTCCAAGTAGAGGGAGGTTTTCAGGGTAAGGGGAAAGGAGAGATTTTTAAACCAACGGCCTCTCTTTCTTGGTGAAATATGAGACAAAATGACCTTCAGCTTGAGGCTCTAGAGAGGACTTGAGGTGGATGGTGAACGCCTGTGTCCAGTTCACTAAGGACAGCAGAGCAGGGGAGAGATCCAGCTAAGCTTGAAACCACAGATTGCTTATTTTTCCTATTTTTCCATTTTCTTCCTTTTGCCTGCCTTTTTGACATGTTAACGCTTGTTGTTCTCTCTTCCAAAGGGTGAACAAAGGAGGAAAGTGGAAACTGGAAACCAAATGTCACAGGTCACGCTGGATGGCCACACCTTAAAATTTCTGCTCAAACTTTAGTGGGAATAGAGAATAGGGTTGGGGACCAAAATGGGTTGTTAGATTACCATTGGACTATGTCATCCTTTCTTCTCCATCATGATCCTTAGACCATGGGTGTTGGTTTGTATTACCACTCTCTAGGACTTGGAGCCTCTGGTTCAGAGGATAAGACAAGAGAAGAGTATGGCATGTCCTCTTGGAGGTAACTTTATCACACAAGGATGCACTACATTGGCAGTAATTTAAGTACTTGGTACTGCCGAGGCAGGAAGGCAGTTTATATCACTTCAGGGCAGAGTTGTCCAACAGGCAAACAAAAATGGCATAAAGTCCATAGCTAACTTCTACTACTGCAAAGGGCATCCTTGACAAGACAAAAGATCTGTTGATTTCAGCCAGATGAGCCTGGGTGAGATGTCAAACAAGATTTGCTTCCTTTGAGAATGTCAACTGGTGCAGCCACTATGGAGAATGATATGGTGCTTCCTTAAAAAACTAAAAATAGAGTTACCATATGATCCAGCAATCCCACTCCTGGGCATATACCCAGAAAAGACAAAAACTCTAATTCGAAAAGATACATACTACCACTTCCGAATTGTGTGCCATTGGGCAAATTACTTACTCTCTCAGATCCTATTTCTTCATAAATAAAAGAGTATTACATTAAACATGCAGATAGAAGCCATTCCCTAGTGATCCTGGCCCATGTTAGGTGCACAGCAAATGTTGGAAAAAATGGATTATGATACCTAGTTCGATTAAAAGTTCCAGGTGGGGTCACTCTTAGAATCATCTAAAAGATACCTATGAAATTCCTCTGTGGATACGATGCAATACAAATTCAAAGTATAAAGCAGTTAGCCTCTTCATCAGGAAAAATCAGCACCACCACCAACAAAAATAACAAATAATAAACAAACAAAAAATCTACAAGCATTTAGCAATTCATAAAAACAGGTCTGTTCTCCTAAAGACAAAGGATGAGATTCAAGTTGACAATGACATTATTTTTTGATAAAGCAATGAAAGTAAATACAAAAAAAAAATGCAAACACCCCCATCAAACACCACTTTGACTGCATCAAAACCACTGTTCACAAACCCTCCAAACTCCGCATTCCATTCCCACCCGTTCTGCTCTCCTTTCACTAATGACTCCCTGTGAAAACTCAGCTCCAGTGAACTTGACTCATCAGCCTGTCTCCCCAGTTCTGCATTCTTGCTAGTGTCATGCCATCTCTCTAGCATTCCTTATCCTGTCTCTAGACAGCCCTACTGGTTTCCTCGTCCTTCAAGTCTTGATCAAATCTCACCTCCTGGGTAAAGCCTTCCTTGTCCATAACGCCTCAGAGCGACCATTCTCTCCTGCAAAACCCCATGGGGACTTCTCTTCTGCAGAGCTATTCTGGCCAGCTAGAGTGGGCATTGGGCATCCTTGTAGGCTGCCCAGCCTCTGAACCCTTTTCCTACTTTGGAGGACACAGTGCCTGCCTCCTGCTGTGGAAGCTGAAGATGGCTGGACACTCTCCCAGCCTCCCATTCAGTTAAGACAAGGGCACAAGACAGAGTCTGAGCCAATCAGATGCACTCACCACACTTCGAAGGGGAAGCCAGTGGGGGTGAAGAAGCTGTTACTGTGACGTACTCAAGCAAAGCCAGGTGATGCTTGGGAGACAGCTGCGTTCTGTTTCCCCAGTCAGTGATGGCAGCAGCGCCAGCAGAGGTGGCGGCTGCACACACTGACCTGTCTGTGGTGGCAGTGGCAGGGTCTTCACCAAACTAGCTCCATGGTAGGACTGGGGGCATGGTTCACAGTTGATAATCTCCAAGCCTTATTCTCCAGCTTTGCTAGAGGTTTGGGCCTAAGAATAGGAGACTTCAGCATAGTATAAAACAGGAAACGGCTTTAAATGGAATACAAGGCCTCTCTGGGAATTGCTCACTGCTTGTCTTTCTCCTTAGACTCTTGTTTCCAGGCACATTCATAGACTTTCTCCTTAGGTCTCTGCCCACAGAGGAATTGGTGGCGACACTTCTGGACATTGCAATGCGTAGGGGCTAACGCTGACATTTGGGATGGGGACAGAGATTCTAAGATAGTCTCACACCATGAAGAATTGTCTGGCATCTCACGCCACTTTCAGATGTCCCCTGGACATGCATGTAGGTAAAAATACACCCTGTTATCTGAACCTAGAATCTGACTCCAATTTAAATATAAAAACAACATATTTGAGACTTTTTCAGGGATGCTTGCATTTGGCTTGGAACTTTGCCAAGACTTGCTCACTATTTCGGGACATCATATCAGGATGGCGAGGTTGCTCAATGCAACACAGAAAGGTTCACAGTGCAATCGTCCCCACTGCGTTTGCTGGATTTCTTGATTAGTGCAGGCATCTGACTCCACTGCGATTTTCCAGTGCCCTCTTGGCCAAGCATTTGCATACTGAATACATATTTTTATGTATTTCATAAATTTCTTCCTTTTTATTCCTCCTTTATACTATAGTTAGGGACGTATATTGGATTTTTATAAGAGATTATTTGAATTTCATTTCAGGATAGTTAAGGTGGCAGTCTAAATTACTTATTATAAAAATGAGATATTTGATCAAAAAGAGTGGCAAACCATGGCCCTAAGGCCCTGTCTTATTTTCCCACAATCTTCTAGCCTAGTTCCCCCACCCCCACCACCCGTTTGTTACAAAAGATCTACTGGTGTAGAATTTAGAATGCTGTTCAGTTTTTTTAGATGACATACTCTTCTTCCTGGTATATACACAAACACCTTTAGAAAATGGCTCCATTCTTGCTAAACTACAACCATAACATCTCGGGCTGATACTGGTTGAAGGTCTAATGACCCATTTCAAATGCTGATAAAAGGGTGGTGGAAGAAGCTTTAAAACTAGCAGGCTCCTGGGAGCTCGATTCTGTAGGCACTTAATTGGATGTAAAGGGCATATGGAAACCTAATACACGCCCTACTCTTAACCACCCCATGGGGGAATCAACTTTCCCTTTAACACTGGATCTTTGAAAGAACTTGAATATACATTAGCATGAGATTTGAAAAAAAGAAGTTGAGTTATATCTTACTTTTCTGTTACCAACCATTAAATTCCATTGGTGAACATTTGAGCAGAGGGAGCTACCTGGCAGTCACCTTGCGGTGGGACCACACAGAGACACCTCCGGACAAGGTGGCTTCAGTCAGGGCTGAGTGCAGATTTCAGATAAAGCCCTCTTCCAGCCAACAGTGCCCAGAAGCTTCCTTACCTGCTTCAGGTCTTCTCTTGAATGGTAATAACTGTGAGGCTGATATTCCAGGGAGAATGTTTCTTGACATTAAAAAAAAACCAAAACCCAATTTCTGGGCCTCATCATATTCTACCAGTAGCCTCTCAGCTGTGATGCTCTTGGTCCTACAAGTTTTTCCTGGAAACCAAAGGGCATCAGTGAAATGGCTTTTCAAAAGCTTACTGTCTCAGAGACAGAGGCAGCGTCTGAGGGTTCTCTGCATTGAATCCACCTGTACGTCCTGCGAGACCTACATGTACTTAAAAGGCGAGCTCTGATTTTAAAGAAGATGGCGTTTTAATCACTTGGAAAGTGTATGAATTTCTGAACTGTATGTATGTATGATTTCCAAAATCAACAGCATGAGACTTTGTATGATTCAAGAAATCCTCAACAGAAGGTCCCGGGGAGTGACCCAAAGTGTTCCAGATTGTTTAACCTGGAGGTGACAATATATACAAAAGTGAACTGTGAAGTCCGACACAATTGGAAAAAGAAGTATTTCAGGATGTATCACAGCCACCTAGGAAATAAGTTAGTACAAAATCACAAACAGTGCAATCAACGTACTGTGAAGCTATATTCCCACATTGTAACAACTACGCACTGAAAAAAAGAAAACAAACTGGGCATTTTCTTAAGACATTAATTGACAACTGATTTTTTAATGGATTTTACCTGCTTGATTTTTTGAGTCAATCAGACATAACCTGAGTGGCCAATACAGGTAATTTTTTTTTTGCCAATATGCCACTTTTATATGTTAGAATGTTTGCTCAAGATGTGTTTCAAGTGTGTAAGCCATACCAGAGAGCTTTAAAGAATCCTTTTACACCATGTCAATGATTGCTCTATTATTTTCAGATGGTTGAGTCACTGGGCAACCTCTCATCATTGTCTGTTTATCTCGTTTTCTGTTTTTGAAATGCTTACCAGAAAGTGATGTGGGGCTCTGCCGGTCTTTTGTTTTCCTAGCTCCCAGAGCAATCTCTTTTTCTTGTCAGTTTCATAACTTTGTCCTCAGGGCTGTTTTTCAGCTCTCTGAGCAACGTGCAGTGCCCAAGACTATACTGTGGGAAGATGACTTTCGCTTGGTGAGAACTACCCACGCCTTGATGTGGTGCAGATTCCTCCCTTCCAGGAATTCAGTAAGGTGCCGTAACTTGTTCTCTTGACTCACACTTTGACACAAACATTTATTATGCATGATATTTGGGGATGTTGGGAAAGACAAAGGAGAGTTCATCTCATTTCCTGACCTCGAGAAACTTACTTTACACTAAATACGAAGGAAATGACATGGGGACTGCATAGTCCAATAGACTAGCCACTACTTACTGATGACTGGGCATTTGGCTAGTTCAAATTGAGAACTAGCTGAACTAGCATCCAGCACAAGAGTCAACGCAAAAAAAAAATGCAAAGCATCTCATTAATGATATTTCTATTGATTACATGTGATATGACAATATTTTGGATATACTGGATTAAATAAAGTATATAATGAATTTCCCACTTCTGCTTACTTTTTTAACGTGGCTACTATAAAATGTAAAGTTACATACGTGGCTTACTGTATTTCTTTCGGCCAGCCATACTATAGAAGTTTAAAGAGGAGTGAAGAATACACCCTGTGTGTGCGTGTGTGTGTCAGGGGTGGTCGGGGGACAGATGGAGGGGCAGGTGGTGAGCAGAAAACCATGCAAGAGGAGGTGACACTGGAGCTGGGTCTCGAAGTAGCCTTTGCACTTGGCTGATGGGGAAGTAACCTCAGCCAGCGGCACTAATGGGCAAGGCATGGCCTTTGGGTCTCAGCTACTCTTCTTAGAAGTTGTTTGACTCTATAACTCAGTTTCCATAAGAAAAACTTGGGGCTTGTGATGCCTATCTCAAAGATTGACTGTGATGAGGATTCTAATGAGGTAATGTGTACAAAGGAATGAGTATAGTGCTTAGAACAACAACAAAAAAGCACTCACTAGATGGTATCTACATTTACTAGTATGTAGAACAGCAGTAGGATTAAAGGATTAAAGGTCGTTAAAATGACATTTAACCCAAAAACCATGTCCTCAGCTACCATGCCAGAGACAATACCAGTAAAGTCTTGATTCTCTGTTCAAATCATTGCTTGTAAAACAATTGTTTGTAATCTGAAAGAACTGCAAATTTTACGCAACGCATCTTCAGGAGCAGAGAGGAAAAACAAGGATACATTTTCCAGTTAATTTTCACTGTCCTTACACTGTTACTGACTTTATAATACTTTATAACCTTTTTGTGTGTGTGGGGGGGGTAAAAAGATTAGAGGTATAAAGCGGCCATTGTCTTTCCTTTTCCTGTTGATTTTTTCAGTCATTGGAAACTCAACGAGAATGTGCAATGATTCACATCTATTTTCATCAAAATTATGGATGGCTCTTAAAACTAGAGCAAATTCTGAGGATGATGGAGTTGTAATTACCTTAGTGAAGCAGAACAAGCTTGGAGTATCTCCAAGTTTCCATTAAAGCAGTCCTTACAAAAAGGCTTTAGACAGTCTGATACCTCTCTGAAATATTTCAAGAACCTGATATTAGACCCGCACATGACAGATTACTTGGCGAGTTACTGACCAGAGACGTCATTGTAATTACACACAGAAGCTAGCTTCTCTTAAAGATTGGGGCTGTCTACAGGATGGTGTGCCAACCACTGTGTGTGCTGAGGGCTCAGATATGACAGTGACCCTAACACATCTATTCTCTCTCCCATTCTGAGATTCTGGCTCCAGGAATTTTAAGAGGACCTTTTACCTCTTAGACGGGTAAAACCAAATCTTCACATGCCTTTATTCAAGTGCAACCCCACAGACTTCTGCTTCTAATGTGGGTTACTCATCAATTTCAACTTCTCTTTCCCCTGGTTATGTGTTAAGACATTCAGAAGAGGATACTGAGAGCCCTCATTCACCTCAAATTTTTCCTTAGTAATTGCCTTTTTTGTTATAATAACAGTGTCTAACATTATCGAGCATTTGCTGCTGTGCTAAGCATTGTACTATTTCTTTTAGTCCTTATAACATCACCAGGGATTACATACCATTACCTCTTAGTTTAGTTAGGTATCTATTGTTGCACAACAAATCACCACAAAATGTAAGGGCTTATGAAAACGATAATCATTTATCATCTCTTATGGTTTCTGTGGGTCAAGGATTCAGACAGAACATGATGAGTCTGACTTATCTCTGCACCAAGAGGTCTGGAGTCTCAGCTGGAGGACTTAAACACCGAGCCCTAGAATCATCTGAAGGGTCGTTCATTCCCATGTCGAGCAGTTAATGCTGGCTGTCAGCTGGGGGGGGTGTCTAGGGGGGGACGTCGATTGGGACACCCACATGTGACCTCTCCATGTGGCCTGGGCTCCCTCACATCATGGTGACTGGGTTCCAAAGGCAGAGAAAGAGAGCGCCAGGCGTGAAAGCCTATTGCCTGTTATAACTTAGCTGGAAGTCCTGTCACTTCTGCCACATTCTTTTCGTTGAGGCAGTTCAGTTCAGCCCAGATTCAAGGGAAGAAAACATAGATCCCATTTTTTTTAAAGTTGTACCATCCAGCGGTTTTTATGATACTCAAAGCACTGTGCAACCATCACCAAAATCTCAGTTTAGAACATTTTCTTCATCTAAAAAGAAATGCTGAATGCATCAGCAGTCACTCCCCACATCCCTTCCCACCGGCTCCCAGCCCCAGGCAACCACTAATCTACTTTCCGTTTTTGTGCATTTGCCTATCCCGGACATCATTTCATGCAAGTAGAACCCTAGAATGTGTGGTCATTTGTGACTGACTTCTTTCATTTAGTATAAGATTTTAAGGTTCATCTTTTGATGAAAGAACATCAATGTCACTTCAAGAGAACAGCATGTGGCTTGAAATACACATTGGTGCAGCCATATCTGGAAAACACAATCTGCCACACATCTATAATTCACAGATAAAAACCAGAGGCTTAAAGAGGGTGGTTACATTGCTTATGATTACACAACTAGTAAAAAGAGAAGTCAAGATAGAAATCTGCTGATTTCCAGAATCCATTCTTTTAAAAAATCACTATGCTATGCTATCTCTCACCCTAAATTCTTTCTGGCTTTAAATTTAAAAAATACTAATGCATTAAAAATAATCTATTAAAAAATAAGTATTTATTTATTCAAATAGCGTGCCAGAGATTTCATAAAACTGGAGCCAAGGATGGTAAGATGAGGTGACAATACTTTTAACGTCCAAGTTACAAGAGCTCAGCAATTCTTGACCTCAGTCTTCCCAGAAATGTTTCAATTTCTTCCCCACTATTTCTATAGGTCCTAAAGATGCTCACCAACCCAGCTGTCCTCCAGGCCACTACACAACAGTTATCACGTTCTGTGTTTCTTCTGCCAATGGTTGGACTTCTTGAGAACATCAGTGACAACAGGGCTAGGTCTTCTTGCTCCAGTAGCTGCTGGGGAAGCCCGAGGGGAGGTGGTCTTGCAAAGAAGTGGGAACAATAACTCTGTCCCCACTCTGGGTCACACTCTTTTCTTGTCACTGGGCAGGGGAGCAGCACTGTCCTTCCCAGAGAGTGACAGGGTTCCACAAAAGCTATTCCTTCAACTTCACCACTACATCATTCTCATTTTCCTGCCATCGAGGCTAATAAAACAAAGCCAAACAGCTCACATCATATGGCTCCCAACCCCAGTGCTATCTAGGACCAGCAGTAATTCAGGCTGGATCTCCAAACTCACTCCTACAAGGGTTAGAAATATTTATTTTTTCCTTTCCATGAAAACACTGCAACAAAGTCTACAGGCAGAAGCTCAACTCAGTAATACACCCCAAACACAAACTCTGACTTTGTGGGCTAAACAGGGGTCTTCTAATTCTTGGTGACCTCCTGGTTTCTGGCAGAAATGGGTAGATTTTTACTTTGCATTTGTATGTCTCAAAGAGTTGGTGAAGTAGTTTTCCCAAAACAAATAGGGGTTAACTCCGAAACAAATTCTCTGCTCAAAGCTGTGAAAAAACATTTTCCCAGGCTTCTTTCCACTCCAACAGGGTATCAAGGTCACATTTTGGTCAGTTACAGTATGCTTTGCAAGAAGGAATAATTCTTTCTAAGACATAGTCTAAAAGACAGGAGCCCTAGAGGGAGTAGGAGGTTTACGGTCCCCAGCTGGCCTTCCCTGTAAGGTATTAAGGTAGCAGGAGTCACAGAAGCAGCAGTAGTGGTAGTAGCAATGAAGAAAAAGAAGAGAACGGGGAGGAGGAGAGGCAGGAGGGGACAAGTAACCAGCACTGAATTCTTACGAAGTGCTGGCTGGGCACTGTGCTAAATGTGTTCATCTGGTTCTTCCAATAGGTCTAAGAGATAAATACTATTATGTATTATGAATGTAGAAATAGCCCATTTTTCTCAGATGAGGAAACTTAGGTTTAAAGATGTAGGGAATTGTCCAACTTCATAGAGCTTGTAAGAGATGAAGCTGGGATTTATACCCAAGTGTTCTGACTCCTGAACTCTTAATTCTTATAAATTGTTTCCCATCCTAAATTAGCTGTTAGCTGTTGTTTGCCTAAGAAATCCAATTAGACCAAACTTTATTAAATATCTGCTATATGAAAAACCAAACTAAACCAAACCAAACCAAACCCACTAGGCCCTTGGGCGATAGAGATAAAGAACCGGTTCTGCCCTGAGGGAGCCCATGGTTTAAGAGAGAAGACTCGGTGGGAGGGCTCTCAGGTTCAACGTTAAGCCCAAGTAGGAAGGATTTACTCCAATTCTGATGGATGGGGAAAATTACAGTTTTGAGAGGGGAAATGAGTTTAGAAATACAATTTTGATGGGTAGAGAAGAAAGGGGAAGGCATTCTTTACAAGGAAATAATATAAAGAAGGGGGGAAAAGTCTGCTAAAATACATGTGTGAGGGAAGAAGGTTGGATTGGCAGGGGATGAGTGCAAAGTTAAAATGGTTTGGGCGAGAGCCTCGAAAGAAGGACTGGGAAAGAGAGGTGGGTGGCCAACTGTGATGGGCCCTGCTTACCCACAGAGGAGTCCGGCTTTGTCCTCTGGACGAGGAGAGCCACGCGGAGGCTCTTGCACAGAGCGGTGGCAGGTTGTGTGGGTTTTTCAGATACCAGGCAGCTCCTGTGACTCCTTGTGTTATTGCAGGTGCTCCAGGCCTGGCAGGTTCACGGATTTGGGCAGACTGAAGAACACTCGCCGAGCCATAGGTATCGTTGCCTTTATTGCGGCGAGGAGTACACAGGCTTCTATGGCGGCGGAAACTCCCGCCCGCCTTACACGCCAAAACAAGCAATTCCGGAATATGGCCAACTATGACCTGTGGGCTGCCCAGTGCGCCTGCGTAGCGCAAGTCGTCGTTACATAACAACGCAGGCGTGCTGCGCATGCGGGATAATGTAGCTGCGTCACTGGGCGCTGGATGTCCGGCGAGGGAGCCTGACTGACTCCATTTTTCCCTACGCTCCTCTGACGGATGAATCTTCTGGATCCAGCTGGTTGCGGCAGCCCAAAGGGAAGGTCAGATGCGTTGGACATAAGTCTGTGGACACCTTGCATTTCATCTCCAGGTTTTATTTTGCTTCCTTGAGTTGGGTTTTTATGGCTTTGTCTTTCACTTGGGTCTCGTGTCACTTAGAGATTTTCTAAAGGTGCAGGAAAAGAAAGGCTGAGGTTTGTGCTTAAATTCTCAACCAGAGGCCAAATGTTGACCATTGGCAGTCATTCCCAGAGAGGGCAGAGTTTTGCAAGGGGGAAGAATGTGTGTGAGAGGAGAGCAAATCCACCCCTTGCCTGAAGGTGACCTGGCGAAAGATGGCAGGATGGGAGAGGTGGTATTCACCATTAGGGCCCTTTCCCTTTTCATGTTTTCGATAGCGTGTGTTCATATTTTTATTTTTAGCCTGAAATAACTGAAACAAATTCCCCTTATCTGAAACTTGAGACATAAAGTTTTCCTAAATGATTTGGTATTCCTTTTTGATACTGAAAAGAGGTCTTCTTCACTGAGATCCACAAAGAGTTGAGTTAATTAGTATTTCTAAGGATGGTCTGCGGTCCAGTCCTGAAAATTGATGCCTGCCCTGACTGTATTGTCTCTTTACCTTGGCTAACCTTGGAAGGCCTGAGGAAATGACTATGCTTCTTACTAGATTGGAACAGATGAAATCAAATCTTGCAAGGAGATAGAGCAGCTTTTTTGACTCATTGAAAATTTCTTTTTTCAGAGGGGAGGTAATTAGGTTTATTTACTTATTTATTTTCAATGGAGGTATCGGGTATTGAACACAGGACCTTGTGCATGCTAAGCACGTACTCTACCACTGAGCTACACCCTCCCCCGAAAATTTCTTTTTTCAAACTGATTACAATTTACAACTGGTCTATGGCAGGGAGGGTAGAGCTCAGTGGCAGAGTGCATGCTTAGCATGCACGAGGTCCTAGGTTTAGTCGAGGTAGAAAGACAGTGACAAACTGGTAGATAAGTAAACCCACAAGATTTCAGATGGCCATGAATGATGGGAAGACCACAAATGGGGGGATGTGATACAGTGACCAGGCAGCAACTTCAGGTTGTGTGGACAGAACTGGTTACCAGAGGAAGTGATATCTGACCTCAAGATAGGCACCTGAATTTATAGCTTTTTTTGTTTCCCTTCACTATATGGAGTTACCTGATTCAAGAATTAATTCCACGAGAAACAACAGTTACCTGGATAACACTCAAGTTTATTTCTTAAGATAAATAGCCTTGCATTTGGTTAGTTTTCTCTCAGCTGCAACCAATATCTTCTGAGGGCATCTGATTTTTTCCTTTTCTGGAAAGGGCAGGCAGCTAGGGGGTAAAGGGTTAGGGCTTGGCTGACTGTTTTTGGTGGTCAGAGCTTAGAATTACCTGGTGTTAATTAAGCCCTTTCCTCCCTTTCATTTTTATTTCTATAAAGTTTTGGAGTTTTTTTCCTAGAAGAATTTTTTTTTTTAATTGAAGTACAGTCAGTTCACAATGTTGTGTCAATCTGTGGTGTTTTATGTGAGGGGTGATGACATCACTGAAGCTAATTTTGCAAACCAATGAAAATTTGTCCTATTGTTTTATTGTGCCATCCAAAAATCTTCCCCTCTTTGGCCATTGCTGTCACCAAGGAGTAGAAGAAATACCTTCAAAGTGGGTGTTTACTCAGAACTGAGCAGCCCACTGCTATTTAAAGATCGAGGGCATTTCTGAGCTTTCCATAAGGGAATAATTAAACCACTGCAGGTAACAAAGAATTAATTTTGAGGGATATTAAGCACCCTTAATTAGCACATTTGAGTTTCATTTCCCCACAGGGAAAATATTCTCATGGCACCTTGCCATGTCAGAGCTTCTAAAATTTCTCCTTGAACTTAGAGCTGAAGTCCATTTTACAATGCAAATGAGGGCTGCAAAAACCTTTAAGCCGAATCATTCATAAGCATTTAGGAAGCTCCAGGGCTTCTGGATTTTGTTAATAATTCTAAGGCAATCACTGGGGAGGCCTTCTGAAAAATATATAGCTGGTGAATTCAGAGTACCTAAATCTTCTGATAACCCAGACCTGGGCAGATTTTTGAAAGCTTGTTTTTTCCCCCTAAATCCTGATTATGCTGCATTTTAATTGTATTTTAAAGTTTAAGTGAATTTAGTGATCATAAAAATGCGAGACAAATAGAAGCATCTCAGCCTAGACACATCCATCACATGGAGTTGATTGCTGACAGAATCACATGCAGTTAGAACAGCAGAAGGTATTACAGTTTATTGCTCTCAAATTCAATTAAATGAGATCAATTGATTCCTTGGAATATTTATGACATGATTCTCCTATCTAGGTATTTATGCTGCACTGATTTTAATTTAACAACAAAAGAGGGCTGGTCTGTTTGGTTATTATGTAGATTTACATATTTTTTAATTTTAGGGGAAAGACTTTTAAAAATTATGTGTATTTTCCTATCATAAGCATGTCGAATTTTTAATTAAATATATGTTAATGATTGCCAGGTAAAGATTGTTTTAGACTTGGACACAAACATTTGCCTTAGATGCACTTCTGAAAGGAAAACTAAATGATGAACAATTATTGCAGGGAAGGTTACCTTTGAAATTCTACCGTTCTTCTTGGATCCTCACATGAGAATGAACTTAAACTCTAACAACTAATGAGGGAAAGGAAGAACACAGTCAGTTGTGGTAGTATCGGTTCTCAAATAGTATATAACAGAGTGACTTCTGCTGTCTAATTTCCCACTGTTAAAAACAGCACAGAAAAATGTTCAAAATGCTGGGGAGGGAAGCTGGTAACTAACAGACACTGCCCATATAACCATGTGGCCTAAGTCCTTTGATTTTGTTTTCTGTTGGGGTCCTGCAGGCAGCTAGCAACATATTCTGACAAAGCCCTTTGAATACATTAGGATTTGGGATAGGGTGAGGCAAGAAGTGATTTATTTCTTTGGACTTGCAGATTTCTTTCTAACTTTTGCATGTGCTTCTGTCTGACAGTAATTACCTCCTGCTTTTTCCTTTACTTTTCCATTTTTTTCTTCACTCCTTCCTTCTCCCCTGTAAGAGCAGAAGTTTAGGACGGAAGAGGTCCTAAAATATCAGTGTATTGCTGAATGTCTTCCTCCAACTGCAGAAGCTTCTGAGGGCAAGGCAGATTCTGCCTTTGTCCCTGCCCTTGTCTCCTTAGTGTGTTATGTTAGCTTTGAAATCTTAAAGGGAACTTAGTGGACATCAATTTCTAAGGCAGTTTTAGACAGGAACACCTTGTCCAACATTTCTAACAGGTAGACCCTCTGCCTGAACACTTCCCATGATAGGAAGTTCACTGCTTGATGAGGCTGCTGATTTATCTTTGGCCAGCTTTGCACATTTCTTCTAGAGATAAAATTAGCCTTACAGATATTTAAGCCAATGGTCCAAAGTTCTGCTCTCTAGATCCACACAAATCAAGTCAGATCGCCCCCACTTGACAGCCCTTCCAGTATTGGAACACACATATCAGGGCTTCCAATAATCTTTTTCCCTCTGGTTTCTGCCATGGTTCCCAGGGTGACTGGACTAGAGGTATCCTCATAGACTACACTTGCTCCTAACACTTGACTCAAATTCCAGTTTCTTGACCTCCTGGGATTCAAAATCCATCTCTACAATTTCTCAAATTCTTTCAGCTTCTAGCCTCCAGCTTTGTTTGTAAAAGCTGCTTGTATCAAAACTTCGTCTCTTTATGAGTTTCTACAAAATGTCACTGGTTTTAAGTTTGGTTTGTGTCTAACATGTCTCTGCAGCTTAGCAGCAAGAACAGCACGGGGAATCACACAGCAGCGGGCAGGGGCTTCGGAGGCCCCCGTCCACTCCCCTCTCTTGTTACACCATCCTCACTCTCTCTGCTGAGTAAAAGCTAATTCTACTCATCTCAGAAGTGAAGGCCTACCGTTCTCAGATGTGCAAGGCTCAGCCTGCCTTGAAGGTAGATTATCTCAGCAGATTCTGTCTTCCTTCCCTGAAACAATGAACTTTTTCACTACATGACTACAACACATGATACTAACAGTAACCACCTCCGCTTAACTGTTAAACAGTTTACATTATCCCATGTAAATCTTACTTTAACCCCATGTGGTAAATAGTATTATTCCCTTTGTATGTGTGAAGAAACTGAGCTTTCAAGACATTAAGTAATTAAATAATTTTTCTAAAACAAAATAGGCTATTATTGGCAAAGCTAGCACTTAAATCTACATTTTTTAATACTCCAAAGTTAGTGCCCTTAACATGTATATGAAATGTCTCCTCAAGATTTCCCTACCCCTCACCATCTTGAGTGTTACACTCTGCAGAAATTCCGTTTTTTGTTTTTGTTTTTTTTTTTTTTACAAAAAAAGTATTCCTTTAAAAATATAGCCTTCTAAATAAATGCAGTCCTTTAGGTGTGAAACAAGGGAGTGATCAAAGATTGTAAATCTCGCCAACAGGTGTGTTTGAACTTGCTCATTCATTATTTCTAATAAACAAGCAAAGCAAAACAAAAAAAGGAGAGGAGAAGGAAAAGGAGAATTTGCAGGGCTGTGTCATTTCCAGGCCATTCCTTTTCCCTTTCACCTGGTCTGTTCCATTTGTTTTGTTACCTGCCTGGCTTCCTAAAGACATCTGAGTTTGCAGTCCCTACTTTTTATAAGATGCATATTCTTTCCGTCCATCTTGGACTTGATAGTTACAGAGCAACTCAATAGGCCTGTTCCTACAGGAGCAGGTTCATAGGAACTCCTAACCCTGCTGTGGGATGAGTATGAACTGCCTGCCCTCTAAAACTACTCTTTTACCAAGCAGCTTAGCTCATCAGTGTACCACCCAGCTTCTACATCTAACGTGGCCTTTCTGTTCTCTTCTTGTCTTCACATTTTAAATTTTATTCAGGAAGCCGTATGCTGTAAGGTCATTCACATTCTGTGGAATTCATGAAGATCATAGCGTTTAAACTTCAAGTATTTCTTTTTTTTTTCTGTATCTGCACCACTGACAAATGATTCCCATGATGCCTACCTGTTAAACAGTTTTTTCAGGGATATCTGGTCACTCTTTTTTAACATCTAAATTGAAAGAAGCACTGAATTGTCCATCAATTACTAAGCAAGTGGTTGATCATTCTGTGGGCAAGTTAAATTTTTTTTATTGCTGTTGTTCACAGAGGCAAAGAATGCCTGGGTGACACGGAATTTCAGTCCAACATACTCCTTATGCCTTTCTGAGGAAGTGACTAGTCAAGTACACAGTGCTGTGTTTTGTTCATGATAATGTGACTGGACATGAATCTTGTCCCTGAGTTCTAGGTCCATCTAGCCAACATTAAAATGCTATCCCAATTTTACAGATGTGAAACCGAAGAGATTCTGCGGGAATCCTCAAGCTAATGTTTTCATTAAAGCATTTTCTGATAGTCCTAGGGGTGCTGAAGGAAATAGGTCTGTTTGTTAAGTAGTGAGCTCCCTGTCACCTGAGACGTTTAATCACAGTTTGGAAGGGCACAGAGAGCGAACTGTACTCATTAACATATAAGGGCACTTCCAGCCCTGAAATTCTGTTTCTATAAAAAGTCAATGATTTCAAGCACTATTTTAGGTTACTTATTCCTCCCATAAATTAACCAGATGATTGGTTGAGTTCTCTGTTTCTGTTTGGTTATACAAACCTTTGCATAGTGGAAAGTGGACCTTAAGCTTTACGGCTGATATATCAGATGCCCTTCCCCCAATATGCTATTCATCTGTCTGTACATATGGAAAACACCATCGTGGCTGACTACACCTAGGTGAGCATATCTACTGCCAACTAAAAATTGGCACTTGCCACCTGCCTCTACAAGGACTGGATCATGTTGGCACTTGCCATCTACCTTTGCTTGGATTAAATCACGAGCTGCTGCCGCTACTGACCTCCAACACTCCCTGAAAAGAGTGCAGGGTGGAGATCAGCCATGAGGCCCTCTGTGCTCTGGGAAAACTGGCAGAACAGGCCTTCAGATAGATATTTTCAGGAGAAGATTTTATGAGCCCAAATTCTTGCGTCTTCTCATATCTAGAAAATCACTAAAATCTGTAAAGGTGACATCTGCCTCTCGTGACTAGCAGCAAGCCTATGCCTAAACGTGTGCTTGACTGCACGTCCCCTCCTCACTGAAATCATATATAATACTGAGTTCCCCCTGCCTCTTTGGAGCAGTTCCTCAGAGCTATCTACCTGAGATGCTTTCTCTCGGGCTATAGTCCTCATTTTGCCCCCAATAAAACTCGACCCACAACTCTCACATTGTGTGATTTTATTTCAGTCAACACTATAAAGTTAGAGATATGTAACTAAGGTGAATGTAATCCCTAACTAGACAGCCCACAATCAGATAACTCAGTTGTTTCTCATGTTTCTTCATTAGTTTTGCTACAACACATAAATGGCTTGCTTAAAATTTTAGTGGGATGCTGACCAAACATTAGTAGGTTAATGAAAATTGCAAGGGGGGAAAATTAACACTTAAATAGATTTTGATTATTAGAGAGAAGATGGAAAATCTAGCCAGTGATTTGGCTTAGCTAGGAAAACAAGGGTAATTGATGGTTGTCAGTATCAGAAAAGGTTTTCCAGAGATAGAAACTGTCAAGGTAGAGGAGGGAAGAGAAAGATCTTCAGACCTCCAACACTTTGACGTGGTTTTAAGAAAGACTTTGAGCCTGGAAGGGAGCCATCCCACTGGAGAATTTGCAGCAAATCGTGTCTATTCAATTCCTGTCCAGGTTCAACACCTGAGCTTAGTCTGTCTTCAATGCTGTGAATTAAACACTCATGTCCTTTCCTTAAGATGGCAGATGCTGGGTTTTCTGCATTGCCATTATGATTTGCATCCTGTGGGGATGAATTCTGCCTACTTCTTGCTCAATGTCCTCCCTAAATACTGTATAAATGAAAACCCAGGAGATTGCTACCTGGACAGAGAAAATAGAGTGTAGGTTTAACATAGTTTTGCCAACGACAGCAAGAAAGTTACATATTCATGCGAAATTACTGCAGAAATAAAAGTTGGCAATATTTCTGTAATATTCCCAGTGGGAACCAGCTTCCTTTAAAATCAACAAATTAAGTGTTTGAACTGAATGCTTCCTTCTAACATTGTGCTGTGTTTTAAGCCATAAATAATTTTATTTGTATATTTCTTAAAACCTACAATAAGTGAGCGTGTATTGTGTACCAGACATCACATGATACAATTACTTACACACTATTTTCATAGATAAAATATTCTTTTCACTAAAATAAGTAGGAGTGATCCTTTGGCTCATATTAAAGGCCATTTGTAATCTGGCTTCTCAACTACACTGTTAATTGGCCCTCAGCAAATCTTCCTCACTTTTTCCTTTGCTCATGCCTTTTTAAAAACCACTCATTCTTTAAAGTCTGATTCCATTTCTGCCTCTTCCTCAAAGCTTTCCTTGACCTCTTCAACACAGAATGTCTCCTTCCTCCTTTGAGCTGGAAACCCTTGTTACCTGCAATATTTGGGCACTTTTCACCTATTGTCCGGTGTCATGTTGAGTGGTCCTGGTGTGTATTGCTATCTGGCTTTTTATTTAAGCACAAGTAGATTTTGTTTTCTTTCTGTTGGACAAATACTATAATTTTGTGTTATGCAACTCAGAGTGGAAATTCACCTAAACGTCTGGCTGTTCTCGTGTATCTAAGAAGGAGACAAATGTATGTAGAAGGATTAAGATCTGGGTGTATGCCTAGGAATGAGAAATAATGCTAAAATTTGTTGATATTCCTCAGTTGCCTGGAAAACAGAAGGTGTATTCTTGTATTCATTTAATGCTCAGGACCCAAAACATGCTTTCCTCACATGCAGTGTAGGCAGTATCACCTCCCCCCTACTCCCAATAGAAACTTTGCTCTCTTGTATCTTGTATATTTACAAGCCAACTATTGGTTTTCTTACTGAGCTACAAATATGCCTGAGGAATAAATTGTATTTTGGCTTCCTGGGGCAACAGTTAGAAGTCTCTTCTGCACAGGTATATAGTGGCCTCCTTGGGAGGTATGCTATGCTTTGTCTTTCTGTGACCAACCTTCCCCAGGGCCTGAACTGAGCGTCTCTTTTATCTATCCATGTGATAAAGCAAGGGGGCCAGCAGCTTCTGAGTCGAAATCCTAGCGTCCAAGTGTACAGAGAAAGAAAGCCTTGACCCATGCCCCAATACCTGAAGAAGGACTTTCACGCCTATCGTGGGCCAGGGGTCCATTTCTACACCAATGCAATGTGGTCAGATGTGGAAAGTGATTTTACTCTACTGTATTTCTGGGGTAGTCATTTGGATGGAGTGTGGTAGGAAGGAGTGTTGCCTGTAGGAGATTGGCTGGACAGATAAAGGAGTAGGGGTTTGTTACATGGGGCCTGTGTATGGAGGTGAAGAGTTTACAAGCCCTTTCCCATGTTATCTCATGTGAGCCTCATGACAGCCAGGTGGCAAGGCGAGATGGATACTATAGGTACACGACTTATGTGGGAGGGCGTTAACGTGCTCTTAGAAACTAAATGACTAGTGTAAGATTCTCATAGAAGAAGTAAATTCTCTTTCTACTGTCCCAACAAAAGCTATCTTTCGAAGTTTTCCTGAAATCGCAGCACTTTCTCAAAGTTGCTGAAGAGGAGAGCGACACTATCTTAGTTTGGCTTCTTTAAAAAAAAAAGAGCATTTCCAGGGAGGTGTAATTTCAGGGAGGCAGGAATGAAAGGAAAGGAGAGGGAGACTGAGAAAGAGAGAGAGAAAGACCAAGGGAATTACTGATCTGGCCGTCATTCTGAAATAAGCGGAATGCTTTGTATCACAGGACATTTTCAGAGAGGCTGTTTGAAGCTACTGTGTGTGTCCCGGAGGCAGGGGAGGGAAAATAATGAAAGTTGATCCACTGGCTTCCAATGCCCAGGGTCAAAGTTCAGGCCCCGGGGCATTAAGTCACCAACACTTCCTCTTGTGTATGTATGGGGACACAGCAGGACTTTTGGGATAGCAGGGAAGGCAATGTATTATCAGGTCATACGTAAGAGTGACACAAGGGACCAGGGGCAGCCGTGAAAGGGGTCTGCCTGGCCCAGGAGGCCAGGATCCACCATGATATGACCTTTTCCCACAAAGGTGGCAAGAGACCTTAATAGACCTCCTCTCTGTGGCTTACAAGAATGCAGTTGGGGCCATCTTCCTGGAAGGTCACCAGTAACAATGAGCAGATGACCACATGGCCTCAAGTGGGGATGGTGACAGCTACTCCCTGCTGAAGACTCACCTCCAGGACACCTCCCCTACCCCAGCCTAGAATTGATCAATCCCCTCTTTATGTCCACACTGTTCTTCACCTGAGGATATAAACATTTAACACAATAATTTATTCAGATTTTATTCCTCTCCTAGAGAAGACTTTTGTGAGGTTGGAGTAGTGCTGAATCATTAATTCAGTAGTTTATTGAGTACCTACTATGTGCTGGGCACTATTTTAAGTGCTTGGGATAAAACTGCAATAGACACAAATCTTTAACTTTTGAAAGCTAACATTTTAGTGTGTCTATGGGGAGACCAATAAAGAAAAAAATGAAAAACATATTGTGTTAGGTGATGATAAATGCTTTGGAGGAAAACAAAGCAAGAAAGTTGACTAGGAAGAGCTGGAATGGGGAGTGAGGGTTATAGATTAACTAGGGTGGCCAGGGAAGGCTTTACCAAGTGAGTGACATTATAGAAAGAGCAGACATGGATATTTGGGGGTGAAAGTTCCAGAGATAGAGAAAAGCATGTAGGGTGTTTTGGAAGGGCAGAGAGGCCAGTGTGACCAAAACAGAGTAAGGAAGAGGGAGATGAAAGAGGAGAGTAGGTGAGGTCAGAGAGTTAACAGGGAGTATACATCTTTGGACATTGAAATGACTTTGACTAAAATGAGTATCACCTCACACCAGTCAGAATGGCCATCATTTAAAAAGTCCACAAACAATAAATGCTGGAGAGGGTGTAGAGAAAAGGGAACCCTCCTACACTGTTGGTGTGAATGTCATTTGGTGCAGCCATTATGGAAAACAGTATGGAGAGTCTTCAAAAAACTAAAAATAGACTTAACCATATGATTCAGCAATCTCACTTTTGAGCATACATCCAGAGAAAATTAAAAAAGATACATACACCCCATTGTTCACAGCAGCATTATTTACAATATCCAAGACATGGAAACAATCCAAATGCCCATCAACAGATAACTGGATAAAGAAGTTGGGGTATATTTATACAATGGAATACTACTCAGCCATAAACAAGAATAAAAGAATGCTATTTGCAGTAACATGGATGAACTTGGAGATCATCATTCTAAGTGAAGTAAGCCAGACAGAGGAAGAAAAATATCATATGATATCACTTATATGTGGAATGTAAACAAAAAGACACAAATGAACTTATTTATAAAACAGAAACAGACTCATAGATAAAACGAACTTACGGTTACCAGGGGGAAAAGGGAATGGGAAGGGATAAATTGCAGATACTAACTACTATATATAAAATAGATAAACAAATTTCTACTGTATACCACAGGGAACTATGTTTAGTATCTTGTAGTAATCTATAATGAAAAAGAATATGAAAAGGAATATATGTGTGTGTGTGTGTGTGTGTGTGTGTATATATATGACTGAAACATTATGCTGTTATACCAGAAGTTGACACAACATTGTAAACTGACCATACTTTCAATTAAAAAAAAAAGAAAAAAGAAAGAAATGATTTTGGCTTCCACTTGGGGAGAGATGGCTAAGCAGTATGGCTTTAAGCACAGAAGTGATCTTATTACATTTCAACAGGATCACACATGCTGAGACTAGACTGCAGAGGGACAAGAGTCCCTAATGGGGTATCCTTAATGGGGTAGCTCAAGAGAAAAACATTGGTTGTTTGGACCAAGATGGTAGCAGAAGAGGTGGTGAGAGGTGGTGTGATTCTGGTTTAAAGATGGAGCCGACAGGATATGTGATGAATTATAAAGGAGAGAGTTACAGAAGAGAAAAGGAAAAAAAGATGACTCTACGTTTTTGACCTGAACCAAGAACACAGGAGGGAAGAGAATTAGGGGGAAGATTAGTATTTTGGACAGGAAATGGCTGTTAGGCATCCAAGTGGAGTTGTTGACTCAACAGTGCATTTAGGAGTCTGAAGTTCAAGGAATAGCTCATGGCTAGAGATACAAATTTGGGAGCCATCAGTATGATACCGAAAACCACACAGATGTCATTTAAAGCCACTGGACTGGATGAATGAGCTACAGGACAAGTGAATGAATGTAGTTAGAAAAGTGGAGAGGAAAAAGACTGACTTTAAGGAGCTGAGAAGGTAAGGGGTAGCCAGAGAGGAGATTCAGCAAAAGTGGCCATGGGGTAGGAAGAAAAGCAAGAACGTGGTTTCTGGAAGTCAACACAAGAAAGTGTTTCAAACGGTAGAGTGAACAACTTGGCCAAATGCTACTTATAGAAGGTGTTGAGACCTGACCTTTGGGTTTAGCAGCATGGAGATCATGGGAGACCTTGAGCAGTTCAGTGCAGCAGAGAGGGGCAAATGCCCAAATGGAAGTTCCAAAGAGAATGGAGGGAAGAGAAATTGGGCAGTTCTTCAGAGTTATGCATTAAACGGAAGGAGTGAAAAGAGGGTGTTAGCTGGAGAGGGAAGGAAAGTAAAGAAATGTGTATTAGGAGATTGTTTATATGCCTCCTGGAAAGGTCCAGTAGAATTTATTGGCAGAATCAGGAAGGAAATGAATGTGAGAAATATGAACGAATTATTCCCTGGAACCAAGTCTGCATGGACCACTCAGCTGAGCCATACATGGTTTGTGAGTGAAGGCGCCTAGGGAAGGCCTCCCAGGCCTAAGGCCTTAAAGGTTTCAGATTCAGAAGGGGGAAATAATGAGGCTGTAAGTAGCGGAGTGGAGGTTCTCCACTGACCTGCCAAGCCAAAATGTGGTCTGGCCCCGTTGTCCGGGAGGTTCTTTTAGTGGAGCGGTTTCACAGAATGCTGCGGTTGTTACCATCATCAACATCATCTCATCATTATCAAATAGCAATTAAGCGCCTAATTTTTCCCACCACCTCATAAATTAAAATATCAGGCCTTGTTCCCTGGGGGAGCGGTTGTGGTAAGGAGCAGCAGCAAAACCAGGCTGGAAGGTCAGAGATGGCGGAAAGAAGAGGGTAGGGTGGAGGCATATGGCTCTTGCCAAACCATCCTGCCCCAGTTTCTGATTTTCACCGTCCTTCTCCAAGTGCTGGAGTGGATGACTTTTTCCCTGCTACTTCTTCCTCCTTTGCTCTGTGCGCCCCTACTTCTCCTTTTGCTGGGTGGTTCTCTCAGCAAGGGTGGTTCTGAAGACCTGCCCCAACCCCTGCCTGCCTCCCAGGCGCCTGCAGGCGCAGGAGAAGCTGAGACTCCTGAAACTCTAGGGGGGCAGGAGCCGGCGTTTTGAGCATGTGTGAGCCAGCCGGGGGCTGGAGGGGATTCGAGTGGCCGGCCTTGGGTTGCTGTCCTAAGCTCTGCGCGAGGGCACTGTGAGCGCAGGGCCGGGCAGCACTCCCGCGATCCATGCCCCTGCGCCCAGGGCGCAGCCGCTGCGCCCTGCCCTCCGGGCGTGGGCAAGCGGGCCGCGTGTGCCTCGCTGCTTGACGCGAGGACGAGCCAATCAGGGCCAGAGGCCCGGGCTGCCATGTGACGGGCGAGGCGGCTCCTTTCCCCAACGCGGCGTGAGGGAGGAGAGAACCGGGGCTCGCCGCGAGCCTTCGAGAGCAGCGGCCGCGGAGGAGGAGGCGTCGGCGGCGGCGCAGGCTTGGGCCAGCCGCGCGCACATCCCCGGGCGCCCTGCGCGGCGGAGAGCTCGGCGGGCCGCGGGAGCCCAGGACCGGAGTGGACAAAGCAAGATGGCAGGGATCTTAGCCTGGTTCTGGAACGAGCGGTTTTGGCTCCCGCACAATGTCACCTGGGCGGACCTGAAGAACACGGAGGAAGCCACCTTCCCGCAGGCTGAGGACCTCTACCTCGCCTTCCCCTTGGCCTTCTGCATCTTCATGGTACGGCTCATCTTCGAGAGGTAAGAAGGGCTCGAGCGCTCCTCCCCTCCCCCTACATACACACACACACACCCCCGCACACCCTCGCGTGCACACCCTTGGCGCGCACACGCACACTCGCGTGCTCCGTGGCGCACGCACCCGCGCCCCCAGCGCTGCTGCTCACGCCTCCCAATCTTTGTGTCCGGGAAGGGGTTGCTGACCCGTCAGCCTGGCTGCGGTTCCATGAGCCGGAGAGGGTCTGGCTTGCCTCCGGATTTCCTCCGGGGCGCTGGGGAGGGCCCGCGGAGCTTTGGGGTCGCCCCGACGACTGCTCCTCGGCCCGCGCTCTCCTCGCGGCGAGGGTAGGCGAACAAAGGTGAGCGACGGCCGGCCGCCGGACTCGCCGCACTCCGCGAGGCTTGTCTCTCTTCAGCCCGCGGGCACGCGGCCCTGCCAGGCAGGGCTTCCCCGCCGAGCCTGGTCGTCACCCACCTGACAGCCAGGAACGTTCCGGACGCGCGGCCCGGAGGGCGGAGGAACCGCGCACACTTCCAAATCCTTCCCCCCTCCCCCCGCACACAGATTGCCCGGACTGCGTTTCAGAAGAATTCACCAGGGCTTTTGGCCGCTATTTGGTTTCCATCAGTGACACTGAGTATCAGGAGCAGAGTGCTGAGAAATAGGTAACAATAGTTCTTAGGTTTCTAGCACTCCGGGCCATTAGCAATTTCTTTAAAAGAGGGTATGACAGGACGGTGCACAGCCTGCAGAATGGCGATATTAAGTTGATTTGATGTGTCCTATGAATAACCATAAACTTTAATTTGGTACCAGAACGCACTTAAACAGTTTTAAAGAATTGCCACATTATTGTTTGTGTAATTCCCGGATTTGGTTGGGTAGCTCCATTGTGTCATAAACAAACTTGTGTTACTCTAATTGAATCACTCTTAGTCACCGAACTAGATTTTGCCTGCCACGCATTCTCCGGGTGCTGTTGAAACAAAACCGGGACAGCAGCACACACTTCTTTTTCTCAACTGAAAACCTCAGCTTCCCTTCCTTTCCCCTCCCTGTCCCCCATTCATCAGGAAAGGCTGAATTTCTCAGATCACAGGGTATAGACTCCACTTCTCACTTACACTCCTCCCCTCCTCCCCTGCCCCCGGCTCACCTTGGTTTTGTTTCTTATGCTTTTGTTCTGTTTATTTTGCTGTTTCTGTTTGTCCAAAACCACTATTGAGGATGGCAGAATTTGTCTTTTGTGTTATTTGTTGCTGGAAATGGCAACAGACAATGCTTCATGGGAACAAAAAGTATCTTTTGTTTAAGGAAGGTGTATTTTTCGATGGGCAATATTGTTGCTTGAGAACTAAGTCAGCTGTTGACATGCAGAGATTGCCGTGCATAAAGGAACATATTTAAAGACCTATTTTTAAATGATTGGAATCTAGCAGGGATACGTCATTGATCCTGTCCAGCCCTGAGACTCCCTGTGAAAAAGTGGGTGCGTTTAAAGGGTTAGAGTTGCTTGTAGAGCGTATGTTTACTTACAGAAAATAGGAACTCATATCTAACCTTACCATCTCTCCAAAAAGAGCCTCTCAGGAACAGGGGGTGACACATAGTAGGGGCTGCACACACAGTTGCCAGATGACATCAGATCAATTCTGGCTGCTAAATTCTGCCTGGGCTCACTTTTATGAGCCACCTAGTGCGTTTTTAAGCTACCTAGTGCATTTGAAAGAAATGCATAGTCTTATGTTTTGGAAAACAAAAGCATGTCAGCTATTGACCTGTATACAGAAAGCTGATTCCAGGCTGTTCATGAGGTTGGAAAAAAATAAGTCTATTAGAGAATGGAGATAGCTTTGTACTTCAGCTTTTTTTTTTTTTTTTAACTAAAAACTGATGTAATAGTTGAAAACTGGAAGTTCATTTTCCCTCTTTCCGAACATCTTTTTTTCCTTTGTATTCTCCCAGGACTTGACTTAGAATTTATAGGAAGGAGTCAGCTGACTTCAACTATCAGTCATAGCAAATGTCCTTGTGTTGATGTGTAGAGAGTTGGTCAGTTTCTTTCAGGCCATTGAGCCAAGTAGAAGTGATTGAATGGCCTGTTTGGAAAGTGAAAGTTTATGATTAATGTTCAGCATAATAATCCAACATGGCCCATATTCCACAGGCTGCTTCTGACTTTCGGACGGGTTTCTACTTTGTTTCTTCCTAGTGATAGCTCTGTCTTTAACCATTCAAACTCTCTTGATTCTCTGAAAATCCAAGGGTATGGTTGTCTTCAGAATTACAAGTTCTACATATTTTCCCTCTTCTCAGACCTCAGTGACACATTCAGGCATCCAACCTGTGGCCTCGTCTCAGCATCCATCCAGGACCTGAATCAGTGTAACTGAACCAGCCGATGTTGTTGGCACTGAGACAGCTCACTTTCAGTACCCTTCTAATATGTTGTACATTAAGTATCCTTTTTTTGCAGTATTCTGTAGTAGGTAACGGGATTTAAAGAAACTGGTTGTGAATCCTTTTGTAAAATGAAATGCTTTTGTGATGAATAATTCCCTCAGGAGTCTATTCCTTTTATGCTTCTGTTGTCACTTATTTCCAAGTTGAGAGCATATCTATGAATACCTGATTATCCAAGGCCTTCCTTTCTATTAAATGGGGGTCTTTAATGCTCTTTTTGAGGCAAAAAATGTGAATTTGTATTTCTTTTCCTCAATCTTATATATTTCTCTCTGTGAAGAGAAACACTAAAAAATTGACTGAATCTGGCTTTGCCCAACTGAGCAGTCTTCTTTCAATTTTCACCACCACTGTTGGGATGTTGGCATTGAAGATACTGGTGGCCAGAACAGTGCCATTTTATGGTACCATATGGACAACAGTATGAATGCCCAGCATGGCTGGTTAAAATTGGGGCAGCCTAATTTCAATGACTTTTGGCTGAGTCTGTAAATAGCCCAAAGCTTGGTCATTTTTAGCATAGCCTTTATACTACACTTAGCTCTGGGTGGGGACCAGAAGTGCCACCATAGATATATTACCTGTTTGAGTAAAGTATCTGTTGTTTAAAAAAAAAAAGCAAAAGCAACCCTGGATAATTTCTCCTAGAATGAAATTGTGGTGTATGCCATTATATTATGTTGTTGGCTTGATGACAAGGAACAAAATATTATTTAATAATGTAGCATTATCATCTATTTGAGGAATTTTCTTGTTTTAATGCTTGTTTAGGCTCAGGAAGCCATTCTCTGGAATGATAATAAATGCCTCTTCTAAATTCACTTTAAAAAAATATGTATTGCTATAGTATTCATAAATGTGGGATTAAAGTTCTGCTGAATTTCTGTTTGAGAATACAGTATTTTTGAGTTATTGTTATAAAAGGTGACGTTGATGCTTTTTTTCATGATGGGTTTAGGAGAGAGATGCAGAAACTGCTGATTGAGACTCAGAATATTTAAGTTCTAGTCAAACTTACCTCCCACTGGGGCAGCCACCTAATTCCTCTCTGCCTGATTTTCTCACCTATGCAGTGAAGCAGATGGCCTTTGTAATCTAAGGTTGCTTACACCTTTCCAATTATCTGATTCCTATAGTGAAGTCTAGTAATTATCATCTCATGAGACTTAGAAGCAGGCTGAACGTTATTTTTTTTGCAGGTAGAAATCAGTTATCTAGGAATAAAGAGGTTTTTCTCATACAAATATTCTAGCCAGTGGTTTTGTTTCTTGTATTTTTCCAATTACAATTTAAGTTAAAAGAATCTTTGGGGCTATTATCATTTGTACTCCAAAAAGCTACAGTATTTCAGAATAACCAACAAAGGAGATTCTACAGAGAAAGCAGTTGCTCTCTTTCTGCAGACCTTTTTTTAGATGGATCCCAGAGGATACCTGGCCTCTCTTGTGAGGACTAGTTAAGAAACAAGAAGCTCATTCCTGTCAGGTTGCCTTTCCAGGTGCCGAGCTATGTGAAACCTGTCATTCTTCAGAAGGCTGACACCAGTCTTACCTGGCTCATTCAGCCAAATAATGACCTACTGCCCCCAAATCATCAAGGAACAACAGTGTCACACGGTGTCAGAGGGAATGTCTGGCCAGTGGGTCAGTTTTTCTTAAGGGTTATTTAATAGCTTTGCCTTGTCAGCAGTCTAGGGGGAGGCCATTGGGGAGAGAAGAGGAAGGAGAAAGAAAATGAGTGAGAATGTATTCCTGATGGTTAGAGGGGAAAGGGGACTGCCAGGATGAAGTGGGATGTCAGGTGAGTTTCATAACTGAAGGATGCTCCTGTGCTGTACACAATGAATCTTGTAATGAAGAGACTGATGTCATCGAATGTTTTAGCTGAGTGGAGAGTGCACTAGACTGGATGTTTATGTCCCCTTAAAATTTATAAGTTGCAGTCCTGACCACCAAGGTGATGGTCATAGGAGGTGGTGGGGACTTTGGGAGGTGACTAGGTCATGAGTGTGGAGACCTTGTGTATTGGTTTAGAGATCCCCCTCACCCCTTCCATCATGTGAGGGAGGACACAGGAAAAAGATGGCTGTCCCTGAAGCAGGAAGATAGCCTTCGCCAGACCCCAGATCTGCTGGTGCCCTGATCTTGGACTTCCCAGTCTCCCGAACTATGAGAGAGAAATTTCTGTTATATATAAGCCACCCGGCCTCTGGTATTTTGTTTTAGCAGCTGGAATGGCCCAAGACAAAGTACTTGAGAACAACTTGCATACAAACGTGGTTTTTCTGGTGCAATTCGTCCTAGATATTTACCTCTGTAAATGTACCTATTTCATTTGTTAAGTGATGCTGTGATTCAGATTCGAACTATGGATACCTGCTTTGCCAGACTAGTGTAAGAGGCAAGAGTTTGGGTCAGACATAAATAGGTTGACTCCTACAATTTCTGACTAGGATAGAAAAAATTGGGTTACAATGGATGTTTTGTTGGAAAACAACCTTAAATCAAAGGGATGGTATTCTTTGCAGAACTGTAATACAGCTTTCTCATCTTGCAAAATAAAAGGCTTGCATTTATAGGGTGCAGTACGGTAGCTATTTGTCCTAGGTTGATAGGCATAACATTACTTTTAAAGGTCAACACCTTAGAATGGTGGGGAAGGCAGGTGAGAAGTTTAAATGATCACAGATGATTTAATGTCATTGGATTGATGAAATTAACACCCTGAGTTCACTTAAGACTTTTCTGTTCAGAGTATCTGAATTCTCTGTAGACAGGGTTAGATTTTTTTTTCCTCCTGAATTCTAGTCAGTAAGGTATTTCAGAAGTGGTTTCTCTTCTCTGATGGGGAAGGCAGGTGGCAGTGGAAGGAAAATGGAATTTCAGTTGAATGTCTTCCATCACAGACCAGCCCCATGGCTTTATAGTAGATGACTGAAGCTGCCTCAGGCTTTCATCACCTGTTTTACTCACCTGATAACACTTTGTTGGTGAGCACCAGACTCTATGTCTGTGCTATACGTGGAAGATTTTAAGTATTTATTACATGCATTTACATTCCGTCTTCCATCATTAGGCAAAGCAGATTTTCTAAAGTCATTGGTCATCTGTTCCTTACAAAGCCATGGTCCTCAAAATTACATTGTTTTTACCCCTCTCCCATCTTCATTTGATCAGTTCATTTCTTAAGCACTTTTGAGTCAGGATACCAAAGTTTCCAGATTTGTTTGCTAGTAACTAGTGTGTGACATGATGTTCTTATGGAGCCATTTTTCTTTCTTTGTAAAAGTAAGAGGTTAGCAAGATTGCCACTGATATTACAAGGATCCTCTGATATTATGCTCTGAGAATCTTTATGTTCTTTATGCCTAAAGTTTTATTTTTCTGATCCCTTAGTCTTAACATCCCCCTTTAAAAAAAAGATTTCATAATCTCTTTTGTTGTCACTTTTTCCTGTCACCATACTTTTTATTGATTTTCCCATATGCCTGTGCTGTGGCCTGAGGGAGCACAAAATGGTGACTCTCACAATGTCAGTTTTGGGGTGGCTTATTAGTACTCCTGTGGAGGACTGAGTGCCCAGGGCGCTTGCTCTGAAGTTGTGACTCAGAGCTCACTATGTGTTTTGTTTTATGTTTGACTATTGCAGATGACTGTGGTTTTTACTGGATAACTTTTCAATTTTAATTTTGAAAATAATGACTAATATTTATTTCCTAATAAGTGTTTATTAGTTTGCATGATTTACTTTACTTAATCCTCCCCCAAAACCTTATCAGGTAGATACTAACTTTCTGAATACTTTACAGATGACATTAAGGATTGAAAATTTAGGAAATACACCTAACTTTACAACACAGCAAGGTAGGTATTTGGAACCAGGTTTCTTGATCTCCTAATCATTTTGGTGATCTCCTAGTAAATACGGTGATTTTAAAGGAAAAACCATGAGCTCATACTCTGTGTGTGTGTTTATCTATAATCGTATATGCAGCCTTTTGCTCTTTAATGATATAATCTGAACATTTCCTATGTAATTAAAACTCATTCAAAAGTACTTTCATTGATGGTACATTATTCTGCACTATGGATATACCATAATTCATTTAACTGTCCCCAAATTATTGTTGGACATTTAGGCTCTTTCCAGTTTGTGTGGGTACATCTTTCAATTCCTGATGACTTCCTAAGGAGTGTTTCCTAGAAGTGGTGTTTTTAAGCCTATAGATAAATATTTTAGTGTTCTTGATAGATACAGATGGTCACATTGGTGTCCAGAAAGATTACGTGCATTTGAGCTTCCTTATCAGTGTGCAGATTATTATTTGAGGAAATTCTTGCTTTGAAAGTTGAAAGAAATGTTACTGTTATAATGTGAATGTTTTATACTATTTATGATGAACTTATTTCAAATACTGATTCATCATTTGTGTTTCACTTTCTATGAATTCATATATATTTTCCTCTTGGGATGAGCATCCCAAGTTTTTGGGTAGGAAGTGGTGGCTTTTGAATTTTTTTTTTTTTGTTTAATGCAGAATGGTCTTGTGTTGGTCTGTTTCTGTGGTCATGTGTTTATACTCTTATTTCTTTCTGCCTCCTGCCTCTCCTCCCAACCTAAGGAAGCGTCTCAGAGTCTATATATTGGAAGGGATGTGTTCAAGATGCTGAAGCAGATAATAATCCTGACTTCGTTTTGGATAATGAGGCAGAAAATTTTGAGGGATTAGGAATACATGGATTTTTATGAAAGGAAACTCGAGAGATAGATCCTAAACATCTTTATATTGTGTCTCTGAACACGTGGGTAAAAGTGATTTATTAGACTTATCATTAAGGAAATGCAAATCAAAACCACTGTGAGATACCACCTCCCACCCATTAGGACGGCTGCTATCAAAAAAAAAAAGAGAGAAAGCAAGCAAGCAAGAAGGAAGATAACAAGTATTGGTCATGATGTGGAGACACTGGAACCCTGTGCCTTGTTGGTGGGAATGTAAAATGGCACAGCCACTGTGGAAAACACTATAGAGGTTCCTCAAAAACTTAAAAATTGAATTACTATACGATCTAACAATTCTACTTCTGGTACATGCCCAAAAGAATTAAATGCAGGGCCTCAAAGAGATAGTCACGTAATTGCACAAAGTGAATGGATGTACTTAATGCCACTAAACTGTATACCTAAAATGTTTGAGATGGTAAGTTTTATGTGTATTTTACCACAACTAATAATAATAATAATGATAAAGAAATTCCAGAAAATTCACTGACTAAAAGGAAAAGTTACTTACTAGAAATACCTGGTTTCATTTTTCTAGGCATGATAGTTTTCTAGTTAGGAATAAACATCCCAGTCCTCTTGATCTCAGTTCCATCAAGCATCATTTTCTGTTTGTTTGTTTTGAAATGAATAATCCCCTTGGGATCTAGGAGAGCTCCTCTTCTCTCCAGGACCATCTAGCATGGGTGGATGGGAGGTGAGGGTTGATAGAAGGAAAATTGAAGGCCAGAGAGCACTCACGTACCCTGGACCTTTTTGGAAGGCACTTCAACCAAACAACATCCTTTAGTCCATTTGTGAATATGGCAATTTAATAATAGTGACTTGGCATGTATAGAAATGGAGAGCTAAGTGTCTTTGGAAAAGCCCTCTGTGTAGTTTCAGAGAAACCCTAGGACTCAAGTAAAAGCATCCTAGTGAGTTCACAATCCATTTAAAGCAAATCAGGATGATAGGATAGAATTCTAGTAAGGCAAGTGACCTTGGCCAGAGATATTTCATATGGAAACTTTTGCTGTGGAAGATCAGATCTGACCTTCCTCCCTACTTTTCAGTTTAATTTTACACCTGTTTTTGTAAGCAAATGATTTAAACACTTGAAAAATTGCACATGGTTTTACTTAAATGCTGCGTACTACAAGGCAGTCGATTGCATGCAATGGCAGGGACATATTATTGAAAAGTAGTTTTCAAACTTTATACTAATGTTGAGTTGCTGTACAAAACACTGCTTTCCACCATTCATTTATGAGAGTATTGGGGGCAGTTTTTTTCTTTTTTTCTAAGGAAGATGTTCCTTTCCTCAGTGCTAGCCTTCAAAATGAACCTCTCTTGGACCACTCCTGCTTCCTGTTCCTCCTTTTGCTTTTATTACCTCAGAATCGGATTGTGGGGATTGTTTTTGGCAGCGGTAGGGTTGGAGATATGCAAGTGGTTTTTCATTGCAGGATAAAGGATGCATTCCTTTACTAGGTAGCCTTTTTCTCACAGTGACCTAGGAATAACATTTGTTTGTGATTTGCCAACGTCTAAATAAACGTCACATCTTATCTTTGGGCGTTTTAGGTTACAAACTATTGTTTCAGTCCTGAAGCTGTGACTGTGGTTCTTCTTTCCTCCCTCCCTCCCATCCTTCTTTCTCTTTCTTTCACTCTTTCTCCTTTTCTCTCTCTTTCTGCCCCCACCCCTACTTCCTTCTGCTTTTCTTCGATACAGATCCTTTAAAAAAACGCAGAGCAGAGGAGCAGCACAGAGATAAGAGTGGGGGAGGGGATAGAGAAAGCCAATGAAAATCTTGTTGGGGACACAATTTGGCAAGTATCAGAGTAAAAGCTGCCAGCTAGTCTAAGTGACTCTGTAGATCTTGTCTTAATAGATCACCATTTCAAAGCAGAATGAAGTGACTTGGTGGTTTAAGCAGAGAGGCAGGTTTGGACACAATAGCTTGAGTGAAAGAAAATTGAGAACCAAGCAATCAGTCACGTTGGCATGATGAATTAAGAGAATTTAAGGGCATGTGAGTCAGTGGGAACGTGTGTATCTGAGTGCGTGGATACACTTGAGGGGAACAGTGCGTCTAAATTATGTCACTGTCATGTACATTTCTAGGAATTAATTAGAAATGTATATTCCTAACTAGAATTAAAAAGGAAAATGAATGGGGTATCAGAAAGACTGTGGAACTGGGGTTTAAATCTCAACACTACCCTGTCTCATTCAGCACTGGACACAATACTCTCTGAAATTTGGTCTCCTGACTTGTAAAATGGGGACCGTGCCTACTTTGTGATATTGGAAGACTGCGAAAGTGTAGTTAAATGGAACTCAATAAAAACTGGTTCTTAAAACTATACACTGAGTAAAAAATAATTGATAACGCAGCACAGTACGGTATTTAGTATTACTTGAGGAGTAGTGTTCTGTGATGTAATTTCCTGTGTTGTGTGTGTGGTGGGGAGGGGAGTGGGGCGGGAGAGGGTGCGGCTTATAGAGGCAGTCGGACCTGTTTATGTATTTGATCTTGGAGCTGGAGGGTTTGCTTGTTCTGCTGGAGAGTAAATATTTAGAGCTTTAGACAGGCACTGAAGGCCCAGTCTTCTCAGCGCTGTGCCTGTCCAGGGAGGAGAATGCTTCTTAGCCTTTTCTTCTCGACTGTTGATAGTGGATTGTAGGTCAGAGACTTGCTTGTATTTGGTGGCAGGAAACTATTTCTAATGGTGGGGTGTTAGATGAGTGGTGAGCAGCTGCGTACCACTTACAGCCTGAAGCTTTCTCAGGAGGTTGTGCCCTTAGAGAGAGCCCAGGCAGATGGCCTTCTGCTGGATGGCGTTTTCTCTGGAAAGTGCCTTCAGTGGAGGGATGCTTTATGCTGATATCCCAGCTTGTCTCCCACTGCTCCATCTGGCCCTCATGGTCCTTTTTTATTGCACGTGGTCTCACAGGAAAATTGATTGGGTAGTCAACCCCTGGTAATGGTAAACATCAAATCTGCCATTTATTTTGATTTAAGACCTAGATTCCATTCTGGCCATGCCATCTGCTAGCCACAGATCTAGGAGCAAATTAATCTCTTCATGCTGAGTTTCCACCGGAAACTCATAGGGTTGTTGCAAAGATTGAGATAACTCCTATGTTGTGTTTAGGGCAATGCCTAGTTCATGGAAGTGGTGATTACTTGCTCTTCAGGTTTATTGAAGGTACACAAATACACACCCAGTTGCTTTCTAAGTGTTGTTTGGAACCCTGATTTCCAGAAATGAGAATTTACCATGAGATTTCTGAAACCCTTTACTGGCATTTTCTTTATGTCATGAATGTGAATGAGACACCATTCCTGCTTTCACTGGCTGGAGTTGCTGGCGTAGTCATTTGACTTTTACTTTCCCCATTATCTTTTTTCATCTTCTGTCTCTTTCTCTTTTTTACCTCCAAGGAACAGTCTAATTCTTCCAATTGTAGTCAGCGGAAAACAATCCTAGCAGTTTAGAGAAGAGCTGGGCCTTCTGCACCTCATACTCATGTAATGTACTTTGCTGAGATTGTTACTGTTTGGAGAGCTCAGCAATTTTTTTTTTTTTTTTTTTTTTTTAGTAAGAGCCTCCCAGAAAAAGGAAAGCCTTGGGATGGACATTTATTGATTTCTTTTAGAATTTTAACCCTCCTGGATTGTCTTAATTTTATCCTTAAGGAGAAAGAAATTCAGTCTAGCATCCATGGGATCATACTTGTGAAGATGCAGATGTTCAAAATGAACTGCAAATAATATATGTATTTTCTTCCTTAAGAGAAACATATCTATGCCCCCAAATTTGAATTTTCCTTGGTGTGAATATGGCTAACCTAGCCCGACTGACTTAGTTCAGAAGGGATTTTTACCTGCTTTCTGTTAGAGGCCCTTTTCCAGCTCTATACAGCTTAAACATAGAATTCTTAAGTATGCAGTTTGCCGTGTAAATAGTTTTAACAGGCCTGTTAAACTATTTACACGGCATTGATAGAGGGCATCTTAGGACAATCAAGAATGACATTTGTGATGTGTTGTCCCTTAAATGAGGAAGTAAAACAAAGATGAAGCCACAGTGCTGTAGAATTGCCTGTATTTTAATTCAGTAATAGTTTAGCAGAGTCATAGACTTCCTACTTTGAAAGCAAATTAAAAACTTATTCATTCAAAAAATATTTAGAGGGATCGGTATAGCTCAATGGTAGAGTGCATGCTTAACATGCATGAGATCCTGGGTCCAATCCCCAGTATCTCCATTAAAAAAATAACAAATAAACCTAATTACCACCCCAGCAGACAAATTAAAAAAAATTTAAGTCTATCATGTGTCAGACACCACTGTTGTATCAGAGTAGGGGGTGGTGATGGGGGAGGTCTGCCCCGGGTGCATTGCAGTAAGGGGCTGCATCACCTATAGATTAAAAGAAAACAATAAAATTGACCAAAAGTTGGTCTGCTTTTTATTAGCAGCGTGTGAAGTAGTCAATTCTAAACAGAATTTACAGAGTGAAAAATACTCGCCTCACCAGGGCACACTACCCCCCCCCCCCACCTCTTGGAACGCCACTGCCAGATGCTGTTTTAGGGCACAGATGTTCTGAAAACCACACTTTGAGAAATATTGGCCGAGCTAAAACTCTCCACCTCCCATTTTCCGTATCAGGACATCAAAGTCTATAGAGATAAATGAAGCAGCTTTCTTTGTGCCACCCACTCGGGTCGCAGTCTGGCTCTTGGGGAGAGCCTGTCTACTATGTGACCCCCAGTGCTGGGTGTCGAGTGACCACCAGGTCCCCATTTATCTGGATGGGGAAACAGTCCCAGGAAACCCCTCAGCTCAGAAAAACTGGAATAATTGGTCACCCCACCTAATTGTTTGCTCTGTTGAACCCAAGTTGGTCTGGTCACCAGCCAGGGCCGTTTCCACAGTAAAACTGGCTACTCTGCTTCTCCCCCCGGGTGAATGAGGGTACTGTGGGGAGAAGCATCCTGTGTGGTTGAGATGTGTTGCCTGCCCCACTGTTGATGTTCATGGCTTTAAAACAAAAGTGATTGAAGGGCTTTGCATTAAGTGTGGGTTGGAGCTCCTGGGAGCTGAGGATACCCAGGACCTGTTCTTGTTGTGGTAATTCCTCCCGAGCAGGTTTGCCCTGTGTTACCGAGACCATGCACACGGTCTTATTTTCCTCCCGCTTTCACCCCAGCACTTGTTAAGCACCCACACTTAGATGGCTGCTTGCGGAATAGCAAAGGGGCTGGGGAGGAGAACAAAAATAGATGTACAGGTGGCGCTTGTTAACCAGCAGTTATTTCTAAGGCGTTTTCAGGCAGTCGAGTGGTTTTCTGTGTATGTTATTTTTTGTTCCTGGCTTTGTTGAGTTTTACAGTGTGTAAAGCTTACTTTTGCTAGTGTCAGGTACCTGTGGTTTATTTGAAAGAGCTGGGCTCCTGAAATAAACACAGCAGTAAACTAGATCTTGAGGTCGAAAGCCGCAAGTGTTATGAAATTCCAGTGCTCTGACCTTGCCTGCCTTAGAGGCGGGCTCTTGCAATGGGTTTCTAAGCGGGCAGAATACTGGCCACTGTCAGTACCTGCGCCCCTTGCCTCCAGCCTGCCCACACCTTGGCATAGAGTCCAGCCATAGAAGATTGGGTAGAGGACAGCTAGTCACCAATTTGATGGCTTATCCCCCCTTTTAAGTGCTGGTTTTTTCACTTAGTGATTCCACATGTTCTGTTTACCTCTCCTTTCTGCTCGGCCCCTACTCTGCTTCAAATCAAAGGTATCTTGGATAAACTGAATCTCCTCATTGGTGACTGCCTTATTTTTTCAGTCCTGAGTCCTGGTTATCAGCTGTTCTGTTATTACTCACCTTTCCCAGGGTAATAGTGAGTTTGAGCTACACCACTTAGAAGGATTGTTAATTAGAGCTGTCACCTCACATTGTGCTAACTTCAATTTTTTGGTGTGTTTCCACAATAAGTAGTCAATAATATGAAATAAATGTTCTTTCTGTTTTCAAAAATAACTTCATGGTTTTAGACTTTTTTTTTTCTGATTTAAAAAAAGAAATAGAATTAGTTATTAAGTTCTACAGTTGTAAAACAACAGTTTATTGTTTGGCAAGCAGTTTCCCTCTTTTTCAGAATTGCAGATGAGTTAAAAAGTTTGCACCAAAAGCAGAACCAAACCTGGTTATGCTTTCTCTTCATCCATCCAGATTCCTTTTCCCCACCCAATGTCTAATTCTTTACTCAGGGGTCAGAGCTGAGGAATTTCAGTCCTTTCAAATTGTTTAAAGCTTTTTTGAATTGGATACACTTAGCTGTTAGAAACTTCTTACTGCCCTGTTTTAAAAGCCAACCTGAAAGAATCAGGAAGTTGCTTTGAGTGGGAACTGCTAAGGTAAATAATGTGTGATGATACATTTTGGAAGTTGACACAGATTATATTTATCTTTGCAGGTGAAACTAAACACAGTCTTTTTGGTTCTGAGGAGTGTTTAGATTTGTGGAGAGACTAAGAGTGAGAGTGAGAGCTAGAGACAGATAGAACTGGAGAGAGGGAAAAAGGGAGGGAGGAAGGAGGGGAAGACTGCCAAGTGTGTATAATGAAGGGGAGCGTAGAACCCTGACTTTGGCTTAAAATTCTGTCTTGGTGGAACCCTCGTTCAGCTAATACTCTAATGAGTATTTGCTATAAACCCTACACTCAAATGTGTAATCATTACTTGCTTAAGAAACACTTTAGTGGCATGGTTAGAAAAGTGCTTTATTTTTCAAATGTAAACTTTTAAATTTTGTGTGTCCAAGAAAGTACACTTAAATGTACTCATTGAATTATCCCAAACTAGTGAGCACACCCATGTGTTCACTAATCAGAATCCCCATCTAGAAACAAGACATTACTAGCACTACAGACATTTCCTCCTTGTTAGTATTTACCCATTTTGTACATTGAGGAAAAGTTACTTGCACTGTGAAGATGAAAGACAACTTTAACTCCTTGTCTGTGCAGCAAAACCCATTATTCTATTTAAGGTCATTGATTCCTTGTGGAGGAAAACATAAGCTATGGTACTTGTCATTATGCAGGGAACCATCTTTCCTCTCTTTGTGTTGTCTGTTTGCATGCTTGAATAAAGGGGTGTGTGTATGTGTGTATATATGTATTTATATACAAAATCTGATTAGGATTTGGCTATAAAATTTAATAAATTGTTTAGGAAGGAATGGGAAGAGCAGTGAAAGAACATAGTCAAAGCACTCATTTTCTTTCCCACCTTATTCACTTGGTGAGAATGTTTTATAAGGATAGGTACTAATAAAGGGACAAAACACAATGTCTTTGGTTTAAAAAGAAAACAAATTAATGATGTCAAGCAGATGTGTGTACATTTGCTGGAATGCTTCTGTGTCCTTTTCTTTGAACAAAGACAGTCTGAAAGATTTGTAGTTAGAGACAGGGAATCAGAGCTGTCATATACTTCGGATTTGAAAAACCCATGTGTTGTGAACTGTGCATGTTTGTTTGCGATATAGAAATACCATATTTATTTTGAAAATAATGTCTTTAAGACTTGCTGTGCTTTGTGTTTATAAAGTTATACTCACCTTAAAAACATGTATATATTAATCTAAATATTTCTTATTTAATGAAAGCTTTTTTCTATTCCATCTTTGTGTTTATCTTCTATTCCATTTATTCTCCTCTCGTCTTCAGGAATACCAGTTACACATATGTCAGATTTCTTTGTCCTGCTTTTCATATCCATCATCTTCTCCACCATATTTTAATATATTTTATTCCATGTGGTTTTATTAATTTTCCTCAGGCTTACCAACCAGGTATCTCTTTCACTCATGTTTATTCCATTTATTTTCTTGCTTTTAATGTTGCTTTAATCTTATTTAAAAAATCTTTTCCTTCTGTTCTACTGCTATCTCTGTAGTTTTTTTTTTTCAGTTTTATAATCACTTTCTGAATCCTCATTTCTCTTCTTTGGTTTTTTTTTTTTTTTTTGAAAAGCAGTCCTGTAGCCTGCAATTCCTTTAAAAAATTTCTTGAAGGCTTCCTATGCTCCTGTGGATAATTCTTTTTCATTTGCTTTCTGGCTCTTATTATTTAGCAATTTTTGTTCATGGATTTTACTGGTTTCTACCCATGTCTTAGAGTCCAAAAACAGAGAAAATACTGAATCACTTTCTGCTTACTTCTGTAAAGAGGATGTCTTAAAATCAGTTTGGTTAAAATCTCCTACTGTTTTTGGACTCTCAGGGTAATAAAATGGTTTTCTTTAAAAGTAATATGTTTTGTTGATCAAATCTTCAGTGTTCTATGGCTACCATTTCATAACCTTAAGTGTTCAAATGGCCATGACACTACAGTTGAGGGATAAATTTTTCAGAGCTTTTCTGATAGCTGTAGGGGCTGTGTGTAACAATATTCTTCCAAATTATGCATGCTAGAGATAATGGGGTTTTCACACTAGTTCTAAATGGAATTTTTGAAAAATTTCCCTTATTCTTGGAAATGCAGTTAACACAATATACAGTGAACTCTTGAGTGTAGTATATTATCTCAGCAGTAACCAAGTGTTATTTTCTAATATATTAATTCTAATTTGTGGATTTTTAAATGTTTTGATGTCTGAAATGAATAATAATGCCATGAAATAACCAGTATTTGAAACATATTGAGCATTTAAAATTATAAAACCTCTTCCATTCTTAAAATCATTAGAAAAAATTACCTGGTGTTATATGTCTATAATCTTAGTGGGAAACTCCCAGTGCAGAAGTAAAGCAGCAATTCTCGATTTTCTGTTTCCTCCATCCAGCTTTCTTCCCTAGATGTGACCAGAAGGAACAGTTGACATATATGTTCCTCCAGAGCTATTTCAATGCATTTACCTACACATACACACATGGGAATATAAATTTTGTTTAAAACATGAATGATACACTCAGTGCTGTTCTGAAACTTATTTTTTTTACTTAACATTATGTCTTGAAGATTTTCCAGTGTTGGTGAATGTAGAGCCACTATATTCTGTTACTCCATTGTTTGGGATTATTTAACTGTTTATGAATGTTATTAGAAACAATACTGTAACATCATTCTTTTTTTAACATTTTAAGATTTATTTGTATTTTTTGTTTTTTTTGAGGGTGGGCTAATCAAGTTTATTTATTTATTTTTAATGGAGGTTCTGGGGATTGAACCCAGGACCTTGTGCATGCTAGGCACAACACTCTACCACTGAGCTGTACCCTCCCTCCCTATAACATTTTTACACAGACTTCTTTGTACTCAGGTGTATTACTCTAACCTAACATATAGAAGTAGAATTGCTGGGTCAGAGGATGTACAAAGTTAAAATTTTAATACATGCTGCTGAAGTCTTTCAAGAAAAATCGTACCAATTTACCCCCCTCCTCCATCACTGTAAGAGAAACCTGTCCCACCTTGACTTAACCTGATAGAAACTGGGTGTAATTTTGACAAATTGTCCTAATCTATAAAGAAAACAGCTGTTTTAACATGCTGTTTAACGAAGAATAGATTTGGGCTTTGGGTCGAAAGGAAATTTAATAATATCTGCCATGGAAAGACATTATGTTACTCGTTCTTTGCCTGGGAAGTAGAAATAATAATCCATAAAATGCAGTAAGAAATTTATTCAAGTTTAGAATATTGAACTTTTGACATCTACTGCAACCTTTATTTAACAAACATATATCTCATGTATTTATACCCTTTTCAACTCATTGCCTTAGGCTTACTTAACATGAATAGTGAGTGTTTTGTTACATTCTTTTATAACAAATGAAAGTCATTTATAGGTACATTAAGTGTTATTACCTTGTGTAAGAAATCATGAATGAGGGAAATCTCTTCTTGTACGTGGCTTTCTAAAGATTTATTATTTGACTAGTCACCTTATGATTAAGCAATTCTGAGAGTAGAAAAATTTCTCCTCAACTAGTCACCAAGTAGCAAGTAACCAAGATTCAACAAGTAACTGAGGATCTAGAACTATATTTTTCTTCAGTACAGCTGTCTGCCCACCCCATCCTACCACCCAGTCATCATGTTATCTCATCGTGCCTTTCTGTTTAGGAAAAAGTCTTGTTCTTATACCTGCAGAATAGCCCATATTAAAATTTGCTGACTTCTATGAAAATGTTCAGATATACAGAAAAGCTAAAAAAGTAATGCCATGAACACTTGCATTCTCATCACTGGAATTCAATGATTAACATTTTATTGTCTACATATGTATTTTTTCTTCCGTACCATGCAAAGTAAGTTGCAGATATTATGACACATCACTCTTAAGTACATGAACATGCATCTGTTGTCTAAGAATAAAGGCATTCTAGGGTGGCTTTTTAAAAGTAGCGCTTTGAAAATGAATTTTACATTGCGGAATTTTTTTTTTTTTGAAATGTATAGCTTTAAAGCTATATTGATTATGGATTTGGTAAAGTCATGGATTTGGTAAAAAAACATAAATTTAGATTCAATGACTAAATTTATTGGATATGTAAAAACAAGTCTTGAAGTGATACTTTAATGAGAAATGCATGGGTGATTATATGTAATATCTTGCTTAGTATTTCATGGAAGTTGTGTCCAAGGTTTTCAGCTGAAAACCGTTAAGTTCACAAGAAGTAGCTAAGAAGTTATTCATTAATAATATTTCATGGCATTAGAAAATCAATGTGAAGTACATTGGTTTATAAATCAGGTTAGATTCATTTCCATCAGGCAAACATTACTTAAGATTGCTGACTCCTGCCTCTGATGTGGTAGTGTTTACACTCTTTTGGGTCATGTTTGATCTCATAGCATGCTGACTTCAAGCCTCCAAAGCAAATTTGCAGTACAAGTACCTTCCCAGAATCCACGTCCAGACTCACCATTCCTGTTGGCTAAGTAAGCCTAAGGCAATACATTAGAAATAAGTGAGATATAAGTTGGAAATAAATGAGATATAAGTTTGTTAAATGGTTGCTGTTGCTGTTGCAGGGCTAAAACTAAAAAACAACTTGTATTTTATTATTATTATTCTCATTCCTCAGGTACAGAAAGAAAGCGTAGCAAATGAAATTAACATCTCTTCCAAACCAATTCTTGGACAGAAAAAGGAATCTCAGCTTCCAGGCACCGCATTAACGTGCTCCTCTTTAGAATCCTCTTTATTTTATCATCCTTTCATCATCAACTTAGGATAATTCTTGGGAAGGAAGCTGATTAAAAAAAAATCAATACATGTTTATTGTGGAAAACTGTCAAAACAGTAAAATATGGTATTCAGTGAAAATTAAAACTGTTCTCACATAACAAATGGCCAAAATGCATATGAAAAGATGCTCAGTATTGCTGACTATCAGAGAAATGCAAATCAAAACTTCTGTGAGGTATCACCTCACACTGGTGAGACTGGCCATCATTCAAAAGTCCACAAATGATAAATGCTACAGAGGGTATGGAGAAAAGGGAACCCTCCTGCACTGTTGGTGGGAAAGTAATTGGTGCAGCCATATGGAATACAGTTTGGAGGTTCCTTAAAAAACTACAAATAGAGTTACTATATGATCCAGCAATCCTGCTTCTGGGCATACATCTAGAGGGAGCTCTATTTGAAAAGATACATGCACCCTAATGTTCGTAGCAGTACTATTTACAATTTCCAAGACATGGAAGCAACCTAAATGTGTGTTGACTGGTGATTGGATAAAGAAGATGTGGTGTATATATACAATGGAATACTACTCAGCCACAAAAATGAATGAAATAATGCCATTTGCAGCAACATGGCTGGACCTAGAGATTCCCCTACTAAGTAAGTCAGACAAAAACAAATATCATGTGGTATCACTTATATGTGGAATCTAAAAAAATGATACAAATGAACTTATTTATTAAACAGAAACAGACTCACAGACATAGAAAACAAACTTATGGTTACCAAAGGGGAAAAGCAGGAGAGGGATAAACTAGGAGTTGTGGATTAGCAGATATAAACTACTGTATATAAGATAGATGAAACAGTAAGTTCCTAATGTGTAGCACAGGGAACTACATTCAGTACGTTGGAATAATGTGTAGTAAGAGTTTTGTATATATATGTATAAAACTGAATCACTGTACTGTACAACAGAAACTAACACAATGCTGTAAATCAACTAAACTTCATGAAAATTATAGAAATAAACAGTGTAAGCCATCTACCACAAAAAAAAAGAAAAACAAAACCCAAAAAACTTTGTTTTCAGGGACGACCATTTACAGTTGTTTTCTGGAACATTTTCTATGCCTATCCAAACACATATATCTGTCTATAAATGTTATTTAATACAAACTATATATGCTCTTTTGTATTTTTCACTTAAATGGTTGTGTAGAATTTTAATACATGTGTATTATATATATATTACATAACAATATATTTATCATAATTTTTTAACCAATTCCCTATCAATGTATCTTTAGTTCATTTTCAGTCAAATGCTGTTAAAAGCAATGCCACAATGGCTATTTTTGTACATATATCTTTACTTATTTAAGAATGTTTAGGATAAACTCCTGTTAGTGTGAAGTGGCTGGATCATTTTGAATTTTGATAATGTATTGGCAAACCTGTCTATATTCTAAGGAAAGTATTGTGACATGTAACAGAACTTTGAAATGTTTGCCAATTGACTATGTGAAAAATGGTATCATTTTACTTTATTTTTAAGTGAAATTCACATTTTCACATGTCTTAAAGCCATTTAAAAATTTCTGTGAATTCCTTGATACTTTTGTCATTCTGAGAGTGTTTGTTGATTTATAAAAGTTCTCTATGCAAAAATAAATTAGCCATTTTTCATGTATATTATAAATATTTTTTGTCTTTGACTCTAAGTATGATTTTTCTCCTGGGCTGAAGATTTTGATTTTTATGTGGTTTGAGTAATGATTGTTTTCCCTTTAGAGTACAGTTGACCCCTTAAACAATGCAGGGTAGGGGCGCCAGCCCTCTGTGTAGTTGAAAATCCACATACAACTTCTAGTCGGCCGCAGGTAACTTACATGGTACCTCTGTGTTGCAGATTCAACCAATAGTGGATTGTGTAATACTTTTATATTTACTATTGAAAAATATCTGCCTGGAGGTGGACCCCTGCAGTTCAAACTTGTGTTGTTCAAGGGTCCACTGTACTTTGTCTTGAACTAGTATGTTTCCCTAGAGAACAACCTTCCTCTTGCCTGCCTGAGGGCTTATGAGCCTGCTGCCTGCAGTCCAAGAGTTAAGCACTGAAATGGAGCTGCAAGTCCTGCATGGTTTCCAGATTTTCACTTAGTCCTCTGTTTTGGTCACTGTGCTCAGTGTCCCAGTGATCTGATCCTCTGTAACTCAGTCTCTCCAGGAGTAAACCATCCCTCCTCTGCTGGGGCTACAGAGAGCAGTCACTGGGCCTCGAGGACCAAGTCTGAAGGTCTGCCTGTTCGTATACAGACTTAGGACCGGTTCTTCTGCTCCCTCGACTTCCCGTTCTGATGCCTGTGGGTCTTAAATATTTCTGGCATTCTCTGCTCTAAAACCTCGCTATTCAAAAGGTGTGGACCCTAGACCAGCTGTCTCCATCCACATTACCATGGAGCTTTGTTGGCAGTGCAGCACTGCAGGCCTCATGCCAGGCTTACTGAATCAGAATCTGCTTGGGCTCAGTATCACCATGTGGTTCTTGTGCACATAAGAGTGGGCTGTCTTTCTTTGACTTCCACTGTTGGCAGGCATGTAGGCTGCAGCTGTCTCCACTTGGCTGGATCAGCCACCACCCAGTCTTTTGTTTTCCATTTTCCAGAATTTTTGGTACTGTCTCTTATCTGTTATTATGGTCTTTTGTCCTTTTGGATGATTACCTTGTTTATAGTAATTTTGGGGGGATTTCAAGAAGGCTTAGAGATAAAAACATTTACTTTATTTACTATGTTGAATGAAAATTCTCTCTTCTGGTATTTTATGGTTTTTTTTTAATGTTTGAATCTTTTGTTCATCTTGAATGAATTGATGTCAGAAAGGGGATTACAGATTTAGTCCCCCCTCTGCTATTGGCTAGCCAGTTGTCCTAACATGATTTATTAAATAATCTCTGTTTTCCTCTCTGACTTGAAATGCTGCCTCTATCATATACTAAATCTCCATTGCATTTTGGTTACTTTAATTATTGTAATTTTATAAAATATCTCTTATTATCTGGTAGTACTAATTCCTCTCCATTTTTAGAAGAAAGAGTTTTAAAACTGGGTTTCTATAGTTTCCATTTATTTTAATCTTCATTTTTATATCTTTTTTTTTTTTAACAGACGTCCTGGGATTGAACCCAGGACCTCATGCATGCTAAACTAGCACTCCACCACTGAGCTATACCCTCCCTCCCTTAATGTTCATTTTTATTCATTTCATTTTTATGTTTGCTTAGAACAATAGGGTCATCAACATATTTTTATTTCTAACTAGGTTTTTAGGTTTTCAAGATATATGAAGTAGATAACACTTTTTCTTATATACATATATATGATCTTTTTCTTACAGACTTTATTTTCTTTTTTCCCCATATGATGAATTTGACAGCATTCCTAGGAAAATCTATTTCTTCCCATCTTTTGAGAAGGGTGCAATGTGAACACTGTTAAATGCAGTAGAAAGCTTTACTGCATGAATATGGAGTGACAGACAGCTAGTGTGTTGTGATTACCTCCATCCAAGACAGAGATCTTAAAAGGCTCAACTCCTCACTGGTGGGCCAGCCCAAAGCACAGCTCTTGCATTTGAATTCTACCACCACCATTTATTGGAGCTGTGACTTTGGGGAAGTTAAAGAATCTCTCTGATCTTGTGAGATGGAGATCATATTAACTTTTCAGATAGTGAGAATTGGAACTAATTGCAGGAACATGTTTAAGTAAATCCCTGTGTCATAGTGGGTATTCAGCTGATGGGTTCTGCTTCACTAAGTTTGTGAGAGAAGTTGATATGGATGAGTCTTTCAGAGTGCTTTAATCAGCGGGGCATTAACTTGCTCCCTCGCATGTCCTAGTAGAATAAAAGTTTAAATAGGTGACTGTCTAATGTCTTTGCCTTAGAGTACATAATCAAGTTCCATTGTCCATACTAACGGAGGGGAGAAATGACATGAATAAATAACGGTGGATAGTGTCTTAAACCTTTCAACATGGCTGGGAATTTATTTGACAGTTATTTTTGCAGAATATAAGAACAGAATTTCAAAGCTAAAAGAGAACTTGGAGATTATAGACCTTTCATTTTACAAATGAGAAAATAGACCTTGAGGGATAATGACTCACCCAAGATCACACAGTGGTGTGATTTAGGGGCAGAGTTAAGATCAGAAATCAAGTATGTTAACTCCCAGCTCCATGTTTTTAATTTATCCTTCAAGATTATATTTGCTCAGGTACATATCCAAAGCCACCCATGTTCCTGAGAATTGACGTCTGGGATCTCAGCCAAGTGTAAGATGAAGGACACGTGAACTTGGAGGAGCAGAGACATTTTTGAGGTTTTGCTCTCTCTCTCTCTCTGAGTTGTTTCACTCTCCTCTGACTCATAATCACAGACTCACCTGTGGGATATTCGGGTGTAGGCCAGTAAATTTAGGGTGAGAAGCTAGCACTAGGAAGAGTCATTCTTGACAGAGTAGCTAGACATCTTAAGTTAGAATAAAAGGGAAAGCCATAGATGACTGGGAACTATTAGGGCCTGTATAGAAGTCTGTGTAGGGTGTGGATTCTACATCAAAAAGACAGGCAAGAATAAGGATCACACACATCTCAAGGGCAAAAGCAAGTGGTTAGAAGGCCAGGTTCAGTGATAAGTTACCAAAAGCATGTAGGAATGAAAGATCACTTCAACAAAAGCTGAGCACCAATCTGAACCCCATTCCCAGAGGTGCCTGCAATGGGCATCCGTCCTGGAGAATTTATGGTTTGAAAGATTGGGCAGTTACAAGCCATCAACAGTGAGGCAACTTTGCAACTGACCAACTATTTGTCTTTGCTCAGAAGTGTTTTGATTTCCTATCAAGTGGGACCAACTGTAAGTGGTTGGAGTTTCTAGGGATAGATATTGAATGGAGTGAATAAAGTAATTCCTAATCCATCATTAGCTCTAGGTCCAAAGCTAGCCTTTAAAACATATACAACTCTCCAACTCCAATAGCTTTGCTTCATAATCCTACAAACTGATTTTGTTTTTGACTTTAGGGTTGAGAAATCAATGCTAAGTCTGTTGCATAAGTAGGAGTAATATTGGAATCATGGCCCAGCTGACAGACCAGTTGTTTTCCCCAAATATGGATTTACTTATTGAGCCAGTAAGCCATTCAATTCATATGTAACTATGAACATCTATTATATTGGCTCCTGATGAATTTGAAATAGTACCAGCATGAATACATTTGATTTAGAAGTAGTTTCAGTTCAGATGTTATTTTCTTTTAGAAAACAACAATTGTAGCTTTGGTTGAATTTTTGAATAGAAGAATCAGTAAAAACATTTTTCAGAGGCACTCAAATTCTGTCATGGAGGCTGTAGAAATCCAATAAGCGAAGAATCTTTGTAGAATTCTTAGAGCACGTAAATGCTGAAATAAATTATGGCATTCAAACTTGAATCGTCATGTTTTAGGTAAAAAATTAAGTCAAGTTTTACATTTAGACTTAGAGAACCTTTTGTTGGGTTTATGTTGACTTAATTGAAGTGAATTTAAATGAATGTTAATTTCTTATTTGCTCAGAGGATTTAAAGAATTAGTTGTGGTGGATTAGATCAATGGACTTGGAAGTCAGTGGGACAAAAGGCACAAAAAGACAAATGAGTGAGTCTGTGCAGTTGTTGAAGTCATGAGCTCCCTGGGTTTTGCTGTTGCACCTCCATAGCTGAAATTATCCCCCACTGTGAGCCTCTCACCTGGTTCAGGAAAGTTGGCTTCTCAGATGCACGGTACAAGTTGTGCCTTCAGCTTTTTCTTGTACGATGAGTCATATTTTGAGTGGTCTTCCTTCTGCTCTAGTGCATAATTCATGCAAAAAATCTGATTTCGGCTGTGTCAGCTTCAAAGGGTTGCAATCAGGCATATGCCTGGAAGGATTTGCTCAGAGAAGAGTTTCTGTGTTTTATTTCTACCACTGGAGACTCAGACTATCTTTGATCAATTTAGTGGCAAGGAGCCGGAGCCAGCTTTTCAATTTGCCAACCTTATTTAAGCCTTTTGTTTTCCTTGAATCTCCAGAAGCTCTCTGGGATGAAGGCTGTATACATCTGACATAAGCATCTGGTTTATCGTTGTAAGAGCTAATCTTTAAATTGAAATAAAAATAAAAGTGTCTGATGGTTGGAACAGCTGCCAACAAGATATCCATCCATTATGAAGGTTTTTGATGGTTTAAGCTATTGTAAATTCCACCATAACCCAGGAGATGGTAGGATCGCGTCCACTGCATAAACACTCAACATGTGATGGTCTGGACAATATAAGAAGTCTGAAGGCAAGAGTGAAGGAAAACAGGAATAGGTTAAAAAATGCCCAGTTTCTGGAGCAGTAGTGAGTGCAGTGCTGTGCTGGCTGGAGTGACGATGTGGTCAGGATCGGTAACTACGGCTGACATTTATTGCCCACATGCTCCTTGCCAGGCACTGTCCTTAGAGCCTTACATAGATTATCTCCTTTAATCCTCACATAAACGCTGTAAAGTAGGTACTACCTTTACTTCTATTTTATGGATGTGGAAATGCAGCTTAGGGAGCTTCAATAATTCATCCAAGATCACCTAGCTAACGTTTCTTTGATGAAGACTGTGTAGAGCATCGTGCTTGGCATGAGCAGAGGAGGCTCTGTACACTTACCGGTTGGCTGGTCTTGGACTGGTGGCTGGTTTCTCAGAATTCTCTGAGCTTCAGCTTCCTTCTCTGTGAAATGTTAGCGGGAGTGGATAACCTACGTCACAGGCTTATTGTGGCAGCTGAATTGCACAGTGTATCTGGACGTGCTTTATAAACTGAAATTTTTGTGCAGCGTAAGATGAATGTATTGAGATTAACAAGAAAGGTCAAGCCCTTTGGAGATTTTTTTTTTTACCCCACTGAGAAGACAGACACCTTCATACGTTGGTTCAGAGTTGGCACTGGGTGTGAATCTTCCTCCTGTCTTAGGGGAGCATGTGAAGGTTCTATTCTTGCATGGTAGAGACTCAGGGACCAAAAGATGAAATTCTTAACCAGCTGTGCTAGTGTTATGAACATGAGGAGCTCTCTGAGCCAGGCTTAATTAATTGGTTCCAATCAACGTAGAGAAGGAAGGTAGGATATGTTTCCATGTTTAGGACTTCTAGAACCATGGCTTTCCAACTTTTCTGGGCATCATAGCCACCTGGAGGGCTTATGAGAACAGATGGCAGGGTCCCACCCCCAGAATTTCTGCTTCAGTGGATCTGGATTAGAATTGCATTTCTAACAAGTTCCCTAGTAATGCTGGGACCACACTTTGAGAACCGCAGGTCTAGAATAGCTCTGTGCATTCAAAACGTTGCAGTACTATGTTCAAAGCTAAAAGTCAGGCTCTGCTTATTAAAAGCACAACTAGGAGAAAATTCTACATGTCGTTTAACACAACAAACGTACTGTTGTTTTGAGTACTAGGCTTGTTACACATCTGAAGAAGTAGAGAAAAAAGCATCTCTCCATTTTAACCACACGGGTAAGGTGATAGGTTCCTTTGCAGACACGTAGTTGTGAGTCTTCCTGAACTGAGCATTCCCCCTTAACAGCCAAAATGTGTTAACTGCTTGCTGATGATGTTTGGCGGGTAGTGTTTATACTCAGCTATTTTTGAGGGTAAGTGTGTGTGTGTGGTTTTTAAAATTTTTTCTTATTTATTTATTTTTGTGAGCTGGACTTTTTTTGGTTGTTGTTTGTATTTTGTTTTGGAGGAGGTAATTAGGTTTATTTATTTACTGGAAGAACTGGGGATTGAACCCAGGACCTCGTGCATGCTAAGCACATACTCTGCCGCTGAACTGTACCCTCCCACTGTGTGTATGTGTGTGTGTTTCCTTTCTTCAGATAAGAACAGGATCTTTAGTGTCTTTTTACCCCCAGACTCTTTCTTTTGAGGTATGTTACATTTAAGGCCTCGTATTTTGGGGTCTCTAGCCACATGGAGAGTCATTGGAAGCTGTTCTGGCTCTGGTTTTAAGGGAATGTGAGGAGAGGGCTGTTTTCCAGAGATGGGTCCTGGGGAACTGAAATAATGCTTCATGATCCCTCACAGTGGAGTAGAATGCGTTTTCTTTATGAAGGTAAACAGATGAACAACTTGGCATTTTGGAAGTTAATGAAAAAAGAAGATGGAGAAAATGCTAGGCAGGCTCTCATTGGGTGGTTTTCTGTTTCAGCTGTTTGCCTCGTTATAGAATTCTGGTGTATGAAATTGGAGGAAATTAAAATACCTTTTGGTGCCATCTAAAAATCTTGACCCATAAGCATCAAAACAAAAACACAAGAAGTGACACACTGCCTTGCTTTAAAAAAAATTAATGATGTTATTTTTTGAACAGTTCTACATTTTACAGAAAAATGAATGCAAAGTACACAGTTCCCATATATTCGCTCATCTCTCTGTCCCATCTCCCAGCCCCTCCACTGCAGTTTCCCCTATTATTAACATTTTAGAGTAGTGGGTTACCTTTTGTTACAGTCAGTGAGCCAATATTGATACTCTATTATTAACCGAAGTCCATAATCTACATTAGGGTTCACTCTTTGTTTTACACATCCTGTGCATTTTGATTAATATATAATGACATGTATCCATCATTACAGTGTCATACAGAATTGTGTCACTGCCCTAAAAATCCTCTGTGCTCCACCTAGTCACCCCCTCCCCCAAACTCTGAAATCGCTGATGTTTTTCCTGTTTTCATAGTCTTACTGTATTCAGAATATCACATAGTTAGAATCATACAGTATGGAGTCTTCTTTCACTTAGCAGTATGCATTTAAGTTTCCTCCTTACCTTTTTTTTTTTTTGATATGCTTAAAGTTTTTATTTGGAAATCACTTCAAGAAAAGTTGTGAGAACAGCTCAGTGAACACCTGTATGCTCCCCACCCAGGTGCACCTATATTTTGTCCCTTTTGCTTGATCTCTTGCTCTTTCTTCACATGCATCCATTTTATTCATATTTTTTCTAACCATGACACCTCCTAAGGATAAGGAGATTCTCCTACACAATCAGACTATCATTATTAAGCAAACAAACCCCACATCCTCATCTCTATCCAGTCAGCTGTCTGGATTCCAGTCTTATGAATTGACCCTACACTGTCCTTAATGTCCAGAACACATTTTTTTCCTCTAGTAGAGTGTGCGGTCTCAGATGATGTACTGATTTTACTTATTTAATTCATTTTTTCCAGCTTTTTTGAGATATCATTGACATATAACATTTCACAGTATGTGAAATGATCACTACCATAAGACTAGTTGACACATCCATCTCCATGCTTTTTGTGACTTGATAGTTCGTTTTTTATCTTTGAATAATGTTCCATTGTCTGGATGTACCACAGTTTGTTTATTCCTTCACCAACTGAAGGGCATCTTGGTTACTTCCAAGTTTTGGCCATTATGAATACATGAATACAGCTGCTGTAAACTTTTGTGTGTAGGCACTTGTGTAGATGTAAGTTTTCACCTCCTTTGGGTAAGTACCAAGGAGCACGATGGTGGGGATTATATGATGAGGTCATTGTTTGGTTTTATAAGAGACTGCCACACTGTCTTCCAGGTGGCTGTACCATTCTGTACTCCCATCAGCGGGCATTGGGAGTTTCTGGTCCACATCCTCACCAGCACCAGCAGCACCAGCGTCAGCGTTTTGGATTTTAGCCTTTCTAATAGGTGTGCAATGTTACCTCATTGTTTTAATTTTCATTTCCTTAATGACAAATGATGAACATATTTGCGTATGTTTATTTGCCATCTGTGTATCTTTTTGGTGAGATATCTGTTCATATCTTTTGCCCATTCTGTAACTAGGTTGTTATTGTTGAGTTTTGAGAATCTTCTGTATATTCCAGATACCAGTCCTTGTTTGGATGTATGTTTTGCAGGTATTTTTCTGTCTGTGGCTTTTCATTTCATTCTCTGAACAATGTCTTCTGCAGAGCTGAGGTTTTTAATTTTAATGAAGTCTATCTTATAATTTTTTTCCTTCATGGATTGTGCTTTTGATCTTGTACCTGAAAGTCACCACTGAACTAAAAGTCACCTAGATTTTCTCCTATGCTATCTTCTAGAAGTTTTATAGTTTTTGCATTTTACGTTTACGTTTATGGTCTGTTTTCAGTTAATGTTCCTTAAAGGTAGGTATAAGGTCTGTGTCTAGATTCATTTTCTTCCCTTGCATGTGTATGTACAGAATTTGTTATTGGTCCAGAATCATTTGTTGAAAAGGCTCTCTTTTCTCCGGTGTATTGCCTTTGCTCTTTTGTCAAAGATCGGTTGATTGTATTTGTGTAGGTATATTTCTGGGCTCTCCACTGCCTTGTTTTCTAACTGCAAATTTGAAGCAGTTGCTTTGGCTCCCTCCTCCTGTTTATCTTCCTTAGAGTACAGGTCAGAATTTACACCCAGGACTGCTGATGGTCCCTGCTTGTTTGTGTAGTTAGTATTTCACTCCTCCAAGCATTCCTTGTGATGTAGTGAAAGGAAGGACCAATATTTCAACTCTCCTTGTCTTTATCCACTTACTTGTCACTAGCTTTCATTGCTAAAGTCAAATCTATTCTAGTAAATTAATTTAATAAATTCCACACAGTCCACTTAATGATCTTTTCAGTGTGGTTTCCAGGAATGAACTGCATCGTAAAAGTGAGGGATGCCTGTACTGTTGATTAAGTACTTTTTGTCTGTCCGTTGTCTTATTCGTAAAATAGAAATAACATTCTTCTTATAAAGAGCAGACTTAAAAAAAATCAAATCACAAAATACATGTGAAAACACATGAAGTGGGAGAGGGCAGTGATGGTCTACATGTACTACATGGTTCATTGCTTCACTATTCTCTGTCTTCATTTTATACTTTCTCTTAGAGCAATCAGTCTGTTCCCCTAGTTTTGATTATAACTGAAAACTTTGCATTGAAAACTGTGATCTGTGTGTTAGACAATTGATGAATTTCCATTGCAGAAGTTTCCACTCCGTTCCATAATCACCTCCCTCTTCCCTCCCCTCCCTCCTTTCTCCCTCCCTCCCGCCTCTCTCTCTGCCCCTCTCTTCCTCCCTTCTCCCCTCCCTTCTCCTCTCCTCTTCTTTCCCTATCATATTGAAAAAATGACTGGTGGAGAGAAGGTGGGGTTCGTGTAAGGCTGTAATTTCATATCGAGAAGTTTAGGTACAGAATATTGATTAGGAGGACATCTATCAGGTATAAGCCCCAAAGCATTATTTTATCATTATAATGTATTATATAGTAATAGGCATGATCTGCTTAATACTGTTGCTAATCTAATAAAATGTTAAGAAGTTTATCTATTTATGTACTATACAGCCTATGTTTGCTTTAGGCATGCTTAATCAAAATCTACATTCAGTTGCTTCTGAAAATGTATATATTTCTTAAGCTTGTGTGAATTCTATCTTTCCCAGCATTATTTTCTAAACTACCTAAATTGCAACTTCAGTGAGAATGCCATGCCAATCTTAAAGCCTATGAAATTTTCTGTGTACGTAGGGAACTTAACACCTTTTCCAATCATATACTTTAGATCTATTTGAAATGTGTGTGTGTGTGTGTGTGTATGCACACACATAATGTATATTAACAAATTGTTGCATTAATGCTGTCTCCCTACATGGTAATTTCATAAAGCGAGGGGTATGCTGATAAATTTTTTAAATCATTGCCAAAAAGAGCTTAAAACTCTGGGAATGATTTTTATGAATAGTGAGAGAATAGCCTCTGTAAGTAAATATATTAATATAGATGGATTAAAGATTAGGATAAGCACAACTAGGAGATTGGTTAAAAATTAATATAGCCATTTTGGCTTTCTTTTGATTATTGTATACATGATATGCTTTTTAAATTTTTTACTTTTAATCTATCTAGGTCTTTATATTTTAAATGGGTTTCATGTAGGAAGCACTGGTCCTTGTTATTTTGAAAAATTCTGACAATCTCTGTATTTCATGGATATTTTAGATCATTTACATTTAATATAAGTATTGGTTAATTGGATTCACCATTTTGTGATTTGTTTTTTGTATGTCTCTCTGCTATTTGTTCTTCTTTCCCTCCTTTCCTGTCTTCTCTTGGAAGATTTGAATATATCTTTTTAGTATTCCATTTTCATTTATTGCTTTGAGTTTTGGCTCTATTTCTTTGAAAAAATAATTTTTTTTTCAGTGCATGCTTGAGAGTTCCAGTATACATACCTAAACTTTCACAGTCTGATTAGAGTTAATATTATACTACTTCAAGTAAAATGTAGAAACCATCTGGTCACTTGGGTTCCTTTATCCTCCTCCACTTACCTTTGTAGTACAGTCATGACATAAGTTATATCTATATTTATTGAAAATTCTTCCGAATAATGGTGTAATTTTTGCTTTCAACAATCATACACATTTTAAAGAACTGAGGAAAGTAGCCTTTAATATTTACCATTTCTGTTGTTCTTGGTGAAGATCCAGGTTTCAGTCTGGTGTTCTTCAGTCTGAACCACTTCCTTTAGCATTTCTTTTAGAGCAAATCTGCCAAGAATGAATTTTCTTGGTTTTCCTTTGTCTAAAAATGTCAAATAGCTTTCTTTCCTGTGGGCTATTACCAAGGGATATGGAATTCTAGGGTGGCTGTTTTTTTCTTTCAGCGCTTTAAAGATGTTGTTCCACTATCTTCTGGTCTTTCCTGTTTCTGATGAAAAATCTTCAGTCATTCAAATTGTTGTTTCCCTGTGTATAATGTGTAATTGCTCTCTAACTGCTATGAAGATTTTTTTCCTTTATCTTTGCTTTTAAGCAGTTGATTTTGATGTGTCTAAGAGTGGTTGTCTCTGAGCTTACTGTATTTAGAGTTTATGACTTCTTGCATTTATAAATTTATGCATTTTGATAATTGAGAAGTTTTTTGGCCACTATGTCTGCAAATAGTTTCTCCACCAATCTTTTTCTCCTCTTTTTCTAGAATTCTAGAGACAGGAATACTAGAAATTTTAATGTGCTCCTACAGGTCCCTGAGGCTCTGCTTATTTTTCTGAATTTTGTCTCTTTGTTTGTCAGATTAGATAATTCCACTAACTCTTCAAGCTCACTTACTCTCCTCTGTGGTCTCTGTTCTGTTGAGCCATCCAGGGAATTTTAAATTTCAGATACATTTATTTCTACAATTTTCACTTGGTTATTTTTCTAGTTTCTGTTTCTGTCTGAGAACTCCTATCTTTCTATTCATTCCATATCCTCATGGAGGGTATTAAAATGTCTATCCTCTGGGTCATCTTAGGGTTGGAGTCTGATTGTAATTTCTCTTGAGCACTAGTCATGTCTTGCTAGTTCTTTGTGTATGAAGTGCTGTTGGATTGTGTATATAATGTGTATACATTGTGTATATAATGCTGTGTAGATTCTGGGTCCTGTTGTATTCCTCTGAACAATCTCTCTTTTTAAGTTTGTTTTTTTTGCAGGCAGTGAAATGGGCTAGATTCATACTGAATTTCCATACCACCTTCTGTGGGTGGTAGTTCTAATTTCTGTTTAGTTTTCAAAGCCTTTCCTGTGTTCCTTGGGGTCTGTCCCATGCGTATGCCTCTCCAGGGTTAGTCTGAGACTTGGGGGCTAGTTTCAGTCTTAGTTCAGTTCTCCAAGTCTTTTATACTGCTTTGGGTCTGTCCCATGAAGGCACAGCTCAGAGTGAGGCTGGGATCTGTGCCGGTTTATGCATGGAACCGGGGGCATTCCCTTTTCCATCTTCTTTCTCCCTATGATTCCCCCTGTAATCTGGCCTGCAAGGGCCCTTTTTTCATGTTCTTCTGGCCCCAAAGGCAGAGTTGCAGTGATGGTTTAGCTGCTCAAGCTGCTGTGCTGACTGCTCTGTTGCTCTTTGTAGAACTCTGTGATGGGGTCCTACTCCAGGACAAAGGGCTTCAGAGTAAAATAAACATAAAACTGGAAGTTCACCCCTTTTAGTTCACTTCTCTAAGTTTTGACTCCCCTCCACAATTCACCCTTTTTGTTCATGTTGCGGAGTCCTCAGGTAGCTGCTTTTTGTGTTGTGCTCAGACCTTTCAGTTGTGAAAAGTAAGAAAGAGAGGCTGTAGTATGCTTACCCTAGCCGAGGACCTGGAACTTCCTGCTTCTCTTTTTTTCACAAAGGATCTTGCACCTCAAAGGGGAGAATGCATGATGATACATGGTGCCTGTTTATTTTTCAAAAGAGCTTGCAAAGCAGATCCGTATTTTGCTGACAAATGACACTTTGGCACCAGAGTAGCCTTTAAAGCAGTAATTTCCTTCCTTTCACTGTTTTGTAAGATGCAGGTTGTATTCATACTTTGTGGAGGCAGGTGACATTTTAGAGAAAACTAACATCCAAAAGGAATTGGGAGAGTTATTGAAGCCAACAGTGCCTAAGAGGCAAGGGAAGAGGCTTCCAGTCCAAGGTAGTTGCCAGTCACCCTGAGGTTGGAGTCTTGACCTGACTCCAGCTAATTGGCACTATCGCCTTCTCTTCTCAGGTGGCTGTTAGAAAGAAAGTGGGGTTAACACCAAAGTGAAGAAGATTAGGAGGAAAGATGACTAGGTCAAAAGTATTTAAAATTAAGGTGTGATCCCATCTTCCTTGTAATAGGACTTTGAGCCCACATTTGGCTGTATTTCAGCAAGATGGTCTAGTGTTTAATTTGAATTATTCATTTTATACTGACAATCTTGGCCTCTTAATCTTTGACTTTAGGATATGGCAAAAACAACTCTTACAATTCTGTCACTTATATTAATACACTATTTCTTATTTAATACCTGGGTTTTTTATCGTGAAAGTGATAAAAGCTTACTGTAGATATTTTGAACAATAATTAAATTTACAAAGTAAAAAAGTGAAAACTTAGGGTTTCAGTTTTAGGAATTTTCTAGTTTCCTTTATTGGGAGGGAGACATAGTTGAAATTATTCTATGTTTAAAAACTTCTGTCCTCGCACTTAAGGTAAATTTATAGCCTAAGCATTTTCACTGTTTTTACACATTGTTTAAAAATTTTTTCTAAATCTGATTTTATTTTAATTTTTAAAAATTATGTGTGGGAAACTATTGAAGGGTATAAAGTACATGTTAAAATTTCCTCTTACCTGTCTTCTCAGTTTCTCTCCCTCTGCAAGCCATTGGTGTAATATGATTCCATTTTGTATATTTCCAGAAATGTTTTATGTATAAAAATATATGTATCAGTCTATAAAGGGGCATATACTTTATCCATTTTTGCTCTTTTTCTGAATATGTAAATATTCTTAGAACATGACTGTTTCTTCACTTGTTAAAAACTCTTTGCAAACATAATTTTTAATGACTGCTAAATTTCTATTCTGTTGAAATTGGGTTTTTTTTTTTCTTCAATAAACATTTACTGGATTCCTATTATGCTCAGCAGTGCTCAGGGTTCAGAAATGGAGAAGACACTCTTCCTGACTTGAAAAGTAAACATGAAAAATTACAATACAGTGAGGCAAGTATTTTAATATGAGTGTCTTGGGACTTTTCTTGTCACCCAAAAAATGTTTCTCAGCACTCAAAACCTAGAATGAAGAATCCTCAAATTCTCCACAAACTGAAGAAAGTAGAAAACAATTAAGGGTCCGAAATTAGTTTTGTTTTTTTTTTTAACTGTAGTGAACATTTATTATTTTTGCAATCCTTCTCCCCTTTGAAATTGGGGGGTTTGATTGCATTTAATTTTCTTATGGTCCTTTTAAAGTGACAGAGTAGCTCGTTTTGAAGTCAGCCCCAGCCTCCTTTCAGGTTCATTTTCTCTAAAACATCTGAATTCTTCTAGCTATTTAAAGAAGATAACTTGTGAAAACACCCAACGTGGCCCTTGGAAAGAAGTCATTAAGTATGTGTTTATTTTTCTGCCTTCTATTCTGTTAGCTCTCTGACTCCTCAGCTGCCAGGATAGTGCAGCGTCAGATCAACAATGATAGGAATTAATTTTAGCTGAATGCTTTTAACCCACATGCATTACAGTATTATTGTGAGCAGAGTGCTCCCTATTAAATGACTATTGTCAGAGTGATAAGATAAGGCTCTTGGATTTGACAAGACACCATAAGAAATACTTAAACCTCTCTTGTGTCATATGCAGAAGAGATTACATTATTACTCTGTTGGCCCTCTATATCCATGAGTTCTGTAACCGTGGATTCAGATAACTGGATTGAGAATATCTGGGGGAAAAAAATCCCAGGAAGTTCCAAAAAGCAAACTAATTTGCTGTGTGCCCAACAACTATTTGCATGCATTTTACATTGTATTTATAATGATTTATGTAGCATTAACATTTTATTAGGTATGATAAGCAATCTAGAGATCATTTAAAGTTTACGGGAGGCTGTGCACAGGTTATATACAAACATGCCATTTTATATAAAGGACTTGAGCATCTCCAAATTTTGGTATCTGCGGGGGTCCAGGAACCAGTCCCCACGGGTACGGAGGGATGACTCTAATGCAAAAAGAACACAGTACATGGAAAGGATCTAGAAGAAAATCAAGTATGTAGTTAGTTACTCACAACCAAACTAGTGTTAGGACTGCTCAAACTAGGGGTGAATCCTCTCTCTGGCCTTCACCTCTCCTCTGTCAGCCGAAACTGCCTTGTCTCAGCAATGAGAATATTACTACTTACTTTTCAGGGTGTCATGAGGAACTAATGAGAGCTCTGTGGCCGTTTTCCATCATCCTTTACTGTCACTTCTCCCTTGTGGCATCCTGGTCATTGTAATTAAATTGCTGTATATTGTTTGCTCTTTACCAATCCCTCCCGGCTGGGAGATAAGCTCCCAGGAGGGCAGACACCCTTCCATCTTGTTCCGCAGTAGATCCTCATTGCTTAGCTTTGTGCCTTTTATTGAACTTGGTGGTTAAGGGCCTGACTCTGGACTGAGACTCCCTTAGCTTCCACATCTATTAGCCTTAACCCTGGGCTAGTTTCTTAACCTGTGTCTCAGTTTTCTCATGTGTGAAATGAGGACACATGAGAAATGTTTTTCTCTTTGGGTTATTATGAGGATCAAATAAGTTAATACTTAAATTAGAACATGTGTCTGACATGTCATAAATTCATATACATATGCATACACAATACAACACAATATATAATAACAGTTGCTCAATATCTGTTAAATGAAAAGGTGGATGGGTCTTTATTAGCCAGCTCAGGTGAACTGGGTGGAAGATGTGTTTACAGATACCACGTTCCCCTGCAATATCGTCATCCTTGGCTTGGACTCAGTCACTGCTGTAGTACACATGGTGGCACAGGGGATGACCGAATACTCAGGAATAAAATGTCTTCATTTGGAACAAATTAACCAAGAAAGATAGCCTTATACTTGTTATAGTCTGACTCTCAGATTTCTGAATTATATTTCATCAAAGCCAATTGTAGTATTTTATTGATCAAAGAGCAAAAATTAACTCCTTTTACTTTCCCCTTCTCTCCTGAAGCTCTGCAAAGTTCAGATAAAGTTAAAGTACTTAATTTCAAGACAAAACAATAACAAGTCACCTGGGGTTTGAATGTTCAAGTGCTTAACTCAGTAGGGGTCAGAGAGGCTAGTCAGAGTTGCAAAAATGCTGTCTGCTTTTCCGTTTTCAGACTGAACCTGTCCTGTAGGTCCACGGGATTCAGCCTTTGCCTCTGGGTCTCTGTGTGGAAGCAGAAGCATATCCGTTAAAATAAACAACAGAGACAACAAAGCAAAATGAAATAAACAAGATGAAACCAAATTAAACCTCCCAGAAGGGCCAAAGGGCCACTGTCTCGCTAGGTCTTGAATCTGGCTGCAGTGTCTAAAGATGTTTTTGTCTTTTGAGCCTGATGTCAAGAGCCCTGAAGTTTGACATTGAGAAAATTGAAGAGCAATTCTGTTCCCAAAGGGATTATGACTAATACTGGCCTTTTGCTTTGTCGTTTCCAGTGTGTCTTTACAGATAGTATCTTAATCTGTCTCACAGTCCTCCAAGGGGAAGCTGTATGGTTTCCATTTTGACCTTACAATGGTTATTTATGTAATTTATTTACATCCACCCACTACAAAAATTCGATAGATATAAAAGGGTATTTTATATATCAGTGTCCATGCTGCCCTGTCCAGTTTGTCTCTTTGAGGCCATCATTTTTAAGTATATCCTTCCATTGGTATCCTTAGCGTTTACAAACATACACACACATTTTTCCTCTCTGCCCCGTTGCCATCCACGAAAGCTAACACCATTTTCGCCCTTTGGAGCCATGCTCTGAATTTCACTTAACCGTGTGTCGTAGAGTTTGTCCCATATCTGCGCATGCAGACCTGTCACATTCTCTACACCAGTTCTTAGTATTCCACTTTTGTAATAAATCCCCCACTGAAGGGCACGTAGATTATTTCCATTCTCTTGCTGTACAAAGACTGTGCCGTGGATAATCTTGTATATACGTTATTTGACATGTGTGCACTGCTATTTGTAGAACTTTCAAAATTACTTGGTGGACAGAGAACTTGGAAGTCGTAATGTTCTTTGGAGAATAGCACCATGAAATAATAAACTGTTGTTTAAAATTCACTAAAGATTTGTGTTAGAGTAGAGACTGTCTTATCCTAGACCAGTAGAGTGAAAGGGTAGCTTTCAGGGAGCTTGTGCTCCACGTTTAAGATAAAAATGATAAGACAGTCACTTGACTCCGTGAGAGCAGGTCCTCGTCTTTTGGGTCCTCACACTGTCCCAGCGCCTAGCACATCACTACACAGTGTGTGTTGAGTTGATAGTGGCCACATGACTTTATTTCACTGTGTCCTGCCTGCCTACTCATAGGGCTTCTGGGGGAGTCCCATGAAATTAAAAAATTTTTTTCTTTGTAAACACGGAAGTGCTGCATATAAGCTATTGTTACCTGTATAGCACTTAGTAATAGCATATTTCTTACCTTATTTGTTTCTAGTAGCAGCCCTAGATTTTAGAGGTATCCAGCATGATCAGAAAACAGATGTTTACAGGTAGGAATTTCCTAGATTAGCTTGGGGTTTCCATTTAAATTCTTAAAGGAAAACTTTGTTTTCCACTAAATGGCTGTTGAATGGAGTTTGGACCCAACCTAACTTTTTTCTGACCATCTGCAACCATCATTGCCAACATTGATTAATATGCATTCAAGAGTGAGATTTTTAAACTATTAGGCTTTTCCTGTATTAAGAATCTTCAAACTTAAAGAGAGTGTGTGTGTGTGTGTGATGACTTTATTATTGCTATTTGTAGTTTCGTCACTGCCTGTCAGGCTGAGACTTGTTAATTCATGCCATCAATACACCTGCTTCTAAAGGTCTTCTATCCACTCTGCCATTTCTAATCTAAGTGTAGTTAGAGGAACCAGACCTAGATACTTCATAATTGTCTAATGTGTAAGTAAACCACTATGAATCCCAGTCTGCAGGGTGCAGGGGTAGCCTAAGAAGGCTTACTCTGAAGAGAGGCAGTTAGAATACTTTTTTAGAGAAAAGTCTGGTAGATAGACAGAAATTCTAAGTACGAAGGTGGTGACTGAGTTGTATGTTACAAACAGTTTTGCTTAGTCATAGAAGTCATTAACTTGGATTGAAAATCCAACAAATATTGACATTTTATGTGCCCCAAGGCAGTAAACCATGAACCAATAAAATATGTCAGATGCTGATAAATATCATAAAATATATATAAATAAGGAAAGAAGTAAAGAAATAAATTAAAAGAAGATATATAAATACATCCATAGGGAGGAATGAGGGGTACTGCAGGTGAGTTTTTATGTCGGTGATCAGGGAACAACTCTAATAAGGTGACCTTTGAGCAGAGACCTGAAGTGGAGGGTGGAGGCAAATCAAGTACAGTGGCCCCGGGGCAGTACCTGCATGACCTGATCCCTGAACAGGTCGGGGCAGTCAGTGTGGCTGCAGTGGGTGAGCCACCTGGAAGGCAGGAGGTGTGTGTGGTGATCCTAGGGATCCCTGTGAGGCCATTGGCTTTTGCTCTGAGTGACATGGGAAGTTGTTAGTAGGTGTGGAGCAGCGGAGTATCGAGCTCCAGGGACTGGCTGTCCTAATGGAGCTGAAATGCGGGGAAAGCAGTTTGGAGATGATGTGAAATCCAGAGAAGAAGTGATGGTGGCTTTGAAACATCAGAATCTAAGGATGCTTGGGTATGTGGGGAAGATTAGTTAGGGAGACCCTTAAGAATAATGATGGAGGGGAGGGTATAGTTCAAGTGGTAGAGCACATGCTTAGCATGCATGAGGTCCTGGGTTCAATCCCCAGTACTTCCTCCAAAAATAAATACCCCCCCCCCCCAAATAAAAAGGAATAATGATAGAAAACTGCACCTGATCTTAAATGGAAGGCTTATGGTGTCTGGCTCTGCCACCTGCACACTTCCAGTCCCAGGCCTGCACCTGGGCACTTCCCAGTGGGCTGCTCTTCTAGCGATGTCTACCTGTCCCCATTCCTTCCCTGGTGGAGGAAACCTCAAAATCCAAATTTTATTTACAGGTTTCAGTTTTATAAACATCACAATTCCAAAAACAGTCATATTGCTTAAAGATTTGCCAGCATTTGAAACCCTTTTCTAAGGTTATCAGTAACCTTAGTGTTGAATTAAGTGGCCTTCCCCCCTTTCTAGTCCCCTTCCACCTCTGCTCCTCAAAACCCCCCTTTGGGTTTCCATGATTCTGTAGCTTTTTGTGTCATTCAAATGCTGTCTTCATTCTTTTTTTCCTGTGTGTGTCCAACAAAGCCATGTCCTGTACCCTTTTGTCTGCTTTTTTGTAAGTCTCTCTTAGTGAATTCATTACTTCTTTGGTTTAAACCATCCTTGGGCAGGGGTCCCAGATCCTCACCTGCAGCTCGGATGTGTCAGCTCTGTGTTGCTCTTTGCTTTATTAAAACCAGCTCCCTGTCCCAGTTCTCTTATTGGTGCTTCCATTCCATTCGTCTCAAAATAGAGCCATCCGGACACGTTTTTCCTGCTCCTTTTCTTTTCCAATCTGTTTTCCAATCTTGTACATCTTTTTTTGGAGCGTCTTTCAGGTTTATACTTTCGTGTCTCAAAATAGACACTCCACAGTCCCAGCCTTACGGTCTTCTTCTTGGAGTCCAACCACAGTGTCTGCCTGGCTAGTTTTGCTTCCAGCCTCCGTCAGCACCTTTCCTTTTGGCAGAACAGGGATAATTCACTCAACAGGTGATTACTAACTGCGTATTGTATGCTAGGCACTGTTGTAGGCATGGGGGATAGAAAACAGGCAGTAGTCCTACCCTCAGGAGCTTACAATCTGGAGTGAGGAGCAGACTGTAGACCAGAAAAGTAGAGAAGGTGTATATTGGGTGGTGTTGGTGCTAAGAGGAAAGGGAAAAAGGCAGGGGAGAGGGGTGGGGGTGAGGGTGCCACTCTGGGAAGAAGTTTGCAGTTTAAAATGAGGTGGTTGGAAAGGGCTTATAGAGGAGGTGACTTAAATTTTTTCTTTTATAATGTTTAACATAACATTTTTGTCATTTTTAAACCATTTTTGAGTGTACAGTTCAGCAGCGTTACCTGTAGTCTGTTGTGCGGCTATCACCACAATCCATCTCCAGTACTTCTCTGCCATTTCAAACTAAAATTCCCATTAAATGATAACTCTCCATTCTCACCTCCCCTCCAGCCCCTCATAACCACCATTCTGCTTTCTTCTGTATAAATTTGATGATTTCAGGAGCCTCATAGGAGTGGAATCATACAATATTTGTCTTTTTGCACCTGGCTTATTTCACTTAGCATAATGTCTTTACAGTTCATTTGTGATATAGCATGGGTCAGAATTTCATTATTTTTTAAGGCTAAATAATATTGCAGTGTATGTGTATAACACATTTTGTTTATCTGTTCATCTGTTGATGGACACTTGGCTTGTTTCTACCTTTTGACTCTTGTGAATAATGCAACTATGAATGTGTGTGTATAGATATCTGTCCCAGACCTTGCTTTCGGTTCTTTTGGGTATATTCCTGGGAGTGGGATCATATGATAATTTTATATTTAGTTTTTTGAGAAACTGCCATGTTATCTTCCACAAGTGGCTGTACCATTTTACATTCTCAAGAAGGTAACTTTTGAGTGAAGACCAAGGAGGTAAGGGAGAGAGCCAGGATGACACCTAAGGGAAAACGTCTTGGGTCGACCCAGCTCCACATGCGAGTGCCCCGAAGTGGGAGTGTGATGGCCCCGTGTTAGGATTGGTAAGGAGGCCTTTGAAACTGAAAGTGCAGGAAGGTGAAAGAAGTAGAAAACGAGGTCAGAGAGGGAACAGATGTCCAAATCATATAGGGCCTTGGAGGCCCCTGTAAGGACTTTGATTTTACCCTTAGTGATAGGAAAAGCCCTTGGAAGACTGTGTCATATCCCTGTTTCTTAAATGGTACTATCATCATGTCAAAACCCATCTTAAAAATCAGTAAGGCTTCCCAGATGCTTAGCATTCAGTCCGAATTGCTATAATTCCACCTGGCCAACTATACATCTCATAGCATCCCATAGACTTGTGCATGTGTGCACTTGGACTTAACTGCTGTCTCATGTGCTTCTTTCTGTGTGGAAATCCCTCACTCTCTTCTATACCAGTTCATCCAGGTTTCCACTGTGAGCTTTTCCTCACTCACTTACTGGTGTCCCTTATAGTCACTGTTGTCATTTAGCACAAAATTATTTTTGTTTTGTTTTCATCTCTCCAGTTAGGTAATAAGAGACTAAGTCATGGGTCATTTATTATAGCGCTCTAGGTCTCCTGTAGTAATAGGATAGTAGTGGGCAATTATTATTTATATATATAAACCCTCCTCCCTCCAAAAAAGGATAAGCAGGATGGCCACGGAGCACTTGCACAATAAATGCTTGTTGGTAGGTCGATTCTATACTTTTTGGTGAGTTTATTATGGTAGTTTATATAGGTTATAAAATTAAGTAGGTGCCAATATGCTTGTTTAACTATAGAGTGTCTAAATTAGCATTTTAAAGCTGAAGTCTAAACGGCTGTCTTTGTATTTGCTGTAGCTTTTATTTTTTTAATTAGCTCACTATCGTGGAAACTGAAGCATGCCAATTAAGCACTTATCCAATTATTAGAGCTTCAGAGAAAAGTGGTGGATTAAGAATTCTTCATTTTAATTTCATGAGTTACTTAAAAAAATTAACGACAGTTTGCAAAGTTTTAGAGCATTTAAGACAAGTACATTCATCTAAAAGTCTCACTTCAAAACACTGCAGGAACTGAATTCTACTCAGTGTGAGTTTTCTGTTAGCTTCCTAACCATACAGTCAGGACTAACTCCAGACCTTGGCATATGCCATTACCTTGTGTTACATTATACAGCCTGGAAATGATTCAGTGGGTTTTCATAATGAGCAAACCCTTCTGTAGCAGCATAATTACATAAGAAGCATCTTGAAGCCACCACCAAGAGTAAAAAATTAACATTTTGCCACTTTAGGTTAGTGATCTTTTTTCATCTAGGAAACAGAACATCAATTCACTTGGTCCTTTATCTCCAGTCTCACTCCCTCTCCCACCCTCACATCAGTCACCATCATGAATTTAGTTTGCATATTTAGGTCTGTATTCATGAACTAAATGCAGTATTACTTTATTAGTATTTTAATGCTGGAGAGGATGTGGAGAAAAAGGAACCCTCCTAGACTCTTGGTGGGAATATAATTTGGTACAGCCGCTATGAGTTTCAGTTCAAAGATTGGAGAAGACCCATGTCCCAGCTGGAAGACAGGCAGAAAATTTACATAAGTGATATAGTTATCATTTTATAACCTGCTTTTCTGAGGCATCCTTCTATATGGATCTAAGTTATTCAACTGCTATATAATGGTTCTATTCTCTGAATATAGTATTTTATCCATTTATTTGTTGATGGATGAATATTTTTGTATATGTCTTTGAACATGTAGTGAGGCCTCTCTGTAAAGAGTAGCTCCCTTTGGCAATTAGCTGTTATTTAGTGGCTGAAAAATTAGGCACATTTTCATTATTGACATCCTTCTCTTCAATTAAATGTATGGCCTAGGTTATAATAATACATAGTTCCCCAGTGGATTAATTTTTTTATTGAGATATAGTTGATTTACAATGTTGTGTTAATTTCTGGTGATTTACACACACACACACACACACACACACACCCTTGTCATTTTTTTTTTCATTATATGCAATTACAAGATACTGAATATAGTTCCCTGTGCTATACAGTGGGACCATGTTGTTTATTTTATATATAGTAGTTAGTATCTACAAATCCTGAACTCCCAAATTCATCCCTCCTTACCCTTTTCCCCCTGGTAACTATAAGTTTGTTTTCTATGTCTGTGAGTCTGTCTCTGTTTTGTAAATAAGTTTATTTGTATCTTTTTTTTTTTATTTAGATTCCACATATAAGGATATCATATGGTGTTTTTGTTTCTCTTTCTGGCTTACTTCAATTCATATTATGATCTCCAGGTCCATCCATGTTGCTTCAAATGGCTTTATTTTATTTTTTCTGGCTGAGTAATATTCCGTTATACATATACCAGACTTCTTTACCCAGTGGATTAATTTTTAAATAATTAATTTTGAAAAAATTTCATACTTACAGAAAAGTTGCCAAATGGAACAAAGAACCAGATTTCTCAACTGTTAATGTTTTACTGTATTTGCTCCACTGTGTGTGTACTCTGAGTGTGTGTGTGATCATTTGTCTTTTTCTTAATCTTATGGGAGTAAGCTCCTGACATGATGTCTCATTCCCTCAAAGCCCTTCAAGTGTATTTCCTCCAAATAAGGATGTTCTTCTATATATAATCAGTATACAACATGCCATTCAGCTCACAGCCTCAATGATATAAACTCAGCAATGGCTTCTTCTCCCGCCTGGTCCAAGATCTTGTCCAGGAATATGTATTGCATTTAATTCTCATGTCTCATTAGATTCCTTTAGTCTGGAAAATTTTCTTAGTCTTTCCCTGTCTTTTGTATTCTTTACAGTTTTAAATAACAGTACAATAAGAGTACATGCCTTTAATAATGTAGGATGTAGTATCTTTCTGATATTTCCCCCGACTAGGTTAAGTTAATGCATTCTGGAAGGAATGCCACAAAAATGATGCTGCATTCGTCCCAGGGTACCACATTGGAGTCACAAGATGCTGCCCCATTGCTAACCTTGACCACCTGGTTATGTTGGTGTATGTCAGGTTCATTCATATTAAATTTACTATTTAAACTATAGTTTTTAAAACTATTTATTTCAGATAACTTTAGATATACTAAAAAATTTCAATAATAGTGTGCCCTTTATGGACCTTCTCCAGTGTTAACGTTTTACATATTCATTGTGCATTTGTCAAAACTAATAAATTAACGTTGCTACAATACTATTAACTAAATTACAGTGTGTGTTTAGAATTCACCATTGTTTCTACCAGTGTTCTTTTATCTAATCCAGGATCCAACCTAGGATACCACATTGCATGATTAATTTATTTTTAGGTCAGAAAAAAATTTATTTGCACCACATGCCTGTCATTCAGCAATATACAGCATACATGTGTTTATATTCCTGAATATTCTCCCTTTCAGGTGTACTTTTAGGTGAATAAATAATGATTGCTCTGGGTTTATAAGTCAGATTCTGAACATAAGCTTTGGGTGGGCATTCTCAAAATGAGTTTTGTAACATGGGAGGGGAAACTTAAAAACTCCAATTAAAAATTTAATTTTAACTTTTAAAAGAATACGTTTTACTTACGGTGTGAGGGGCATATAAGGGCACGTATATAGTGGTACTCTATCAGTATGTATAATGCTTCAGGGTGTTCTTATTTGGGAAAGGTAGGGCTCAGTAGCTAGATTTAGCTAGAGGTGGAACACCCTATTTAAAGCCTCCATGGGAGTCAGCGAATCTGATTTCTAGTCCTGGATCTGCCACTTATTTTTGGGCAGTAATATGTAAAATCGAGGAATGTCAAGAGTTGTGTAAGACAACTCTGTACTGGAACTCACAGGTGGTACAGTCCACGCCTTAATCTTGTGGTTAAATCTCACCATAATGCCTGTGACTAGATACATTTTGGCGGGACACTTCCAGTGGTGAGTGTTCTGGTTACCTATTACTGTGTAATGAACCACTTAAAAACTTAGTGGTTTCAAACAACAGTTTACCATTTTTTCTCTCGGTCTCGTGCTTCATGGGCTCAGCTTGGTAGTTCAGAGTTTTGGGGGCCTTCATGCAGTGGGAGTCAGTAGGAGACCAAGACTGGATATACCAGAAGGCTTCTTCATGCTACGCGTCCTATCCCTGGGCTAGGAAAGCTGGGGCAGCTGCTGGCAGCTGGGGCAACTCTCCGTGGGGCCTCCAAATGGCTAGCTGTGGCATTCTCACAGAGTGGGAGTCCCATGATACGTAGGTTTCTCACCTGGTAGTTGGCTTCTCCCAGGGTACTTCATAGACGAGTATATTACAAGTCTATTAAGTCTTGGGCCCAGAAACTGGCACAGCCTCACTTCTGATGTATCTCATTGACAAAAGCAATCTCGGAGTCTTCCAGATCTAAGCGGAGAGAACACAGACCCCCATCTCTTGAAGGGAGGAGAATCAGAGAATTATGGCCACTTTAATCCATCCACCTAAATGGGAAATTCACTACCTCCTGTGGAGCGTATCGCATTTATGGAAAGCTCAAGGTGTTTAGGTGAGATGGCATCTGCTTCTCATGTGAGCATCTCATGGAGGTTATAAGGTAAATTAAGCCTCTTGTGCTGCAGAAGTGTTTACTGTTAAATTACTTACTACTTTTTCTTAGAAGCCCACTTCTTAACAGACAGACACACACAGACACAGACACACACACACACCCCCTTGCTGGGTCTAGGCCCAAAGGGACCAAATATGCGTACTTTTCTCTAGAAACTTCCTCTTCCCCAAATTCTACCATCACCCTCTTCCCTGAATGACACCCAAACTGCAAATTAGTGGCCTTGGTGATACAGTTGATTCCTTAAATTATAGCACTGGGGATTCAAAATATAAGTAAAGTGTAGCCCTTGCCCTTAAACAATGAAAGTCAAATATAGAATGAAGTGCCTTAAAGTGGAATCTAAGTGCTGTGATCAGTAATGCAGGGTTCATAGGCTGGGGCAATGTTGCAAGGCAGAAGGAATTAGGAAAATTTCAGAGAAAAGTGCAGCTTTCAACCAGTTGTAACAGATAATGACAATAATAATAAAAAGCATTAACAGGCCACCACATTAGAGCATTATGTGCCAAGAGCATTCTGAGAATTTTATGTCTGTTAACACATTGAATGCTGACCATGGCTCTATGAGGTGAGCGTTATGTTGTCTTCACTTTACAGTAGAGGAAACCGAGAAGGGAAGAGGGTGTCCTTGCCCTAAGCTCACACAGCTGGGAAGTGGCAGGCATTCAGTCCCAGGCATTCTAGACCCAAGGAAGGAGCAGTCAGGGAGGGCAGGCTCTCGAGAATAGGTTGGCATCCAAACAGCTGGGCTGCAGTGAGGACTCCAGACACTGCTTTTCCCTGCCAGGTTTTCCCCCTTCCTTCCTAACCAAGTCCTTTCCCTGCTGAGTATTCTTAAGGCAGCTTTCATGCCTTTGAAAATGCTGCCTTAACTACTATCTTTTCACCTTTCTTTCATGCTTTTTATACTGCTTTTTTTAATATTAAAAAAAAATTTTTTTTGGTTGGGGGGGAGGTAATTAGATGTATTTATTTTTTTTTAATGGAAGAGGTACTGGGGATTGAACCCAGGAACTCTTGCATGGTAAGCAGGCACTCTACCACTGAGCTATACACTTCCCTCCTATACTGCTTTTTTAAGGTCCAATTTAAGGCCTTTCTTTTTTTATGAGCTATTTCTGAAGACTCGAGCTTATATTGATCAGTCTTTTTCCCTCCCTCTCCCCTCCATTTCTTCCATTAAACACATCATTACTATGTGCCTACCATGTGCCTGCTCTTGGCACTCTGAATATGAGGAAGAGCAGAAAACACACTAGACCATCCTGTCATTATACAAAAGAAGGAAACATTGCAGTGATCTGAGAGTATTACTATGAAAGGGCATCATGAGCTGGGAAGGTTCATGATCCAGAAATTTATGATCTTGATTACACTGGAGCATTTGAAATCCACTTGTATTTTATCAGTGGTAGACACATATGTGCATTTGTGCATGTGCTGACCACAGCCGGACACTTGCATGCACACCATCATTTGTGCTCATTAGTGCCTTTAAATTTTTTTCAACCATTAATAGAATGCTTTCTATTTTGAGGGTTATTTATACAACAGAATACTATACATCAGTGAAAATGAATTTAGCACACACTGTATGAATACATACCACAAAAATATTTAGTTTTCATAAGTTTTCTCATGGTGCCTCTAAGAATCAGGAAGTTCCCACATACAGTGCTTTAATAGTGCATTCTATGATTGCAGATACCCCAATCATTGAAGTCTGGTGAGTCAGCCCCACCTATGGCTTCTGAAATTCTGAGATGCCTTTTGTGGGAGGGCTCCAATGTCTTGGCCAGACCACCATGCTCAAGGCTGGACCTGAGGGCATCCCATAGCTGGGCCATCCCAGGGACGAATGGCAAGCAGCTTGTTTATCCAACTGGGACGGCATTGGGAAGAGGTTGCGATAAAGGTCTGTGGTGAGTCATGCTGTGTGGGACCAAAACTGAACCAGAAGGCTGCTAGAGCCAGTTGCTGTGGTCTTTCTGTTTGAACTCCCAGATCTGGTTATTTTTAGAGAAGGTAAATTCTGTCACTGGGGAGATTCCCAGAAAGGCAAAGGGCCAGCAGAAAGTGGCTGCAGGAACCCGAGGCACTGGAACACTGGGTCAGCAAGAGCCAGTTCCTGGTGAGGTGCCCGCCTCACTTGGCTTACTGACTCTGGGCCAGTCTCCATGGTCCTGTGATGTTTGTCTCCATGGTTGTGTGTGATGCTGCTGCTGCTGAGCAGTGTATCACTGGAGATAGTTGCATAGCTGCTCTTTGCACTTAACCAGTTTGAGATCACCTCCTCCCTTTCTTAGGTGGCTGAGTACATGGTATTTTCAAAGTGTCTGCAACATTTGTTGCTATTTCCTTCTGTAGACGGTGGCTTTCCAATTGTCTTCTTTTGGAAAGAAATGACTGTAGGATACCACTGGGAGATAGTGGAACCTCACTGTATCTACGCATTCCTGGAGTTGTTTTCCCCCAATTATAAACTCTTAAACTGATGATTTCTGAAATGTTGAGTAAAAACTTGAATACATCTATCTATTTTCTTTCAATAATTTCTGAGTGTAGGTTTTCAGTTTATAGATTTTGCTTCCGTAGAACAGCATCTCTTACTTTGTATTGTTGCTTCCTTACTGATGTCTGGAAAAAAGTTTTTTATTAATTTTTTAATTTTCTTTTTTTATTGAGATGTATTTGGTTTACAATTCGTGTTAATTTCTGGTTATAATATATATAATATATTATTATATAATAATATATAACATTTTGGTGTTTTTTATATATATATATATTCATATTCTTTTCCATTATAGGTTACTATTATTTTGGGGTTTTAGAGTCACTTAAAATTAATATGCTTTTCTATTTTCATAATTAAAAGACCAGGGACTTCAGAGCATGCTTTTACATTGATAGAAAAAAGAAAAAAAAATTCTTAGCAAAAGGTGAAAACCATATTTCTAAGGGGGGAGATATTCATTGTGGAGCATGCAAAGTTTTATAGCCCTCTGGACAGCCTGCTTCCTACTGCTGCATTGACAAAAAGCTCTCAGGGCTTCATAGTCTCATCCCTTGGAGTATTGTTACTAAACCATAATTTAGCCATTCCTCCTGAAACTTCCTACACTAGAACAGGTAGGATTTTGTTTCTAGCCTTCCTAGTGAGACAGTGTATTTTCCCCATGTTTCTGTAGTTACTTTTTCCTGGCTCAGTAATTAAGAATGTCTGTTACTTGGAAAGGTGTCAGGCTGAAGCATTTTCTTGGAATGTGGGCTCCTTCAGGAGCTGGTCAGACCATTCTTCCTTCAAGGGTCTGTTGCCCTCAAAGACTTTGATAAAAGCAGAATCCTGATAGTGTTCTGTGCGGACATCACTCTGTATGGTTTTTGCCCTATAGAGATGTAGCTGCTGCCCCCAGCCCTCTCCAGAGGAACAGAAGGAAGAAACAATTGCAGTCTGGGCTCAAAGGCAACACTTTCATGCCCATCCTGTATAGGCAGAAGCTTTCTACGCTGTAATTTTGTGATCTTTTCTGTAGGAGATACAATATGAAAAACTGGCTTTGGAGTTTGGATGCTTTGAGTTTAAATCTTGGCTCTGTCACCTAACGGTTGTCATCACCTTGAACAAATGAACCTCTCTGGGCCCACCTTTTCTAATTTGGAAAATGAGGTTAATAGTACTTCATTTCGTACCACATGACTGTTGTAAAAATGATGGATGTGAAGAATCTAATGTCATGAATGACTTGCTATAAGTACAGTATGTAACTCCACTCCGTAGATAGTACTTTCTCCCCTGACCTTGGACAGGATGCGCTCTGACTTAGGCACCCTGCGCTAGCTACATGCTGTGTGACCATCTCCAAGGTTTTTAAGCTCCTGGAGCTGTGGTTTTCCAATCTATAAAATGGAGATAGTTATACATACCTTTTAATGGTGTTGTGGGCTTGTGTGAGATACGATGGTAACTTACTCGCAAGTCATCTTTCTTAGCAACATACTTTCCCCATTACTCCTCCTTCCTTCTGTCTCTTATCTTCCTTTGTTTCCTATTGCCTGCCTCTGGTTACCTTTTTCTCTTTATTTATTGGGTAAGAGTCAATTGCTTGCCGAATGAGCTCTTCAAAGCCACTAAAACAGGTGTGTTATAGCATAGAAGAATCTGGCTCTTGGGTTAGTCATACTTGGTTTAGGAAATAACTCTTCAGTGAAAAAGAGATAATAGCTAGTGGAAAGTGAAAATGAGTACTTTTCTAGTAGAGATTTACTTCTTAAATAATGAGAAGAATGGAGAAGGGAAGAATGAGACTCTTCTAGAATGGTTATCAGACTAGAAGGGACCTGGGAGAGCATTAGTCCCTTAGTTGCATAGTTGAAGAAGTTGAGTCACAGTGAGGCAGATGGATTGGCCAAAATATCAAGACTGACTTTGTAGCACCGTCAGCAACAGAGTTCCAGTTCCAACTCCCTCCCCAGCCGTAAGTGGACTCCAGTAATATATGCATGTCTGCCCACAGGTGTGTGTGTGATGGAAAAATAATTTAAACTTATTTATAATTGATTCCTGACACTGGAAGCTGGATAATAAGAATAGAATGAAAATTAAGTATTTTAGATTTTTTCTTGAATAACCTTTAAAATGATTATTGCCTTGAACATGAATTCATTTAATTATTTTACTGAATAATTCAGTTGTCTGTATCTAAGCATTGCAAGAGAGCATAATTTCACAATTTAGTAACTGAGAAATGACAATTACATATTTTTGAACATTTATATTTTTAACACAAAAAAAATAATTGTATTGGTTAAGTTAATAATGTCTGTCCACACCTAGGATATAAATTAATAAAGTAACTTTTAATTTTCTCCTTAAATGTAATTTTTGATAAGTGAATCATGTGATTGGTCACTGTGGGGAAAAACTGTGTAATATGGAAAAGTTGTTTTAAATTTAGATATGGTCCTGTTCCAACATCTTTGAAAGCATGAGAATTCTAATCACCAAGGGAAGGGGCATTGATGAGGAAAGTGGAGACCACGCTAAGTTCATTGTTAAACATGTCAGTAAAATAATGATTCTCTTATTCTCCAGGGTTTCAGATTCTCATGATTTTGTCTCAGGAGGAAAGTAATTGGCCCTGTTTAAAGGACAGTTTGACAACTAATTTTAAGAGACATGCTTTGAGCATTACTAACAGCAGAAGGAATGCAGTATTTTAGAAGTCAGGATCAGTAGATTCCAACTTGCTTGTGAAATTGGGCTACTATTTTTAAAAGTGCAAGTTGTGCCAAGAAGAGAATCTGTAATGAGGCAGTTTTGTTGGAGAAATTGCACTGTGGCTGACATTACTCTCTAGCTTTCAGAGATCCTATCCCTGGTAATTTTTTGGAGAAACACAAGCTCATAGAGATGTCCATCTCTTGTGTTATAAAATAACAGAAAAGAAATAAGGAACTCAAACCCTTTTTGTTGAGCAGTCTCCAAATGGAGCTGGAATTTCAGAATACAGCAGATGTTTGTATTATATTTAAGCTGTGTCTTGAAAATTTAAACAGTGGCCCAAGTCTTCCATTTTCAGTAGTTTAGTCTCCTTGCAGATGTGGTTTCCAGAATACTCAAAACCATCCTACATTTGCTTTTGGCTAGAGTTTTGCCAGGTGGTAATGAGATTGTGGGACCTGGCCCAGGGGAAGAATAAAGATCTAAGATACCATACAGTTCAAAGAACTAGACTGACTCACCATGGAATAAAGCCATAGGATGGAAAAGAATACTCAAGATCACTCAGTACAGGCATCCAGCTTCTGCTTGAATGTGTCCAACATCAGGCAGCTTGAGAAAAATACTATAATTACATATACTATATAATAGCATATATAATAAACAGTATTATTTTTATGTCAGCAATAATTAGCTGCAATAACAGCTGCCATTTTTTTTCGAAATGATGATGTGTCAGTTCATGCACTGTGTACGTTATTTTCTTTAATCTTTTAATAGCCTTATGATATAGCAGTAGTGTAGCAATTAAGGTGCAGATTCCGGAGCAGGATCATCTGAATAAATCTCAGGTCCATATTTGTTTGCTATTTGACCTTGGGCGAGTTGTTTAATTGCTCTGTACCTCAATTTCCTCTTTGGTGAAAGGAATGTAACAGTACTTATCTTTTAGAGTTGTTTTGAGGATTACATGAGGATTACACATGTAAGGAGCTTAGAAGAATGCTGGCCCAGAGAAAGTGAGATTTAAGTGGTTACTTGATATGTGACCTTAGACTGGAAGGATCTTAAAACTGAGAGACAAGTCTGCTGACGTATGAAGCTCATACTTGTTCTTAAACATCCTGCTTTTCCACTGTGGCAGCCCATTACGTTTCTGAGCAATTCTTGTGGAATTCCCGTTTTATATTCAGATGAATTCCGGCTGCTTTTAGCTTTGTGCTCTTGGTCTCAGGTCTATTAAGATATAATACTTTGTCCTGAAAGATGAGGAAAAGAAAAAAGCGCAAACTTGGGCTTTTTTTTTGCCCCTCATTACTGTTATGTAATGAAACTTAATGTTTGGTGGCTGTTAGTCAGACTCTGGAAATCTTACAATTTGGAGAAAAGGAAGGAATAACTACTTTGGAAGTTTCTCATATTAGCCCACATGAACCAGAAGTGGGTCTCTTATTTAATCACTTTCTTCTCTTGGAAAACGTCAAACTCAGGAGGCTGCTGGCTGCAGTTAGGTGCGTACTGATAGATACAATGAATGGAAGTGGAGGTTGTGGAGGTAAAGCTCTAGCTATGATTTTAATGAGGATGTCAGGGCCTTTGATACCTCTTGTCTTTTTTAGTGGGGCAAAAATAGCCTCAGCTTCCATGGAAAGGAAGAAACATAAGTGCCTTTTTTTTTTCCATTGAAGATTACGTGAAAATTCTCCTTGGGACTGGGATTGATTTCAAAAACCGATACTAATAAACCACAGAGATCCTGGGAGTGTAGGAGACTACTCCCGTCTTGATTATCTGGTGAAAGAAAGACTCTAGAGTTTGGGGGAGAAACTGTTCTTTCCACTTTTTATTTGGCGGGGACATACAAAATAGTTAATGTAGCCTTATATTTTTTTTTCAACTAAAGAAAAAATTAAGATTCTCGTCCTTATTGCGTTGAAGCAGTACATTAGTGTAAGACAGTAATACAGCAGAGAGATGATTCTTATGAATAATTCTGAAGTGAATGACTTTTTGTACTTTAAACACACATTCACTTTAAACGACATAAAGAATGTGTCATATCATAATTTAGTCATGGTTGTTCATATTGTCATCTTTCACTTAGTCCCCATTGGGAACCTAGTTGAAAGCTCAAATCTGAAAATTCAGCTTTATTTTTCCTTCTCTGTGTTATAAAGCAGAGCTCCCATCTCTACCACATAATCTAAATGTGTCATCTTTGGTTGTTTGGGCCTGCAATATAATAAATTCCTGGAGGGTAGGAAATACTTCTTTGGTTCCCCTTTTTAACAATAGCAGAGGGCTGGCCTAGTGTCTTCTGTAGTTGTGGTTGAATGAATTATATAGTAAGATCATCAGTAAAGCACTTCCTCCAAGAATATAAAAACAGCTCTGCCCATTTTTGAGAAACTGTTGGATTCCTGAAACTGTTGGATTTCTGAACATTTTATAGAGAATGCTTGAATGACTTAGTACATACTTTGTTAGAAACCTCTATGTATGGATTGTCTCTTTTCCTTCCTGCCTCTCGCCTCCCCTTCTTCCCGTTCCCTGTGCTCTCCTGCCACTCTGTAACCATCATCTCCCAGGGCTCATGTCTGGGGACCCATACCAGAGCTCTCCAAACTGTGTGCTGTGCTCCCTAGGTGTCAACCAACCCCCTATGCTTAATTGTCCCTGCAGCCACATCGCTAGGGCCTTTGATCAGTAGTCTCTTAGCAGCCCCACAATGCCAGCTGTCGCTGTGCACTGACATGTTGAAAAGGGATCAGTTTCTCTCCCTGCATATCTGATGTCTTTCTGAGTTTCTTTTTTTGTCAGCAGAAGGGAGCATCTTCTGAGATGCACCATTGGTATTTTCTTCTAAGACAGCCTCCTCTCCCAAATGCCGCTGTTCCCCATACACCTTCTGCCGCCCTCATCCTTAGTGTGCACAGTCCATTCCTCACTCTGGCTGCACATGAGAATCCCCTGGGGGGCATCTGACAAAGCTGATGCCCTAGTCCCACACCAGCTGAGTCATGTTTTAAAATGTGCCGGGAGATTGTGATGTGTGAAGCGGTGTTGGGACCACTGCAGTAGAGGTTCAATAAATATTTGTTAATGGATTAAATAGTAATTTTATGTACATCATAAATAATAGTGTTTTGGTGCTGGTTGACATTCACTAGAATGCTGGCCTCGGTAGCATTTTTCAAATAGTCTTAGTGACCATACATCATAAACCAGGGTCTTGGCAAGATTCTATCATATAGAGAAAAATAATACTGGGAGGTGAGGGGAAGATTTCTTTCCAAAGGGATATTGTCTTAAACTTTTAAAAATAAGAAACAGACATTTATGATACACTTTCAATTACATGTTATAGATATATTTTGGAATGACTTCCAAAATCTTTTTCTCCCTGCTCCATGAATAAAATTTGTTTCACCATGTTTACGAAAGCATTAAAATACTATTTTCTATTCCCTATGGACAGATAGATTTCTGTTTTCTATTGATTACTAAGTCAAATTTGACAATTGGTTCAAGCTTAACTCTTCAGGGAAATAAATGTAACCCAGTGGACAGAATTTAAGAATGGCAAGGTTGAACGATCTAACATTGGAAAGCAGCAGAGGAGATCCAGATCGTTTCCAAAGCTGGGATCAGGGGTCAGCCTAGCTGCCCATCCAACCTGGTAGAGTGGTCATTTATCAGCACTCACAGTCAGCGAGGGGCAGTGGGGAAACTGAAGCCGTTATTTTTTCCCCATTGATTCGGTTCAAAATTGAGCCATATTTTTCTCTTCTCTAACAGGGAGAGATAATGCCTACCCCTAAGCCTGACAGATGTGTCACAAGCATCCTTGAAGATGAATGTAGTAGTGGCTTTGGAGAACTGGCAAGCACTAGGTGGGGGAGGGAGAGGGGGAGGAGGAAAGGGGAAGGAGGTGATGATAGTAACAGAGCTTCAGGGACAGTTCCAGCAAATTACTAATGGGACTTCTTGGGTGCATGGGAAATGAGGCACTTCCAGACAACATGTCTTGGGTTCTCCGCACTGAGTTAGAGGTGAAAGATGAGATGCTGTCATGTTCAGCTAATAAATGACATTAGTAAGGCCAGAAGTTGAAAGGAGTTCGGCCTGCAGCTTGGGAGCTCCCCGCTGAAGGTTTCCAAGGTCTGGAAGCCAAGAGATCACTCATCTCTGACAGGAACAATGGGAAGATCTAAATTAAAAATGGAATAGCCTTCAGAAACCTTCAGGCCCTCAGGGGCCTCACTGAGCATAATTTTCTTTGAATGGAAATAGTTTATAATACCTTTGAAGTGATTTTTCAAACGTTAAAAAATGAGGCATGTGGAAATCATTCCAACCTTTCCAGCTCCTTTAACAAAAGCCAATTTTGCAAAGTGTGTTATCTCTGAGGTTCCTGAGCTGGGAAAGGATTGATTTGAGAATACAGAGAGTTTACCATGGAAATTTTTTTTTTTTTTTTTGATGACTCTCCCTTGTTTGGATTCTTGTCACCAAATTCAAAGTTATGCGACTGTATGTTCTGACACTGTTGCATAGCATTCATTGCCCTTGAGTACTGAAAAGAAGCCATAAACCTATGGCAATTACAATCCCAGATTTTGAGATCTGTGTAATGGGCACAGGTAGCTGAGAGCTGGGTGCCTGAGCATCTTTTTGTGGGTTTCTGGTGTAGTTCAGCCACTTCCTTTAGGGCGAAGTGTTGGCTATCTTGAAATTTATAGAATATCTTTTAAAGCAGGTATCATTTAGAATTACATGTTAATTTTTTTCCTCTTTGTTACTATGAACCTAATCTCTTCGTGGCAAACATTTCTATGTTACTTTTTAAAAATAATTTTATTAGTATGCCGAAAGTGTTAATGTTCAGTGGCAGTTAGGAAGTGGTTTTCCCCTGTAATGGAGATGAAATTTTGAATAAAGTGGGTGAAAATTGTACCAGTGAGATGCCAAGAGCTTTTGTGTGTTTTCTAACTACTTGAATGAATTAATTAAACTCAAAATTAAAATACATCTTAATAAATAGTCAAGTGTTTATTATATGCCAGGAATAATAGTGGCTGTGTTAGTAATGCTTTCGGCTAAGTAACAATACCTAATTGACACTGGCTACAGGAAAAAGCCATTTATCTTCCATAACGTAGCCTGGTGGTTCTTGTTTGGATGCAGCAGCTTTACAAAGCCAGTAGAGACCCAGGCTGTTTCCTTCTGCCTCACTGCTCTGCCATTCTCAGTGTTTGGTTTTTGTCTTTAAGCTTGTTCCGTCTTGATCCCATTATGGCTGCCACTGCTTCAAACACTACCTTTTATAATAGGAAGGACAGTGTTAGAGAGCATGCTTAGCATGCATGAGGTCCTGGGTTCAATCCTCAGTACCTCTATTAATTAACTAATTAATTGAATCAGTGCAGTAAGAAAGGAAGAGGAAGAAAAGAGGATGAGTGGAAAAACAAATAGTTCTGTTTAATGCGGGAAAAATTTTTTCTCAGCCTTTTCCACGTCTCCAGTAGCTGCTCGGGAAACAGAGAAAGCAGATATTTGGAGAATAAGAATCTGATTTTCATGATTGTCTGAAATCAATTGTAATTCATAAATGGCCTTTCCAAATAAAAGGTTTGGTGCAAGGAAGGAGGGGTAGTTGTTGGGTGGGAGACCACTGCTGTGCCCCATGGCAGCCTGGGCCAGACTGTCAGAGAAGAGAGTGAGAAGCCCTTGTCGTCGAGGGTCACTGCCTGACAGGGGGAAGACAAGAGACCAAATGACCATAGTGAACTTGGAATAGGAACAGTTTCAACGAGGTGCAAAAAAAATAATACCATTATAGGAAGATTTGGAGAGAGGTAGAGAGGTTCAAGAAAATATTGGGGAAGAATTGTTTGAGGTGGGCACTGAGGTTTTCTATAGACGGGCAGCCAAATGATCTTTAGATACCTACACAGTCGAAAGCCTTGGGTTACATAGCAGATATCCCAGAAGAGTAATCACTGGTAATCAGGAGAGCCTTCGAAGCCCACCATATCATGGTGGTTGCTGCATTATGACATTAGACAGCAGCAGATGAAGGAAAGCGTAATTTACTGTGTCCTGAACAGCAGCCTCTTGTTTGCCAGGTACAGTGTTGGATGTTTTTTCCAAATAGATTACCTTTCTCAGCAGACATGCTCATGTTTCTCTCCTCTGTGCTCCACTCATTCAAGGGCCACCCCAGATTGCATTTAAAATTGAACTTTGAACTCAGGTGTGTTCCTGAGATCAGTTGTTTGTAATCTGTGGATGCAGGTAGTATTTTTCACAGAAGTCCAAAGGACCTCAAGTCACAGGTCCAACTTTCTTAATGTGATGTGATAATATCATGCAGTTTAATGAACTGTGGTGGACTTATAATGCTTGTGATTTACATTAATTTCATTTTCAATGATATTTAATAAACCATATAGTTATTTTTGGTACAGTTAGTGCAGTCATTGAGCTAATTTTTCTGTATGTAAAAAAATTAGCAAAGAGAAATGGTGATAGTCAAAGAAATGGAGCTGAGGTTTAGTTTTCTTTAAAGTCTCCATCCAACATGCACCCCAGCGTTCATAGCAGCACTATTTACAACAGTCAAAGACATGGAAACAAATGTCCGTTGACAGATGACTGGGTAAAGAAGATGTGGGGGGGCGTGTGTGTGTGTATGTAATAGTACGCAGCCATAAAAAAGAATGAAATAACGTCATTTGCAGCAACATGGATGGACCTAGAGATTATCACGCTAAGTGAGATAAGTCAGACAGAGAAAGATAAATATCATATGATGTCACTTATATGTGGGATCTAAAAAATGATACAAATGAACTTATTTACAAAACAGAAACAGACTCACAGACATAGAAAACAAATTTATGGTACCAAAAGGGAAAGGTGAGAGACGGATAAATTAGGAGTTTGGGATTAGCAGACACAAACTACTATATATAACATAGATAAACAACCAGGTCTCCTGTAGAGCACAGGGAACTATATTCAATATCTTATAATAACCTATACTGAAAAAGAATATGTGAAAGTATATGTATGTGTAACTGAATCACTATGCTGTATCCCAGAAACTAACACATTGTAAATTAACTGTACTTCAATTAAAAAAAGAGTCTCCATCCAGATTGCCCAGTACTGCTCCATACAGTGGTCAAACCGATGCAAGATGGGAGACTTAGTAGGAGAGAACTGAGAGACCCAAGTGACCTTTCAAAGAACGGTATTTGCAGAAGGAAAAAAAACATGTAATAAAAAGACTAAAAAATATTATTAATACAGCACTCAGGGGATTAGATTGACCATAAGCCTGGTGAATAAGGGGGCTGCCCTAACTTAGTGTTACTGAACTCCTGATTGTTGACATTTGATTCTAGAATGAGAAAGATGATAATTTTACTCCTCTCTGAGTTAGTATGAAATTTTATGTATGGTGTAATATATATATTTATGAATTTTCTCTGTATAAAGGACTTATTTTAACATAGTTACAGTGCCCTTAGCACATGCAAAAAATGAACTGTAATATGTTTTTATACAATAGTAACATATTTTACTACATTTATTCGTATAGTATACAACCAAATTCTATGTGTGTATCTGTGTTCATGTCTCTCTCTATGAAGACATTTTACCTGTAGAAAAGAAGATTCAGAACTTCATAGCTGGTTTTGAATTTTGTATGACTGATGTGTGGAAGAAAGTTTGAAACTGGTTGTCTTTATTCCTCTTAGTAGGAAAGATCCAGTTGGTAGAGTTATGGGGAGACATTTAGGCTCATTTCTCCAGAAGAATTTTCTGAGCATGCTGGGTATAGGTGAAATGGGCTGCTTTAGGTGCAAGAAAGTTCCTTCATTCCTTAAGATCTGTCTGTTCAAATCTAGGCTGATGCAGTGGTTCTGAAGTTTCAGGGTGCATCAGAATACATGGAGGGCTTGTTAAAACCCAGATTGCTAGACCCCACCTCCAGAGTTAATGAGTTTGACTAGGGGAGGGGTGGTGGGTAGAATTTGCATTTCTAACAACTTCTCCCGTGATGCTGATGCTGCAGGTCTGGGGACCACAATTTGAGAAGCATTGGGCTAAAACATGCTTGTCAAACTGAGAATCATTTGTCAATTTTTGTTAAAAAACAGAATCTGATTCGGTTGGTTTGAGACTGGGCCTGAGGTTCTGCATTGTTTGGATACAGTCTGCGTTTTTAATTTCCCGGATGATGCCAGTGCTCCTGGTCTTTGATGCATGAGTTGCAGGGCTAAAGAACCCATCAGGGATGGTGAGGCCTGAGGAGGTGTAAACACCCAATGGGAAGATCCGATCAAAAGATATAACTCTGAGCTTCTGCAAAATAATTTTATTTTGTAAATCTCCAAAGGGGACATAGAAGAAGTTGACTTTCGCTTAAAAATGTCTTTTTTCATCATAAAATCCCCTTTTCTTATAATTATCACACCATAATTACGAACATTTTATGACCCTTCTCTGCAGGTCTTTAAATAAGAACTCATTTAACTCACTCTGTAAGCTTTTGCCCCTCAGCAAAATGCCTCATTGATTGAATCCATGACCGAGCTTTAAATGGAAATGACCTTCATGTTCTTTTATTTAATTGAGCTCTGATGTTTACTTGCAGATTTGGTTGTTTCTCATAAATGGTCCCATTGAAGAATTTTGAGGGTTTAATAACATTATGTCCACTCACTGTGCTTTCTAACGAGACCACTGGGGTTGTGGCCATGGAAGGATTACAGTAAATTAAAAGATTTCAAATCTTAAAAAAAATAACATGGATAAGCAAGGTTGCGTTAAGAAAATGAAATGTCTCTCGTGGGGAAATGCATGTTTCCCAACCAAGAGCCAAGTGCATATTTTACTCTGTTTTCTACTCACTCTGTATGAGTAAGCTGTGTTTTGCCTTTGCTGCCTTCAAAGTCATCCCTCTACCTCTTATTTGAGCTGCCTTTGATTCTCATCTTATGAGCGTACATCACTTCTTAGGGTTAGGTTTTCTGGCATTAAGGGGATAATCTCATAGAATCACAAGTGGTTCTTAGACCAACTGGAAGCACAAGATGAAAAGCTCAAAAAAGAAAAGCTGATTATTAATAGCTCTTTAACCTTTTTGTATTTTTTTTTGGCCTACGAAGGGAAGGAAACCAGCATTTGCCTGCCTTATGTGCCAGGCACTTTACGTCAGTGTTTCACTTAATTTTTACGGCCCCGGTGATACACTCATGTACAGGGAAACTGGCTCAGGGTGGTGGGATGATGAAGCTAATATCTCACAGCTAGTAAGAGGTCAAATCAGGATTTGAACCCAGGATGGTATCTCTCCAAAGCAGCTTATTCACTCCTTTTTATGTGATGAGGCTTCCTAATATAAACAGCAGATTCTTTGGAATGCAGATGTTTCCACATCGTGGATCAGTGGGTCGAGGGCTTTGAATGAGAGAGGGAGAAAATAAGTGCCCTGGCCAATTAGTATCTCTTTAGTTTCTTATCCAGCAGCCACCAACAAAGTCGGTATCAGCTGTGCTACCAAAATGGAATGAAAGTAGCTGCCAGTTGCTCAGAGCATCCTCAGACTGAAGATGCTGAGCACGTAAGAACACCGCGCTGACTACAGAGCCATCATCTCTGAGCTGTGAATCCACACTTCTCATTTTGTTGGTGGCCTTGGGACTGAGGCTCTAAAACCCACATTTCTCCTTTGTCAGCTCTTTCCCTGTAGTATCTGCCAACGTAGGGTGCTAGAGGTGGCCTGTGTGGCTAGAGGAGGGAGACCAGACCAGCTTATCCTGTTTACTTCCTCTCCTGAAGTGTCACCTCAGCAGGGGACCGTCACCCAGGAGAGGTGGTTTGTTTTCAGCAATTAATTCTGGTTTCTTACTCCCTTCCCTGCAACAACCCCCACCCCACCACCTCACATTCCTGGAATCAGCTGTGTTCCCTCCCCCTTGGAGGCATCATCTCTAGTTGGGGGCTGCCCCCTTCTTAGGGATCTGGGTCCAGCTCCTTGTGGTCCCTCCCCAGCCTCTACTCTCTGCTCCTCCCGAGGACTGTTGGTTGCTTTTGCTTCCTCTGTGACATCTCAGGAACGCCTTTGGGTCTCTTAGTTCTCCTTTACCAGTTTAACTTGTTGCTTATATTAAATTCCCTCTGTTATGTAAACTGGTGGTTTCTGTTTTCCTGACAAGACCCTCATGGGTGCACGCCCTCTTGGAGAGGGCTCCTAAGCTGTGCTGAAGAGTGATGTGAACACACTGCCCGTTGCTGATGGGAGGGAGTCGGGCAGAAGTCATCATAGAACTTGAGGGATTTGCAGACAGATTTGTTAGGGGCACATTTTTCAGCACACAGTTCCATCCTGGGACAGCATGTTAAATGTGAGAAAGGACTGGGAAGAGGCAGTCGACTCAGAGAAGCTGTGTGTCCTAGGATCAAATTTGCCCCTAGGTTTGGGAACGGCACCTTCTTGGTCTGTTTCCTCACCCATAAATCTTTGGTAGTACTAATTAGGAAGTCAAGTGAAGTTAGAATCAGAGTACTTGGAAAAAATGTAAGGCTTGGATTAAAGTAAATTATTATAATGATCCAGTAAATAATTGTTATGCTGTTTTAGACTTGATCTCAGTCTGTGGGAAGGAGTTTGCTGAGGCCATAGGAATCCTTGTGTGACAACGGGGTGAGGGCTGTGAGGAGACCAGTCACTGAGGACCCACTGTGTCCTGGCCCTGTCATAAATGCACTGCATAGTTGATCATTCAGCTTCCACCGTTTTACAGACAAAACTGATTTTGCTGATGTCCAGAGTCAGGTTTCTTAATTATTCTCTGTTCTTCTCTGTGTGTGAAGGGTGCTGTCCGCTCTCTCTGTTTTTTCATAGTCATCTTTGCTGGTGAAATAGGCACAGGATAGGTGGTTGGTGTTAACTGGTGTGAGGCTGTCAAATTCCTCTGGGGGTAGTTTTAGCGTATTGGTAGGTCATGCACTTAAGTGAAAACCTTTATGAAGCTTTCCTTCATGAACTGCTCACTCTGTTTTGAAATTCCATATAGTCATCATGTCATTGGTAATTCACCATTAAGCTAAAGGACACTGTCCTCATGTACCACTACACACACCTGGAAATCTTCGGTGGTAGACCAGGAGTAAAGCCAGGCATTGTTCATTGATGACCAAAACTTGTGGTTTTGAGGCATCAGTGGACAACCCTTGTGGTTCTGATATCTGGGCCAAAAGAACTGTTCACAGACCCATGAGCATGTGTAATGAACTGAAAACAGAAATATTGGAGAATGCAGTTCTAGGAGTGGAGTAAGAGGGGTCTGTATTGCATGCACCTCTTCTGCTTAATTTTTAGTTCGTCACTGAAACATTGAAATCATTTCCTCTTTGTAGAACAGTGATAAAATCTGTTTGCTTATCCCTTGGACATATTTTGAAGACTGAGTGAGATAAAGTGTGAAAGCGCTTGGTGAATTGTAAGGTATCTCGCAAATGTAAAGAATTAAAGGATTAATGCGTTATAGGAAGGCTTGGAACTCTCCCAGACCTCATGGTTAGCTGTGGGGCCAATTTTGAGACAGACCTGCCAGTAATGAGGTCTTGTAAGACATAGTCAGCAGACCTTGAAGGCCTGCTTCTTGCACCTCTGCTTCCCTTGGCTGGTCCCCTGAGGAAGGTGAGTGATGAGGGCTGCCGAGACCCCGTCACAGAGCGAGGATGAGGACTGTGACAAAGAAGGTGTCTGTAAGAATGCCGAGGGGTGCGGTTAAGGGGAATTCTGAAGCACTCCGGCAGAGCTCTTGATTTGTGCTGGGTACCCAAAGTTGACAGAATGTGCTGGGAGCATCAGTTAGAGATGAAGCTGCCAAAATTGCAGTCAGTAAGTCAAAGAGGCATAGCTGACAGAGTGACAAATTCTGGGAGGAAGCAGTTACATCCCTCAGAGAGCGGTCCAGGTAGTGCCATTCTCAGTGTGCAGAGAAGAGCAGTTAGAGAGAAAGCCGTGCGCACACACGCACACTGTTCCTTAATAACTCACTACTGACCAGTGTGATAATTGTGTCTAACCATCAGAATGCTGTGAAAATATCAGTTTATTCCTGGGGGCAACGTCTTAAAGGCCTCCCTGACCACAAAATATCATCGTATATAAATATACACTAGACAGTGTTTTTTCTTGTAAGTGGCTTTAATGTCTTTTACACTATTTTATGGGAAATGCAGGGGCATATTTTTTATTGTTTAAGATAAAAACACAATTTCTTTGAATTTTCTGAACTTCATCTTTAACAGCCAGATTGTATGTTTCTTGAACAGTTGAACTCATGGTTAAATATCTGGAGTCTAGAGTCTTTGTTTACTTTTTTCTAGAATCCTGGAAATGCATAGCAAGCAGAAGCAATTTTGATATTTCTCAAGACAACTTGGGCTTTCCAAGGATCTCAGCTCTCAGCTGATGACACTGGGTGACCTTCCAGTCTCTAATCTGTACCTCCCATGAGGCTGAAGTAGCCTAGACTGACAAGTAACTTCACTACAACTGTTTCTGATTTAACTGTAACTTTTGGAAAGCCTCTTGTGAATTTTTGTCTTTTAACAAGAGCAACAACAACAAAGTCTCTGCCTATATTATTTATTAATAAAAGCTACTATTGTCTAAGGGTCCCTTCTACTCCCTTAAACAATGGAATAAAGTTAAATTCAGAAAAGAGTCCTTAAAACACTAAAAAAAAAAAAAAAAAAAAAAAAAAAAAAAATAAATAAATAAATAAATAAATAAATAAATAAATAAATAAAAGCTTAAAGTTAGAAAAAAGTGGACGAGGAAAGGTTTTTAGGATTCAGGCTGTTTATTCTTGAAGAGAGAAGAATGCATGATGACTTAATCAGTGTTTTCAAATATTTGAGGGGTTTCTTGACTGTATCATCTCTCCAGAGGGCTGAGAAAAGAGTAAACGGGTTTATATTTAAGCTTGAAAGAATGATGCAGGAAGAACATTTTGAGTCAAGTGGGCTGAAAAACTAAAATCAGATACCGGTTTTTTAAAAAAAAAAACCTTTTTATTTTGAAATAATTATAGATTAACAGGAAATTGCAAAGAAATGTACAGGGAGATTTCATGCTTGAAGGAAGTTTCTGAATGACCTCTCGAAGGAAGAAGTCTGGCTTGGGAGGAGGCTAGGCCAAGAGACATCATAAGCTCTCAAACTTTCTGGCTCTTTCATAAATTTTGCCACCCTTGTGTTTCTTCCCATAAGAAGTTTCCCACTACAGCTTGCTGACCAGCACAGACTAGGGGTCCTTCTAACATGTGAGATGTACACTCCTTGTAATGAAAGTTTAAGACTAGCCAGCACTTACTGAATCTTTTCCAAATGTTGAACGCTGTCGGGTAAGGCAGATATTCATTCTGTCAGTCCTCACACACATTCTGCAAAGTAGGTTTTATCGTCTCCATTTTATAAATGTGGTAACTAGAGTTCAGAACTATTAAAGAGCTTTCCAGCATTCCAAGCTCAGAACAGATTCACTTGGGATTTGAGTTTGCTCTAAAGGAATTTCCCTTTCTACTTGATAATGCTATGTAGAAAAGAAATCATTTTTTCCTAAGGAGAAAATTGTCTTCCGCTGTGTCTGACTCTGCGGGCCAGCTGCCCCTTTCCCGTTGGTCTCAAGATGCCAGTGATTTAGAAATATTTCCCAACATGAACAGAGTGTAATTACAACTTTCATTATATAGGTAAAGAAATAGAGAATTTCTTTGGCATCTCTGGGCATAGGCAGAAGCAATTATTTTCTGGAGGCATCTTGAAATTCTCTCAGAATATTTAGATAATGTTGGTAACATTTTTCTTGAAGTAATTTCATGCTGTTTCATACCTTCTGGGGTACCCATTGGCTTGAATTGCATCCTTTTCTCTATTTGATAAGGTACTTTAAATGGCGTTTTATTTTTATTCCACCTACTGTTCTCTCCCTTGTCTCAGTCACAGTGGTCCTCTGCTTGAAGATTTCCATGGAATTAGCTGAATTGCAGCTGTCTTAGGGCTTTTCATGTTCGATTTTGGTGTGGTTGAGGTTTTGAGCCTTATTACCTGGTATAGACACCATTCTGTTCATCTTTATTTTTAAAGATACTTATTTTTTATTTTTGGTATTAACAGTTTGCGCTCTCTAAAACTGCATCAGAAAAAATAAAATACTTATAAATAAACCTGACCAAGGACGTGAAAGACCTATATACTGAGAACTATAAAACATTGATTAAGGAAATTAAAGATGATTTAAAGAAATGGAAAGACATCCCATGCTCTTCAATTGGAAGAATTAATATTGTTAAAGTGGCCATACTACCCAAAGCCATCTACAGATTTCTTGTGATCCCTATCAAATTACCCAGGACATTTTTCACAGAAATAGAACAAATAATCCTAAAATTTATATGGAATTACAAAAGACCCAGCATTGCCAAAGCAATACTGAAGAAGAATGATGAAGCTGGAGGAATAATCCTTCCAGACTTCAGACAATACTCCAAAGTTGCAGTAACCAAAACAATGTGGTATTGGCACAAAAACAGACATACGGATCAATGGATCAGAATATAGAGCCCAGAAATAAACCCACACAACTACTGTCAGTTAATCCTTGACAAAGGAGGCAAGAATATACAATGAAGAAAAGATAGTCTCTTTGGTGAGTGGTGTTGGGAAAGCTGGACAATTGCATGTAAATCAGTGAAGTTAGAACACTCCCTCACACTCACCCATACATAAAAATAAACTCAAAACATTCTTTGACATAAATTGCAGCAATATTTTTTGAGCCATCTCCTAGAATAATGGAAATAAAAGCAAAAATAAACAAATGGAACCTAATTAAACTTAAACAAAATGAAAAGACAGCCTACAGAATGGGAAAAAATACTTGCAAATGATGTGACCGACAAGGGACTAATTTCCAAAATTAGACAAACAGCTCATACAGCTTAATATAAAAAATACAAACAACCCAATCAAAAAATGGTCAGAAGACCTAAATAAACATTTCTCCAAAGAAGACATCCAGATGGCCAATAGTCACATGAGAAAATGTTCAATATTGCTAATTATTAGATAAATACAAATCAAAACTACCAAGAGGTATCACCTCACACCACTCAGAATAGCCATGATTGAAAAGTTCACAAATGATAAATGCTGGAGAGGGTGTGGAGAAAAGGGAACCCTCCTATACTGTTGGTGGAAATGTAGTTTGATGCAGCCATTATGGAAAACAGTATGGAGAGTCCTCAAAACTAAAAATAAACTTACCATATGATCCAGCAATCCCAATCCTGGGCATATATCCAGAGAGAACTCTTAATTCGAAAAGATACATGCACCCCAGTGTTCACAGCAGCACTATTTGCAATAGCCAAGACACAGAAACAACCTAAATGTGCGTTGACAGATGACTGGATCAAGAAGTTGTGGTATATATATATATATTATACAGTATTATAAATTTATAGCTGACTATTACTCAGCTATAAAAAAATGAAATGATGCCATTTGCAGCAACATGGATGGATCTAGAGATTATCATATTAAGTGAAGTAAGTCAAAGACAAATATCATATGTCGCTTATATGTGGAATCTAAAAAAGAAATACAAACTTTATTTACAAACCAGAAATAGACTTACGGACATAGAAAACAAACTACTGTTACCAAGGGGGAGAGGGGTCAAGTTGGGATAGATTAGGAATTTTGGATTAATAGATACACATTTCTATATATAAAATAAATAAACAACAAGGACCTACTGAATAGCACAAGGGACTATATTCAGTTTATTATAATGAGCTGTAATGGAAAAGAATCTGAAAAAAAAGTATGTATGTTATAACTGAATCACTTTGCTGTACACCTGAAACTAACATTGGAAATTGACTGCACTACAATTAAAAAATAAGAATTTTAAAAAGTGCTTTTTGTTACTTTTATGCTTTCTATATGGTATACCACTTTTAAAATCTGCAAAAGTTAAAAAAATGATGACTCAGTAAAATTTTGATGGTAAATAAACATTTCTTGAGCTCTTGAGAGCATGGGCTGTTGTACAGTTTGTAGTTGTCTTGACCCTGTCTATAATTCTCTCTTACTGTTAACTTCATTATATTTTTATGAACTACACCACCTTTTTCCACCTGGGTTTGTCTTTATATGAGATTTATTTATTTTTTCTATTTTTTTAAATGGAGGTACTGGGGATTGAACTGAGGACCTCATGTATGCTAAGCATGTACTCTACCACTGAGCTATGCCCACCCCCCAAGCTGGGTTTTATTGTTGCCCAGAAGCATGGGAAACACAGAAGAGTTACAATGCTAAAATCCCTCTGATAAAACATATCAACTGTTATTTTTTTGATTTTACCTTATCACAGGCTTTATTTAATGTTATCATTTTAGTATGTATTGCCTACTTTTTAAAATTACCATTGTATTATTAAATTATCATGGTCCACATAGTTTACATAAATATTCTTTTTAATAGCTATTTAATACTTCATGGGGTGTTTATACTCTGATTTACTTAAATATGAAATATTGGAGTCACCCTAGGGTTTATTTCTTGAGTCTCTTCTCTTATTTATTTGTACTTACTGCCCAGATGATTTCATTAGTCTTACGGCTTTATAAGCCATGTATATCTTTCTGACACCACATTTGTACCTCTAGCCCAAAGCGCTCCTGAACCCCAGGCTACTCTATCCAACTGTCTACTTGACATCTCCACTTAGAAGCCTAATAGCCCAATAATTAGCCTTTCATCACACTTACCACCCCCAAAATAACTCTCTCCTTCCAAGTCCTCAGGCCAAAGACCTGTTGACTTCCTTTGTTGCTCTCCTCCTCTCTCATCTTCTCATCCCATGTTCAGTCCAGTGAATGCTGTGGGCCCACTTTTCAAGATCATTTGAGGACCTTATCATATCTTACCACCTCTCTGCCACCAGTCCCTCTGGGCCACTGTCATCTCTTGCCAGGAGAATTGGAGCTGCCTGCCAGGTGGCCCGGCTGCTCCCATCCTTGTTCCTCTTCAGTCTCTTCTTAACAGAGGAGCCAATGATTCTGTTAAAATATTAATCAGTCATTTAGGTTTTCTTCTCAGAGTCCTGCAGTGGCTTCCTGACTCACTCACGGTAAAAACCAGAGTCCTTCAGATACCCTACAAGGTGCAGTGATGTGGCTGCCTGCTACTCCAACCCCACCTTTCTCCTCTTGCTCTTACTGACTCTGCTCTAGCCTCATTGGCCCCCTGGAGGTGCCTTCAACAACTCAGGCATACTCCTTCCTCTGGGTCTTTGCCCTTAGCTGCTCTTCCTTCCAGAATGTTCTTCCTCCACTTACTCCTAGTTGATTTCATTACCTTCTTCAGAATCTGCTCACTTTCTCAGGGGTCTTCTGTAACTAGTCTACAGAGAATTGCAACCCCACCCCATCCTTCTTGGCAGGCTTTGTTTTTCTCTGTAGTACTTTTCACAGTCTTTCATCAAATGCACCACTTTCTTTATTTTTTCATCTTCCTCTTTCCCTGCTAGAATGTAAACTCCATAAAAGGGATTTTGTTCACTGATGGATCCTGACACTTAAAGCAGGGCTGATGCATCATAGGTGCTCAATGAGTCATTTGTTAGTGAATCATTAAGCTGTTTATCATTTTTCCCTATTATAAATGATACTGCATGAAAATCTTTACATTTATGGCTTTTTTTCTTTGTTTGATTTCCCTAGGTAAATACCTAAAAGTGAGATTTTTGAGTGAAGGTATCTGACTATCTCACAATATTTTAACGGTGCCTTTTTATTCAACTTTTTTTTTTTTTAGGGAAAGGAGAAAATTTTGTTTTTATTAATAGATTATGTTAGGATTGACTGGGTCTAAATCTTGTCTAACCTTTGTAAGCTTTAAGACCTTGAGCAGATTGTTTAATTTCTTAAGGATTTAGTTTGCATTTCTGTAAAATGGGACTAAAATTTGCTTTGAAGAGTTGCTGTTGGGCTAAAAAAAAATTGCAAAGCACTTGACACATAGAAACTGTCAATAAATATCAGTCTTCTATCTCCATAATAGCCTTCTTTCCACTCAGTGTTTTCTTGAAGCAGTTTTATCTTAGAATTGTAGAATAGACAGTCCTTCACATGCTCCTCCTCACTCAGGCACATGCACACGTGTATATCTAAACATGCACCCACATAGCTTTCAATATCCAATCTATTTTGTTCTCATAAGTTTTAAATTTTTAATACTTTCTGTTGACCCTAGCCGCGGCACGCCCGTAAGTGGTGAATGTTGGAGTCTGTGGACGTGCTGGGTGGGGGGTCAAGGGGTGAATCGAATCAGTCACCTCTCCTCATCCCTTCTTTCTTGAATGTGTGCTTGTTCATAATTAAGTTTTTTTCCAGCACAGTATGGGGTGGGACATAGGTTATTTCTCATAATTGGTTTCAGTATTTAAACTGTTATGAATTGATTGTGATTAATTTCAAAGACCTTCCAAGTACTTTTGTATTTACCAATATATTTGCGATTTCTGAGTTCTCCATTTTTTTCTCGAGATCTGTTTCCCTCTAATTTTGCTTCCTTTTAGCCTAAAGAACTCCCTCTAGTATTCCTGAAGTGGGAGCCCCGTGGCAGACAAATTCCCTTTGTTTTGCTTTCATTTCATTCTTTGAAGGGTAATTTTGCTGGGTGTAGAGTTTTGGAGTGACTTTTATTTTGGTTTTGTTTTTGCTTCCAGCACTTTAGAGATGTTTCACCATCACTGAACCTCCATAATGCGTGATGAGAAGTCCTTTGTTTCCCAGAATATCATTCCCTGTATGTAATGTGCCATTTTGTCTAGTGACTTTCAGTGTTTTCTCTTTATCTTTGGTTTTCATCAGTTGGACTGTGATTTTTGTCTAGATTTTCCTTTTTTTTTTTTTGAACATATATATTTTTGGAATTCTTGAGCTTCTTAAATTTGTGTGATTATGGCTTTTATCAGATTTTGAAAGTTATTGGCTATTATTTCTTCTAATATTTTCTTCCCCCGTCTGTCTCCTGGAACTCCAATTACCCATATATTTTTGAAATTGTCCCACCACTCCTCAATATTGGTTTCTTTATTTTTTCATATTTTTCTTTATTATTCTCAGAGTACGTGGTTTCTATTGACCTATCTTCAAGTTCACTGAATGTGTTTGTGTGTCTTTTCCCCTAAAATTGGGCCATATTTTCCTTGCTCTCTATTGACATATTAGATTGCACCCTGGACACTGTAAGAGTTATGTTGTAGAGATTCTGGATTTTTTTTTTTTTTTACAGTGCTCTAAAAAGTCTTGAAATATTTTGTGTTAACCAGCAATTTACTCAGTTAAATTCAAATTGTAGCCTGTCATACCTGCAGTGGACAGTGGCTTCAGTCTCTATTCAGTTCTTTAAACCTTAGCTCCTGCCCGCTTTCAGTTTACCTTGCACATCTGTGGTTCAGGGGCCAGCCAGAATCATGCTTCGTTTATGCACAGAATTAAGAGTTGACCTCTCTGGCTTTTTCCCTTTTGTAGTTCTCTAGTCCCTCTGATTTCCCCAGTCTTCTTCCCTGGTCCCTACAGCTAGAAAGAGAGTATGCTTTCCTGTCAGAGCTTTATCTGCTGCTATGATTGTCTCATCTCAGAGTAGACTGCACAGCAAATATAGAAGTACATAAACGAGAGCACACTCTCTGCTGGCTTCCTGCTCCAGCTTTTGACACCTCTCCAAAGTCCGCTTGCTTTTATTCCATCTCTAGAGCCCTCTTGAGCCTTTGTTTTATTTATTTATTTATTTTTGGTGGGGGAGGGTTGGCATTTTGGGCAGATCTCTTAAAGATGAAAAGCCAATTTATTAGGAGCTCATTTCTCCACATCAAAAAAAGAATGCTTCTTCTAATTAATTTTTAAATTTAAATCTTGACTGAGATAGTTGTTAATTCACATGCTATTAGTTGTAAGAAGGAATACACTGAGCGCTCATGTGCCCTTCCCAACTTTCCCTCCACGGTAATATTTTGTAAAACAACAGTATGACACCACTACTAAGATATTGACATTGATTCAGTCTCAATAGATGATACATATTTCCTCATTTGTACACTTGTGTATGTGAGAGATTTAATTCTCTACAATTTTATCACATGTGTAGGTTTGTGTGTCCACCATCATAACTGTCCAGCTACTTTGAAAAGTGGAAGAAATGCTAGAATTTAGAAAGGACTGAAAGTCTCTGACCACGCCCCCCCACTGAAGATGATTACATACTATCAAGTGATTAGAACTGACGTGTACCCTGTGAACATTTTTAAAAAATCAGTGTCTTTTTCCATATTGTAAACTTGTTTGAGTGTAATAATCACTTCACGTTTTGTATACACCTTGAGGCACACCACAGCCCAGAGCTTACCTTGGTGCTCTGTGCAGAGACGTTCAATTCATGTTTAAAATACAAATGCATGTTGTTAAATAGAACTAAAATGTAGGACTGTCTTAGGTGTTCTCTCTGCTTTTAAACCGAGGCTAGTGTTTTTCAAAGCTTACATCCTTATTATATTTACTTTTGAATATGTTATACTACATGAAAGTACTTCATAGATGTTTGATCTTTTGAAGGTGATGTTGCTGCCTTTGATAAAAATGTAATTAGGTGAGCATTTCCTGGTAGAGGCAGTCATCAAAGCTGTACAAAGAAAGTACATATTCTCTTTCAACTACTCTGTTTGTAGGTTTTCTACTGCACCCTCTGTCTAGCACTCATTCTGTTTCTCTCTCTCCTAAGACAACCCTTGTGGAAGACAGCTTTTACTTCTGTTAGAGCCACCATTGGAGAAAAAAAAATCCAGCATTTCTCTAATGGACCATGACAGTAGATGATAAAATGATAGTAGTTTTGTCATGGGCTTTATTTGGTGTCTAATATGCTCTCAAACAAAACAAAACAAAACAAAACAAAACAAAACAAAACAAAACAAAACAAAAAACCACCAGTAGTGATTCACAAATTCTTTGGAGAATGAACACAAATAAAATTTCTATATTTTTATGTAATCTTATATATATGTCACATATTATATATCATATAATGCTTTTAGGAAGATAAAAATGATACCTTCTTTTCTTTCTTCTCTCATTTGTGATTTGAAGTGAATGTTTTCTGCTTGTCTTGTGAAGTTTTCTAAATCTTGGAAATTAAATGTTTGGCTCTCTGAACTAGGTAAGCTGAAAAGAGAATGCCTAGTGAGGGGTTGGGGGAGCCTCCACAAGAGCTCTATGGAGCAGCTTTGACTTTACAGGGACAGTGGAAATCATAGAAACAGCTTTTCATATTTGAGTGGTCAGTCTCCTGCCCCCTGAGTCCAAATGAAGACCCTGAATAGATGTGGGTATTTAAGGGAATTAAAATGCACAGCCTCTATAAAAAAGATAGGAAGGGTACCTGCTATTGTATTTTTACGGATTTGTTCATTCATTCATTCATTCATTCACTCTTCACATATTCATTGAATGCCCTCAATGTGCGAGGCACATTATAAAAATATTCCATTACATAGTAACTTCTTTCAAAGTGTTCAGGTGGTTTGATTTTATTGTGCATACCCATCATGGGCCATTTGAACTTTAAAGATCTTCAACTTTGAAACTGAGTTAAATTCTACTATATTTGTCTGTCACTCCTCACACCCGAACCCTCCCCTCAAATTCTCAGCATTTGGGACTTAGCCTGGCCAGTAAATTAAGATGGGGAGGAGCTGATGATAACATTGACCTTCCTGGGGAAGAAATACACTGTCCTCTGCTTCCCTTCCCCTGGAGGCACAGACTACTTGCCCCTCTGACCCCCTCTGCCAAGTGGAGATGGTAGTAATACCGTCTCATGTGGTTGAGGGGGAATCAGTAGGTTTGTGGGCTAGGGTCTGGAGATGTGGACTTTCAGTAAGGCCATTTCCACCTCCACGAACGACACCACACACCCAGGGAGGAGGAACACACCTATTCATACCAACTCTCCTGTGTAATCTATCTAGAGTGATTGATAGGGGAGCTGAGGAAAGGCCAGGTGTGGGTGGGCTTGGAACCTGAAAGCATTACTGATGGGGACTCCTTGTGGACCCACTCCAGACCTGAGGCTTGATGAAAAGGGCCACTACAGATTATGGCCCAAATGGGGAATACTTTACAAAAATTATTGTGGCAGGATATCAAAGAGAGATGCTTTTGCCAGTAAAGGTGGTACCATTAATAATGATGCTGTGATAACCAGATTGTGGGGGTAAACTGAGGCAAGGGGTTACTCTACCTGATGACTTCTTGTCTTTATCAGTTTCCTGTCTTAGTTTCTGGTCTCTTCTTTTTGCTTGGTACTTTCAGAACCTGTTGGAGGCAGCGGGCTTGGCACAGCATAGCTGAAGCTGAGTGGGTTGCTGGGCCCAGAGTAGTCACGCTGTGTCAGTGCTGTGATGCGAAACCATACACCTGGCTCATGTTAAAGATTTTAGACACAGAGACCATGTGACATTGTGTTTTAACATATGCATGTGTTTGTATACACACACAATGTATATACTTCTGTAATTAGTATTCTAATTTTTTACATATGAGGACACTGAGGCACAAAGAGATTAATTTCTGAAGCTAGGCCTCCCTAGCTAGATAGTAGCAGAGGTAATTCCTACCCTATCCATTGACATGGCTTTTAAAAATATGTTTACAGAGCTTCATATTTATTTGATAATTTTGATTATCAAAAGTTGGTAAGTTCGATGATCACAGGATAGGGCTTCTTCAACATGCTATTGTGTTCTTGAAATTTAGAAAGGAGTTTCTAAAAGGTGGTTTGAATAGAATTTAGAAAGAGGGGGAGAGAGGTATAAAACATTTTTGTATATTTATAATACGTACATACATATATAATGTATATTGCATAACATCTATGTGATAACATACATATATGTATATTTATATATAACACATGCAGACATATATGTAATGTGTGTATTGTATGTTGTATAACATGCTAAAAATTTTTTTTGAATGTTTTTGTATGTTACTGGAAGATGACAGCAAAGATGAGGAAGTCGCTTTTGAAGGGATTCTGCTAAGTGAGTTTTTGACTCCCTCTACCTGCCCATGCGATGTTGTGGGGCACACAGAGAAGACCTGTTAATAGCACTCCCAATCATGGTAGCAACAGGGAAAATGTATTTACAGAGGATAACCAGTTGATCAAATTTCTTGACCCCCCTCCTGCATCTGTCTGCCTGGCACTGTTATGGCCCTTTCAGAGATGAAATGATCAGCTTTTGCAGTTAGACTCTTTACTCTTTAGAAGCAGGAAGACCATGTCCTAGACCAGGAGGATGTTATAAGAATGGCGATGACAAATTCCGAAAGGGGATTTGAACGATGTTTCAGAAGTTGTGGGAATTGAGAAGACAAGGGAGGGCTGGGGGATCCCAGCAGGGCAGAGTGGAAGGCAGTACTCCATTTTCCTACCTAAGTACGTTTTTTCTGTTTTACGTGAAACAGGACCCGGTAGGGTGTTACATGGTACTATGTCTGTAAACTTCATTAGTCCCACTTACAAAAAAATTCCTTCTTTGTCTATTGTTCTTTAATCTCATCCACTATTATTAAAGAAGCTTCATCTAAGATTTACTTATGGTATGAGTATATTCATCAGTTGTCTTTGGCCAACGGTAAATTAATTTGGGTCATACTTTCATATGACATGGTATTTTTTGTATCTGTAGAAAATGTTAAATGTCACTACTGAAGAGGAACCTGTCACATCTTATTTCTTGACCATTTAGTCTAAAACAACTCTAATGCTTTTCTTTCTAAAAAATGTTCTAAAGACATCATCAAACCTTTGGGGCCCCATGCAGTCTGCCTGCATTCCTTCAGTGCCTCATTCAATCATCAAACAGGGCCAGAAATGCAGCTGAGTCTTTCCATTCTTCTTGACAGAGTCATTTGCTTTGGATGAAAACAGTGCAGCTGATGCTTATAATCATTTCAGACTTTTCAGCTTGGCTGGGACATCACGCTGTTTGACACCCCTTTTTATTCCTTATGAGAAAGAAGCAAATAACCACAAAGCAGAGAATCTTAAGAAGTCAGAGGGAGTTGGGGCTGAACATAGCACACTTTGATTATAGAGACAGAAACAGCCAGTTTTTTGACTAGGGTTGATCAAAAGCATACTCTCTGTATTGTGTGATCAGATGGTGAGTGAACACTTTATCATGGTAAAAGTATTATGTGACTTGTCAGTAAGAAGAATATAAATTATGTCTTTTTCAAATCATGGTTTGTTTGGTTTATTTATATACTCTAGGCAGTTATATGTGTCATTTGATAGTCTTTCTGTCTGTTCAGTCCCATTAGAACTTGAGGATAAGAAGATTTTAATGTTTTTTAAAAAAACTTTTTCTTTATTGTTACTGCCAGGGGATTAAAGGAGAGAAAAAAAGTTAAATCTGCTTTATAGGTACCAATGTATGAAAGTTGACAATGTCTACCCATAAAATTCTGTCCGTACTTTATTGGGACGGTTGGGTATGTTTCACTGATGACATTAAGAACAGCTGTAGAAACAATAACATCTGACTGTTTTTTGTTTTTTTTTTTTTTTTAAAGATTTGTAGCCAAACCATGTGCCATAGCCCTCAACATTCAGGCCAATGGACCACAGATTGCCCAGCCAAATGCTATTCTGGAGAAGGTCTTCACTGCAATTACAAAGGTATAGTTGTTCTCTTCTGGGCTTTGTCTTGTCATGACCAGTGTTCTCGGTCTGAAATCATTCAGTCCCTTCTCTCTTGGGCTGGAGAACTAATGTTTGACTGGCCACCTGCTTGGAGACATCCTCTCAGGAAGCACACCAGCGTTGTGGCTAGACCCGAAAGGATAGAAGCTGAATGAATACATGTGGACATGTTTGCAACCTGTTTATTTCCCCCCAAGTGGGTGTTTGAAGCCACTGTGAAGAAGAGTCTAGATGAGATAGTGATCTGTCTAATTCTGTCCCTCGTTTCATCTCACGTGATGGGAAGCAGCATGTGTAATGGTGGGCGGGGGCCTTGTGGAGGCAACTGGATAGAACTGAGGAATGTAATTCACAGGTGTGTGAGAAACAGTGCCCGTTTGCTTCTGGATAGTCCCCATGTTCTAGCAGCTGTAATACACAGTGGATATGAGCAGAGTAGGGCGTAACTGAAGGAGAAAATGCAGGCGGCAGGTCTGAAGAGCAGGGGTCAGGAGAATTGTAAATTACAGAGTCACTGTAAGGAAGGAGGAGAGGAGATCGTTGCTCTGGTGAGAGTTAAAGTCCAAACCAGAAGTGGGGAGAAGCGAGCATGAGAAGGGGAAGAAGATAGAGGGAAAAATCGCCATCCTCGCCAGCTAGTGTCTCCATGAGAACAGAAAGGGTGGGAGGAAGACAGAAGTCAGAAACCCTCAATCTAAGCTCAGGAAAAGATAAAACAAATCACAGTGTCCCAATATCTTATTCTTACTCATATCTCTCTTACCTTACTCTGGTGTGGACAAGAAGGAAGAAAATAAGTGTAACATTCTATGAGAAGTCTTGTGTGTCTGTATATCAGATGGTTCATTTTTCCTCTGTCATTTTTCTGGGAGAATTACTTGGACTTCTAAGATGTGATCTGACCATATTTAGCAAGCGTTATTTCCTTTTGTGGGTATTTGTGTTGCTAACCATTTGTACGGCTCGTCTGTGGTCTTTAAACTATTAGTTCAAATATTCAAACAGGCTTGTTTATTTCCTGGGCTTCATTTCTGCCAAATTTCTCTAGGGGTTTTCCCTTTCGTTTTTTGAAAGTGGTATTTTTTTCCCTGGAAAAGTGGAAGAAAGCACCAGATATTTTTTTACATCTTTGCTGGGAGGAAGAGTAGAATAAATGAAATTTTAGGAAAAGCTCCTCTGGTAGTTTTGTGGATGATTTTTGGTTTCCAGTTTCTAACCCAAAGGGGCTCACTTCCTACCGTGTTTGAAGGAAGAAAATATTAAGAAGAAACTTGCATTTTTATTTAACATATCACCTTATTGCAACAAACACCTTTTTCCCCTCTGAAAAAGCAGCTATGTAGGGAGTTGTGATGTTCATTTTTTAAAATGTGATTACAACATATTTGTATTTACCTTGTGTACAACTCTAAATGCACAAAAAATGAATTTTCTACCCAAATGTTATGCCTCCCTTTAGAAATCCTACAGTGGACATTTTATTTCCCTTGCCTTATGTTTATTATGGTTACTGGAGAAATTTTCTCTTATGAAGGTAATGAAAGGATTTTGCAGCCAGGTTGACGGCTCTGAAGGATAGTTGCTTCTAGCTAATTTTTAATGATTGTATTCTCTTGGTTTCCAAGGTGATTCTTTTGGAGGTTTCTACATTATTAAAGCAGAAGCCTCATGTTTTGAATATAAATGCAGCAAAAGTGGGAACTGTTTTTCCTTAAATTCTTTGTAGTTCTCCAGTGTGATCTGTGATATGAAAAAGTAACAGATAAGTTGACCAGAGTAGAAGTAGCAGGACTTGGAGAGTTTGAACAGTGATTGCCCAGCATCCTGGCCTTGACTGTGTCTCCAGGCCCTTGGAGAAGGGCATGTTATCATCTTTCAAGTGTGAAGGGATATACCCTCAAAACCCTTCAAATCTACTACATGCAGGATGGGCTACATACTTTGTGGAGGACAATGCAGAATTAAAATTCGGGGTCTCTTGATCAAAAAGCACAAAAAAAGTCCCGTTAAAGGCATAAAAATATAAAGCTTTTACCTTTCTTGCATAGTCTTTCTCTCTTTACCTGTCAAAATGTTTTTTATTTGCTATTTAAAGTCATGTTCCCTCAGGCATGAGGGCACACATGAGGCGAGCACACACCCTCACAGGTACCTGGGGATCCTACGCTGTGGTTTAGTGCACACACAGCCCACTAGCTGCTGGGTTCTGTTTCTTGCCAATTATAGGGCTAATGTGCCTGCCCTTCTCTGGCTGGGGGAGAAGTTGAGACAGGCCTCTCCCTTCTCCCCATGGACCCACTGTCCCAACCCATGGTGGACAGGTGACCTCCTAGTGCATTGCAGTCTCTTCCCAGAACATACTAGGTACCTAGATTGGGGTTAGCAAGAGGCTAGTCCCCGCTGAGTCACCCACCAAATGCAGTGGGATGCTGCCAGTCCAGGGTGCAGATGGCCGTCCACATACCCCTGACCCTGAGATGCCATGGGATGTGCATACCCAGTCCCTTTCACGTTTGCACCCAGGGCTGCAGTAGTCACTGGGCAGGAGTGGGAAGGGGAAGGCTGGGAGGCCTAGGGAGCCAGGGGATGGGGAAGTAAGTTACCCAGACTCCTCTGGGGGAAGTGCCAAGACTGTGTGTGAGCCGGGACTCCAGACCCCTGACACATGCTGCTCTGTCCCAGTGAACTTCATGTACAGAACACCATTCCCATAACAGAATTCTTAAGAATTCCAAGATGGCAACCATAGAACTTCAAACCCCAAGTCTGAGCCCTTCTCAGTCTCGATCCCTGTGTGAGTACATTGGTCACATGCCCTGACTGAGCAGTTCTCATTTGAAATTAGCTGATAAATTTGAACTCCTTTGTATTCTTCAGCAGTGTTTCCTTTTGAGGTAACATCTGTTTGTCTCTCTCACTCTTTTTGTTTCCTCTGTAAATCTGAAGTTTTATAAACCTTTCAGAGAACGTACCTCTTGCAAAATATTCAGAAGCATTGGTTTTGAGTCTGTGTATTGGAACATTGTCTCTGCTGCTTCCTAGCATTGTGGCCTTGGGCTGTAAGTCAGTTAGTAAAAGAGGGGGCATTTATTTGAGCCAGGGGCTCCCACTGTTCAGTTTAAGAACTGTTAAGAACACCTGAGGAGTTCGTTGTAGATTGCTGCATCCTGTTTCCAGAGATTCTGATTCAGTAGACTTGTGATCTGGCCCAAGAACCAGTGATTATGAGTTGTCAGACTCTCTCAAATGAACGGAATTCTTATTTTTCTTCAGAGAATATTTTTGAGTTCATGTTTTTTAACTGGCTGTATCCAGATTTATCTGAATGAGATAGATATAAATAAATCAGTCAGTCAATCAGTTTATCTATTTATGTATCTGTATGTATCTTTGGGGGATTTTCTTGCCATATAACTGGCACATATGTATAGTTCCCATGGTCTCATTTTCTAATCAAATCCATTCTTGAGCCATTGAGGGAAGGTTATATGTCAGCTATGAAACCAGGTTTTATGATCCAGGGAAATCATGTCATAATCTGCTTTTGGTATATTACACTATATTTAAAAAATTACAGCCTGATTTCCTGTAATTTGTTCTTCCGTATTTTCCTCTTATGTCTGTTTCTTTCCTTTTATTTTTCTTTTCTATCTTCATATGGGTTATGTTTATTAAAATTAACCTAAGTATTTGTAGTATAAAATTGTCTGTGTAAGTCAGAATTATTAATTTCTTTCCTTGGAAATCTTAAAAAAGGAAAAACTATACGGAACAATTTAAAAACACAATAATAAAAATACCCCCCCACACACACATACAAAAGAAGGAAATTCTCACAAACTTTATTTTTGGCAAAATGAGAGATATGTATCTCTAGACTTCAACATATACATAAAGCATAACTGAAAACAGTTGTGATTGGGCAGAAGCCAAGTGGGAGGAAGTGAAAAGCATGAAGTGTGGATGGAGGACCCAGTGAGGGTAGATTTCAGGAAAGCCAGCAAAAATGGCAGCTCCTAAAGGTGAGATAAAAGCTCTCTCCACTATTTGCAACACTTGGTATAGGAACTGGTGAGCGAGGCTGGCAGATGCCCTCCTGGTAGATACATCTAGCAGCTATGTAATTGGAATCCCTTAAGGAAAAGCAAAGTAGAATAAATATTGAGAGATATAAATCAAGAAAATTTTCCTGAAATAAGTGGAGGTTTATTTTAATATGTTAATGAAAATGTATTAAAAATTTGACCCAAGAAGGTTTATACCAAGACTTACGTAATTAAAATTATTAGACTTGAAATACAAAAGAAATAATTCTTTGAGCAGCCAAGCAAAAAATAAATCACTTATTTAGGGAAAAATATGAACATGACTTTAGTATTCCCTATAGCAATATTCAACAGGACAGCATTTCCAGTATTTTCAAGGAAAATGTGAACTAAGAATTTCATTTTAGGCAAATTGTTTTTATAGGGTAAAGGCTAAAGACAAACAGATTTGAATTTAAAAAATTTGGAGAAATTGTTCCCATGAGTCCATTTTGAAGAAGCTATTGCAATCATTAATTTCAGCTGACCAAGAGATTACTGGGAATGTTGGTGAGTTTTGAATACATGTAAACTGCAGAGCTGAGACAGAAAGAAATGTGAGGGTAAGAATGACAGAACAGAATGTAAACATTATATACTTCCAGAATGTAGAAAAGATACAGCTAACTAACTGAGAGGGAAACGAGAAAGAAGGTGGGAGGTAGAATAAATTTACTAATTGCATAAGCTTTAGCAGTGTAGAGTCAAAGCTTACCAGTTTAAGCAGCAAAACTGAGTAACAGGTATAAGCATATTTAATAGTATAAGAGCAAACTCTAAGAAAGATAAAATTATTGACTAGCATTAGGTGGGGAAGGACGAGGAAATATGCTAGTTTTAAATACTTCTTTTTTGGAATTTTATTGACTGAAAACAAATAGAAGGAGAGTATTATGATTTTATGGAGAACCACTAGATTAAAAATTACCCACAAAAAGAAAGGAAAACTATATTTGGTTTGTTAAAATTAAAAATTTTTAAGTTATCAAAACAGAAAACAATGTGAGGTAACTATAAAAAAAAGTATAAATTTTATCAACATATGTAAATGTGTTTAACTCATCTAATAAAAAATCATTCAGATTTGGGTCACATAGCTTATGAGATACCTTCAGATAAAGTAGTTACAAATATTGAAAGCAAGAGTATGAGTAAAGGTATTTGGGCAGATGCAAATGTAAAGAAAGTAAGATTTCTATTTTTATATAAAAATGGAATTCAGACCCAAAAAGATTAAATGAAATGAAGAATTGGCTTTTTATTGCCAGTCTACAATTCACAAAAAGATAAAATATTTGTGAATACACATGCATTGAATATCAGTGTATCCATATACTTATAAAAAAGAGTGAAAGAAGAAGTAACCTTAACGTAAGAAATTTTAATTTACCTCTGGGTCAGGACAGATCAAATGAACAAAATACAAAACAAAATTCTAAGAAGCATAATGAGGAAGTCCTAAGGAGTGCATTTAGAACCCTATATTCTGAATATAGAGTGTACTTTCTTTTCAAGTGCCTGTTAAATATTTTTTTAAATTGACCTTTTATTATGAACAAAACTGTAGTAAATTTAAATAGGCATAATTTAATAATAAGAGAAATCAGAAAATGGACTCTTGCTTTCTTAATCAACTTTTGTGTAAAAGTAGAATTTCAGACCATTTGGAAAACAGTGCTGAACGCACTCCTTATGTACTATGCCAGAGCAGTACTCACCGGAAAACTCGCACATATTTAACGCTTACTTAAACGTTACATAAAGAGCAACAAAATAAACGAAGGCAGACAGAAGGAAGAAATTAATAAAGATAAACAGAAATTGAGTTAACAAAACTATAGTATTGAAAATTAATCCAAAAGTACCTATCTGTTTAATTTTTTAAATAAGATTAAGAAAACCATACAGATTGTCTTTTTATGTGGCAATAAAACAGTATCAAAATCTGATAAATATCTCACTAAAAAATAAGACTAGAGACCAATTATACTTACTAATGTTGATGAAAATCTCCAGTAAAAATTTTGCAAACCAGACCTACCAGCACTTTAAAAGAATTATTCATCATCACCATCATCAAATAGGGTTTATTCTAGGGATGCAAGGCCTCCCTTGTATTCAGTATTTAAAAATCTATTTATGTAATTCATCACATTAATTGATATAAGGAGAAAAAGCAGATGATCATCTCCATGGCTTCTGAAATCTAACATCATTTTGATAATCTAACTAGGGATAGATGGTTTCCTTTACGTGATAAATATACTTGTCTGTCAGCCCCAAATCTGGCCTCTTAATGAGAAACATAAGGATATTCCCACTAAAGCCTGGAACAGATAGGGATGCTTATAAACACTGATACATTGTGCCAGGTTTTACATTGAATTAGCAAATAGATAAAAGAAAGAAAATAAAGGCAGAAAAATTAGAAAGGAGGAGGAAAAGCTATTGCTATGTGACAATTTTATTCGTGTATTCAAGAGATATTTATTAAGTTCTGACTATATACTAGGTACTGATGAAAAAAGATAGTAAAAATCCTTTGTTTCTCTATAAAGCTTACATTCCAGTAATGTGCCATTATATGACTGTATACCTGGAATATTAAGGGAATCAAGTGAAAGGCTGCCACAGGCAGTGTGAGATGTTAGCACAAACTTAGCACACATGCACAATGAGCAGTTAGAAGATATAAGAAAGTTTCTTATAATGGAAACCGTAAGAGATGATATCCCTTGGAATAAAAGTGACAAGGATGTGTGAGGTATTTCAAACATTATGAAGGACACAAAAGACAAATTGCGTTAAAGACGTCAATTCACCCTACGCTAATATAAGAACTTAGTGTAATCTCATTATTAAATACCAACAAATTTTTTTGCCTTACCATTTATTTTGAAACTAGACAAGCTAATTCTTAAGTTCATATAGAAAAATAGAGATTTCTGAGTGATCTAACCGTACGTACTGGCACATGAGTGATAGAATAATGGAAGAACAGACTTGATTTCTCCTGGAGAAAACATGGATGATGGTATTGGGCTATTTGGGCAGCCGTTTGGAAGGAATTAAAGTTAGATACCTCCCACTATATATCAGGATGTATTCCAGCTGCACTAAAGAATGAATATAAAAATTAAAACTATAAATGTATTAGAATCAAAACTGTAAGTGGAGGAGAATTTCTTGAACATTTGGAGTAGGGAGGCCTTTTCTAATTATGACCTGAAATTCAGAAGCTATAGCAGAAAAAACTGATAAATTCAAGCATGATTTAAAATTTTTCTGCAAGTAAAAAACACAAGTAAAAACCACCATAAGCTAATTCTAAAACACCAATGACACATGAGTACATACCGTGCAACCTATGGTACAGACACAGGTTAAATCATCCTAACAAATGAAGAAATTTTACAAATCAATAAAGAAAGTACCTGCAAATCCATGAAAACATGCACAGTAGATTTGAGAAGACTATTCTAAGAAGGAAATAAATGGTTTTTAAAACACATGAAAATATCCTTCTCTCATTAAAAAGAGAAATCAAATAAAAAATATACTGAGATATACTACTTTTTTTATATATCAAACTGGAAAAAGAATCAAAAAATCCTTAACATACTCTGCTGCTGAGGCTTTAAGAGAGGGACTCTCTTGCTTGTGAAAGTATAAATTGATAAAAGTCATTAGTGACAGCAATTTTTTAGTATCTAAAAATGTGGAAATGTATGGACTCTTTTGTCTCCAGTATTCACTTACAGGAATTTATGTGTGTGTAAAATGACCCATGACAATGTTATTTATTGCACAATTGTTTATAGTAGTGGAAGTTTGGAAGCTGCCGAAGTGCCCATTAATAGTGGAGTGAATAAATAAATTACGGCATGTCCTTATAGTTCTACAAAAGAGAGGGGCGTTGCCTATACTTTGATATAGAAATATTCCAAGATACATTGTAAAGTGAAAAACTGAAAGTCCAGAATAATACAGCCATTTTTATGACAGGGGTGAGGGGGTTTATATGGATGCATACTCAAATTTGCTTATATTTGCATAAAATAACTCTGGAAGGAAACTGATTGAGTAACCCATTACCTTATAGGGAGGGGAGAGTAGGAACTGAGAGGAGGAACAAAATGGGAAGGTGAGATTTTGGATAATTTTTATTTTGTGAACCATGTGAATGTCTTACCTATTCAGTAGACTTAGAAAATAAATGAAAATTAAAAATGAATTCCTCTAAGAAAATGGGATAGCCAAGGTGTATGCAGTGCATTTTCTCTCCCCCATATTTTTATTTGAGAGACAGGGAAGGAGAATGTAGATGGCGTCCTGACTACTAAGAAAAACACCTCAAAGTACATGCCTCGCTGAAAGTTAGCAAATAACTTTTACAGACACAAGCTCAGCAGATTTTATAACCTTAGTCATAACACGAAGGCCATTTGCTGTGTTTCTTGTGTGTCTGACACCTTGAATTCCTTGAGAAGCTTTAAAAAGGTGTCATATGTACATTCTACTCCTATAACTTGAAAGCTGGCCAGCCTGCCTTCCCTTCTTCCCCATTTTTGGTTATGTCCTCTGATGATTAACATCTCCTTAATCTTAAAGCAAAGGTAGAGTAAATAAAGAAATAGAACTAACTCAGTTTAGTTTTGTCATGGCAGGTCACCCTCATGTAATTGTTGGCAGGATGCTCTCTAAGACACTGAAGAGAGGGGAGGGGCAGGAAAGGGGAGAACTAACGTTTACTGAGTTCTGCATACTTTTTTTTTTAAATTTGGTCCTCACCATAATCCCACTTAGGTGTGTAAATAACCTCCTTTTGAACAGGTAAGGAAACTGAGGCTTAGAATTCACAGGAACAAGGAATTGAACCTGTATCTGTCATCTCCTAATGTTAGAGAAATGAGAGACAGAGTCACATCTTCATATGGCAAGCGTAAATAGGGTCTCCATCCACCTCACTGAGTTTGCATCTTTAAGTAATGCATAGTCATTGTTAACGGTTTGATGGGGATCTGGTCAAAAGGACGACCAAGGAAGATATGGAAGAGGAATGTGTGAAGAACAGAGGAGAGGGTAGGTTGAAGAGGAAGAAAGAGAAAATGTGTTTTGTAAGTAGAATTGGTACCTTAGGCTAAAGTGAAGTATTTTGGGATTATTCTGTCCTACATTATCCTGATAATGTGATAATTGTGTATAGCCTTTTTTCCTGAGAAAGTGAAATATCTGAAAGATTTGTCTCTTTGCAAATTCACCTTCACCAGTTCCTCTCCTCGAAGGCTGCTGGAGCTAATTCAGTCGGTCGGCCACTCCATTGAATCTTTGTGCTGATAAGAAGCACAAGCATTAGATTGAGATTCATGTTTTTCAATGTTGTTTCATAATGAATAACTTTTCTTGTTCTGGTGGTTATCTGTGTCCATGCTGCTATTGAAAGGCCTCGGTCCTCAGTGGTGAATACAGACATCTCAGTAGCAGATAGAAAATACAGAAAAAACAAGTATCTCAAATATAGCAAAGGGCAGATCTGTTTACGGTGAAGATGAAACTGATTTTCCTGGTACCTTGTTTCGTAGCATCCTGATGAAAAGAGATTGGAGGGCCTCTCCAAGCAGCTGGACTGGGATGTTCGCAGCATTCAACGCTGGTTCCGACAGAGACGCAACCAGGAGAAGCCAAGCACGCTGAAGAGGTTCTGCGAGAGCATGTGAGTTGCTATTTCTCTTTTTGAAAGAAAAACCTGCCCAAGCACTCATACCATCCTGGAGGTGAATAGTAACTGCTCCGGGCAGGCTCCAGCAACCCACCGAAAGCATGCTGTCTAGTGGGAAAATGTAGCCATGAAAAACTGAGGGAATAGTAGTTTGTCAGAGTTTGTGATTGCCACTTTGGGTGCAGTAATGACGTTTGCTTCCTAATGGACATCCAGCACAGCAGGCAGATTACAAGGGCCTACAGTGGTATTTTCAGTCAGCCAGCTTTGAAATATGGCATGAGAAGCCATTACTTTTATAGTTTGCGTTTTAATAGAAGGGACTTTGTCAAGATGTTATTTCCACTGATAAAAGCTGAGATACTAGGATGTATTATTGGAGGGTCATGACGATGTCCTGTCTTCCTGGAGTTTTAAGAAATGGCTATAATATATTCCTAGGTGAGTTTAATGAAGCATTGCTTAAAGTAGAGGATGGAATAAAAGTCTCTTCCATTTTTGAAATGCGAACTTTATGGTGTGTAAATTATATGTCAATAAAGCTGTTAAAAATAATAAAAGACCCCCAGAGAACTCTTTAGCACAGTGATATTTTGGAGTAGTGATACTCAATACACTTATCTGTGGGAAGGTTGAAGAAAGAAATATTGAAGCATTGAGCACATCCCCAGCAAAGGGAAGATCTACCTCGAGACTGGTTGCTCTCCCTCGTCTTCATCCTTTGAGATATGACTGTGCCTTTGTCTAACAGTTCTTTCCTTTGGGATCTTTTCTCTGACACTGGTCACTTAAGCAATAATGCTGTCAGTGTAGCTCTTTCCATTTGGGGTTAAAGTTGCATTTTCAGGCTTAGCTTTCAGTTCTGCTGGAAAAGTATTTTAGCCATTGCAATCTAAAACTTAGAGGGAAACCTCATTTTATAGGAGAAATGAATGTGAGGTGGAATACTATCATAAATCCTAGGGCTGGATGAATATGGGGAGCATACACAGAGTCTTCAGGAGGTCAGAATATTTATAAAACCTGGAAAAACATCCTAGCAGATAGAATCTGCAAAAGCCCTTCCTATAATTGAACTTAGTGGCAGTTTATGGAAGAAGAATTTATGCATCTGGGCTCCTGATCAAAAGCCAGAATTGCTTTCTGGCCTGGCCATGCCACGTATGCAAAATGCCTGGAGCTCCACCGCTGAGCTGCAGGTCTGAGCAGGGCTGATGTTGGGTCTAGGCACGTGCCCACGTGCTGAAACTCACATGGCTGTCTTCCCCTCCTCCAGTTAATTTCTTTCGTAACTCAGTGCTATTCCTTTCTATACTATACGAGTCCACACCAGTTTCTTTACTGGTATGCATAGAAATCAGTTACCTGGACTTTGTTAAAATGCAGATTCTGGTGCATTCAGTCTGGATAGCAGCCGAAATTGCATTTTTAACAAGATCGCAGGTGATGCCACTGGTCCATTGACCACACTTTGAACAATAAGGCTCAACACTCTACCAGTGTTTGTGTCTTCTCCCTGAACTCAACTGGTCTTTCTCTGCATGCCACAATCACCAGGATGGTCATAGTTACAATGATCGCTAGAGGCATGGTGATGTGAAGGACAGTGTGATGTGGGGATTGCCTCGAGTATCCATTGTGGTCTCTTCCCACAGGAAGTTCAGTAGGATAGCGTCAAGGGGATTGCACATAATATCTGAATATGTGTGGGTCAGTGATAGATACTAAAAAATAAAGCATATATGGGTGCTACATGATTGGTATGGACAGTCAATAAAGATTAACAGAGAAGGATCAGGTTATGTGGGTTAGTGCACGTAGCACACAAGGTGTTGCTGGGACTAGAACCAAGGCCATACCGGTGGCCTTGACCTCTCTGTGTCAGAAGACTGTGTTGATGCACTTTGTTTTGAAACTCTCTTCTTCCTTGGCTTCTGAGTTGCCACCAGCTTTTACTCCTGCCTTTCTGAGAGCCTGTGTTTGCATCATTTACTCTGCATTTTCCCTGGGTTGTCAAGTGGGCTACTTCTCCAGCTTCAGTCTTCAACCTTTATTTTCCTCAGTCTGCCTTCCACCCTCCGTGTAGAAGTTCCGTCCTCTCACCAACTCCTTCCAAAGCCATGTGTCCAGTGCAGAGGTCTCTTCTGAGGCGTTGTTCTCTTGTCTCCAACTGGCAACTCTGATTTGCTTCCACTCTGGACTCCCTCTTTTCTCCTACTGTTTGTCTTCTTCTGTTAAGTCTGGAAACTCATCCCAATCAGCCACTGACTTCCATTAGTTCTTTGTAAAGTCAACTGCTACGGCCCTAGTCCTAATTGCTGTCGTAGGTCTTCTGTTTATCTCATTCTCATAGATTTTTTTTTTGTTTGCTACAAAAGAATATGTTTTCCTGAAATACTACTGTCTCCCTAATCTGTTGTTTTAAAACTGAATGATTTTTCTACAACCGTAAGATAAATATTAGACTCCTTAGCCTGAAAGCTGGAGTCTGGCTTTCATCTGTTGGTGTCAGTTACCCAAATGACCCTCTTCCTCCCAGAGGGCTGTCTTTTCACTGTATGTACCTTGTTCACTTCTGCCTTGGTTGGTGGCTGTGTTCCCGGTGTGGGACACCTGTATTCCTCTGCCCTCTCTGTTTTATCTCCTACCCATTTTTCAAACCACAGCCCCTCAGAAATGTGTCATGATGGTTGGGTCTGGAGTGAGCTTGCTTCTCTGAATTCTGTTTTTATTGTAAGTATTGATCATTTAATACAGAATCGACATGATTTCTTATGTGGTTATTTAACTTTTCTTAGCTTGTCTAAGTATTTTCGTCCTAATTGTATCACACGTGCTCCTTGAGGGCACAAGAATCCATCTTGTTTTTCTTACAGTCTTCTCAGCCTTTATCATAGCACAGAGACTCTGCTGAGTAAGTATTTGTTAAATGACTGTGTGTTAAGATGGCATTGTTTTGGAAGGATCTGCTGCTCTAGGTTGGCATCCTGCCCCTCTCAAATGAAGAGTGCCTAATAGATACACTGTTTGGCCTAAAATCTGTCTGGGAAAATTACCGAACTATGGGACAATTTCAAAGATGAGGAATTCAGAGGAAAGAATGGGATGGCGAGGAGAACATTTAGATAACACCAGGAGGAGTAAAGCAGAATTATATTGATCTATGTGTGCACATGTGTATGTCTTGGTTATTTGCTGGTCAATATAAAAAGTGATCTGGAAAAGTTGTTCTTAACTAGGGATGCACGTCACAATCACCTGGTGTGCTTTTTTAAAAAATTGCATTGTGGTTGACTTACAATGTTGTATTAGTGATTCAGCTATACATATATACATTCTTTTTCATTATAAGTTGTTACAACTTATTGAATATAGTTCCCTGTGCTATATATAGGACCTTGTTGTTATCTACTTTGTATATAGTATTTGTATCTGCTAATCCCAAACACCCAATTTAGCCACCCCACCTCTTTCCCGTTTGGTAACCATAAGTTTGTTTTCTGTGTCTGTGAGTCTGTTTCTGTTTTGTAAGTAAGTTCATTTGTGTCGCTTTTTTAGATTCCACATATAAGTGATATTATATGATATTTGTCTTTCTCTGTCTGACTGACTTCACGTAGCATGATGATCTCTAGGTCCATCCATGTTGCTGCAGATGGCATTATTTCATTATTGTACCTGCTTAGGCCCTACCCCCAGTATGTGTGATTCAGTGTGGTGACCCAAGTGGGTTCTGGACTTGTATGTCTTGGAAGAAATACCTGAGTACTTATGACATGCATCCCTGGTTAAGAAGCATTAATCTCTGAGAGGAGATGACAGCTGTTTAAAAAATACTAAAAATCAAATTAAAAAGCAAGACAGTGTAATTTGGGGCTTATAGATCTAGGGCCCAAATGTAAAGGCTCTATAGTTTTCCTGTTATATAAGTTATTATTTTAGAAGATATAGAATCCCTTCAGGGAAATTGTATTTTGTCTTTCAGCAGTGTGGAACAGCACCAATGTGCATGCCAAACAGTGCAGTTAACCATCTGCGGGCATGTCCAATTTTTGGCACACCCATTTAATACAGATGGACCGAGTGGAAGTTGTTCAGCAAGTAATGTGTTGAAACATTGATGTGATTTTTTTTCTTCATGCTTGATGTCAGTCATCAGTAGCTGTGTCAGTTTTAACAAATATTTCTTCCAGAAGCACTTAAATCCTTATTGGCAACTGAAATAGAGGTTTTCAAGAGGGAGTGGAGGATTTAGAAAAATGAGATTATCATGTGAGACATTTAAGGAGAAACTGGTTCTAAGTGGGAGCCATTCAGCTGGGGGATCATGGTTTGAGGTTACTGAAGTTTTGCCTTCCTCCTCTGACAGCTGTATCAAGATAATATAAAAATAAATAATATTTTTAATAATATCTGTAGAATGAAATAGGAAGGGGCAGAGATAAGTTTTCAGAATAAACGGCTTCTCTCTCATTGTGAGGACCTGTGCTCCTCAGTTTTGAATACTGTGCAGTATGTTTAATAGCACACACCTGGGAGTACATATTATATATGACTAGTTTAATTGGTCTCCAGATGACTGGGCACATAAATCTCCCGTATGACAACCTGAAAATATAGGCAAGGAATGTTTATACTTCACAGATTGGTCTTACAGCTGACCCTTGCACAGGGCAGGGGTGAGGGTTGCTGACCCTCTGAGCAGTCGGAAATCCTCGTGTAATTTTCCACTTGGCCCTTTGTGTCTGGTTCTTCTGCATCCATGGTTCCGAATTTGCAGATTCAACCAACCTCGGATTGTGTGATATTTAGTATTTGCTGTTGAAAAACTCTGCATATAAGTGGACCCACGCAGTTCAAACCTGTGTTGTTTATGGGTCAACTGTAATTTGCTTGGATTGCAGTTTGCTCCATATGGAGTCTTGTAAGATGAGGGCCCAAGATTGTTTTTCTTTAGGAATTCCATTTTAGAGTTGATGTTGATTAAAACTACCCCCAAATGCTGCCATATTTGGATGCTTCTGTTCAGTGGCAGCAGATTGACCCAACTCTGGGAATCTTTTGAAACTGTGACTTTATTTCTGCAAAGTAGTCCTGCCGTGATATTCTTAATTTGTGATTCCACTGAAGTAATGATAACTCAGCAATGAAGAATGAGCGGCTTAACCAGCTGCCTGACTGCCATCACTTGGTCACTATTTTTATTTGGTAGCTGTTTTACTTGGACAAGTCAGCAATACTGTCTTGTGACCTCAGTAAGAAAGTGGAGCCTAATAATTGATGGGAGGTGGAGGGAACAGGAAACTTTCTGTACAGGAAACAACAAGTTGAGTCTTATATCCCTTTATTTCAGATCACTCTTTGATCTGAGGAAACTGTGTGGTGAATATATTCAACAAGTTTTCATACCCCTGCCACCTGTTTGCAAAAAAAAAAAAAGCCAACTGAATTATCGTAAATTGTTAGAATCGTCCATGTATTCTACTCTGCTGATGGACAAAATGTTCCCAAAGAGAAAATTCAGCTTTGATTATTTTTTCCAATAGATCATGACATGAGCATCATTTATAGATTTCATACTACCAAAGTTTCTCTGAAGATCAATGTAGTGTTTGAAGGGAATAAGAAAGAGAATAAGAAAGTAAGTATTATCTTCTAGAGAAATGGAGTCTTCATTTTTTTTAGTACTGTGATACTTGATTGACAATGTGTTGATGCTGATCATGAATCTGGAAGAAACTTAATCATAAAATTGAAGGACAACCGCTTAGAGCTTGAAAGGTACAGGGCTGAGTCATTTTGTTACTGTTGTGATGGTGGTTATTTCCCTTCAGTACACGACAGTCCTTGGACTGATGAACAACTTTTAAAGTACGTACTTAAACACGTCTAGTTATTGTTCAAATTTAGTTGAGACGTGAATGCCTTGGTGTTCAAGACTATTCTTGACTATTTTAAATGGTTTTAAATCCATGGCTTGTCAGCTTTAATTTTGGAGCAGGGGGCAGTCAAACTTTGCCTATAAATGACTAGAAAGTGAATATTTTCAATCATGTGAATCTTGTCACAGTTTTACAACTCAGCTGTTGTCTCACAAAAACAGCCAGAAACAAAGCAAATATGCATGTTTGGGTTCCAATAAAACCTTATTTATGGGTACTGAAATTTGAATTTATCATTTTCATGTGTCATGAGGCATTATTCTTAAAGAATTTTTTTCAATCATTTAAAACTGTAAAAATTGTTCTTTAAAATTTTTTTCTTTTTAAAAATATTTATTTTTATTGAATTATAGTCAGTTTACAGTGTGTCAGTTTCTAGTGTACAGCATAATGTTTCAGTCATACATGTATATACATATATTCGTTTTCATATTCTTTTTCATTATGGGTTACTGAAAGATATTGAATATAATTCCCTGGGCTATACAGTAGAAACTTTTTTATCTATTATATATATAGTAGTTAGTATCTGCAAATCTTGAGCTCTCAATTTATCCCTTCCCACTACCATTCCCTGCTGGTAACCATAGGTTTTTTTTTAATGTCTGTGAGTCTGTTTCTGTCTTGTAAATAAGTTGTTCTTTTTTTTTTAAGATTCCACATGTAAGTGATACCATATGCTATTTTTCTTTCTTTTTCTGGCTTACTTCATTTAGAATGACTGTCTCCAGGTCCATCCATGTTGCAGCGAATGGCATTATTTCATTCTTTTTTTATGGCCGAGTAGTATTTCATTATATAAATATACCACAGCTTCTTTATCCAGTCATCTGTTGGTGGACATTTAGGTTGTTTCCATGTCCTGGCTATTGTAAATAATGCTGCTGTGAACATGAGGTGCATGTATCTTTTTGAATCAGAGTTCCCTCCAGGTATATGCCCAGGAGTGGGATTACTGGATCATATGGGAAGTCTATTTTTAGTTTTTTGAGGAATTTCCATACTGTTTTCCATAATGGCTGCAACAAACTACATTCCCACCAACAGTGTAGGAGGGTTCCTTTTTCTCCAAACCCTCTCCAGTATTTATTGTTTGTGGACTTTTGAATGATGGCCATTCTGAGTAGTGTGAGGTGATACCTCATTGTAGTTTTGATTTGCATTTCTCTGATAATAAGTGATATTGAGCATTTTTTTCATGTGCATATTGACCGTTTGTATGTCTTCATTGGAGAATTACTAGTTTAGGTCTTCTGCCCAGTTTTGGATTGGGTTGTTTGATTTTTTTGTTGTTGTTACTAAGTTGTATGAGCTGTTTGTATATCTAGGAGATTAAGCCATTGTCAGTTGCATCATTTGCAAATATTTTTTCCCACTCTGTAGGATGTCTTTTTGTTTTGTTTATAGTTTCCTTTGCTGTGCAAAACCTTGTAAGTTTAATTAGGTCCCATTTGTTTATTTTTGCTTTTATTTCTATTGCCTGGGTATGCTGCCCTAGGAGAACATTGCTAAGATTTATGTCAGAGAATGGTAAAAAACTATTCTTAACTCATAGGCTATACAGAAACAGATGGCAGGCTGGGTATGGCTAGCCAGCCATAGTTTGCTAAATCCTGCTTGAAGACTACAATACTAGGAGCAGTTCTGTCTGAAAAAGAACATGGTCTTACAGCACCAAGCACAATCACCCATTGCTCAGTGTCGTCATATAATAGAAGCATGAGAATGGTTCTATAATTATTATGCCCTTCTCTGGTATTTCTGGGACACAGATGCCGTGCGGTTTCTTTAGCTCAAGCAGACCCTCTTTGAAGTTGTTAGTATTCTCAAGACAGTATCACTTTCACTACAGAAATTCTGAAAATTGATGAGCTGAACTGTACACAGTCTACTCCTTTGCCTTGAGTAAGCTTTTGAAACCTTTCCCCTTCTTTCTACTCCACACCTACCATCTGTGGAAAGTGAACTCAGGTTTTCCTTTTAGATCAAGCCTCTCACATTCCTTGATGGCATCTGGCTAGGCCTCTAATTCATGTGTACTGGCTAATTAAGGAAAACAGATCTTTACTAAAAATATCAGAGAGGCCATACTTGGGCTGAGTTGGCTGCATCTTCGGTACTGTGGGTCAGTTTTCTTTAAATCCTAAATTTCTCCAGGCTCTGTAACTTTTCCAGTAATTTTATTCAACATAGAGTTGGATAGTGATGAAAAGGACAGAAGTATATGGAGTGACTGATATATTAAGGCCTAAAGTTCTCATTTAATTCTTGACTGCCATTTTTGAATCTATATGCTATTTCTTCTTGTTTAGTCTATTTTAAAACATTTATTTTTAATTTAGAGCAGAATCATGAAAATCGTTGCAACCAACTTTGACTATAGAGGACATAGAAGTGTATGCATAACATTTATTTAAAAATTGGTGAAAAAATACTTCAATACCTAACAGCCAGAATAAATATGTTACTCTTTATATGGTATAGTATTCCACAGATGTGCCCACCACACAAATACACACCCATGCTGTGTATCTGAGCTTGGTTCCTGCCCATCTTGAGGTTTTTTTAATAGAACCTGCCTCCTTAGAGTGCCTGAAGGAGGCTGCAGAGACATTATGTTTGATGCTTTAGCTTCAGGATCTATCAGTCATTGACCCCTGCGTGGCAGTCCAGTCATTTGTGCTATAACATGACATATGCATTCCTAAAAAATTGCCACGCTATGCAAAATCGCACCACAAAACGTAACAACACAATACAAGATGTATGAGAAAAATGAGTCAGGGGCACAACAAAACATCATCAGTGACACATTAAAAGATAGAAATCTAATAAAAATAAATACTAGCACAGTTTTACCCATGTTAAATGGTTAAGAAATACATAAAGACTAAAATAAACATGACACTTTACCTTGAAAAAGACCTGCAGTTTGCTTGGAAGTGGGTGTCGGTCTGTCAGTCTGCCAGGGCTGCCACGGCAGAATACCACAGACTGGGTGGCATGAATGACAGTGATGTCACTTCTTCCCGTTGTGGAGGCTGGAGACCAAGGTCAGGATGTTACAGATTGGCTTCCCCGGGGGCCTCCCTCCCTTGGCTTGCTTACGGCCGCCTTCCCCCCTGCTGTCCTCACAGGGTCTTTCCTCTGTGCGCATTCATCCCTGGTGTCCCTTCCTCTTCTGAGAAGGACACCAGTCATGCTGGAATAAGACCCCACTCTTAGAGCCTCATTTAACCTTAACTGCTTCTTTAAATTAGGCCCTATTTCCAAACACAGTCACATTGAGGGTGAGGGCTTCAGTATATAAATTTTGGGGGAACACAAGTCAGTCCATGTAACAATATTGGAAGGGTTACAGCTCAAGCTGTCCTGAGCCGGTGGAAGAAGGACAATCTGAAATTGGAGGGAAAGTTGTAACGTAGGTGGGGTTATCTCATAACACATGTGAAACGAGGCAGCTTGGAGATGTTTCAGGGGTGTGTGTGCTATGTGTGTGTTTTGTGTATTCCTGCACTGCTCAGGTCAACCCTACTGCAGTCATCTGCATTCACCTGGTGTTTCTGGTGGATGAAATCACGTGTAAGCAAATACGAAATCCCTGTTTTGCTCACATAACACTGGAATACATTCATGGTTTCACAGTAAGCCTTACAAGAGGACTGTGATGTAGGGTAGTGAGCTCTGGAGCCAGGCAGCCTGAGTGAGTCTTCTCTCTAATAAAAAGAAGTATGTGGGATGTTTGGGAGAGTTGTTTGGCCACCCTTAGCTTCAGTTTGTTTGTAAAATGGGCATAACAATAGTGCCTGCCTTATTGGGCTGTTGTGAGGACTAAATGAATGGACATAGTAAGAGGCTGGTGAACGTTAGCCTCCTTCAACATCATCAAATTGTTAGTCAAATTGGTGAAACAAGAGCAGCAACAAATAGCTAGTACAGTCAGCCCTCTGTATCTGCGGATATGGAACCTGCAAATATGGAACCTGCAGATATGGAGGACAGACTGGCTATGCCATTTTGTAAAAGGGACTTGAGCATCCAAGGATGTTGGTATCCGTGGGGCTCCTGGAACCAGTCCTCCACAGTTACCGAGGGATGACTGTCACATTCATGCCCTGGCCGTGGGCACATTACCTCGCAAAGGTGGCTCTGGTGTTTGTCATCTGGGGAGGAGAAATCCAAGGAGATGCAAGGGGAGCAGTTTCTCAATTTAAATCAAAACTCTTTCATCCTGTGGAGCCCTGAGGAGACAGAATCCATGTGGGTTCACAGGGCTATCAACCTGGGGTTTACTGACATGCACAAAAAGGATCCAAAACCCATCTGAGTCGAGAGCATCAGAGCCCTCGCTGGCTGCCGAGTCGTGGTGTGACAGAAGTGGGTTAGAAAAGGTGTCCTACTTCAGCAGGGAGCCGCGCCCACTGTGCCTCTAGAGGCACAGCTTTTGAAGCACCACATGAGAAATGTCAGAACACACAGTGAATGTCTTTGAACCACAGAGATTTAAAATCTGCCCAGGAGATTCTGAGGAGGACACAGCTTGTCTGCTCCAGGAGGGAGGGAGGAACAAAGCTGGAACCCCATGGTGCTGACAGCCCCCTTTGCTGGGCCAGGACAGTCCAAGCAGCCTTAGGAGGACAGCATGGCTTCTGGGGACAGGAGTCTGCTGTTAAATGTTAATTAATATTTGATGTTTTCCTCCTAACTGCAGGTGAGAGGGTTAAGGGTGCAATGGATCTTGAACATACTTGAGGATGGAAATCAGATGTACCTGGCTCAAGCTCTATTACTCTTAGTAATTTAACTTTCCCAGAAACTTCTTCTATAGAGGGGAAATAACTCCTATTTATGGGATCATTCTGGGGATTAAATGACAGGGTATATTATACGATGTGTATCTCTCAGTGTCTGGTTCCCTTTCAAGGGGGTTGCAGAGTTGAGTGAGGAATAGCTTCTAATTTTGTGGGACTCACCAGGGGCAGCTGATTCTGTTATTAGTAAAGTCGTTCAATACCTTAGGTTAGGAGCTGTGAGTTGTAATACTTAAGTAATGTGACTCCTTTCTAGGGCCTCTTCCTTATTGCCCATGTCATGGGGTTTTCTGGGTCTTGTATCTTTATTTGCCATCAAGAGAACTGTATTTTACCAGAAAAGACGAAAACTCCAATTCAAAAAGATATGTGCATTCCAATGTTCATAGCAGCACTATTTACAGTAGCCAAGACATGGAAGCTAAATGTCCATCGACAGATGACTGGATAAAGAAGCTGTGATATATTTTATAATAGACTACTACTCAGCCATAAAAAATAATGAAATAATGCTATTTTCAGCAACATAGATGGACCTAGAGATTATCATACCAAGTATGTCAGACAAAGACAAATAACATATGATATCATTTACATGTGGTATCTAAAAAAATGATATAAATGAACTTATTTACAGAACATAAAACAGACTCACAGACATAGAAAACAAACTGTGGTTAGCAAAGGGGAATGGGGAGGGGAGGGACAAATTAGGAATTTGGGATTAGCAGATACACACTACTATATATGAAATAGATAAACAACTATGCCCTACTGTGTAGCACAGGGAACTATATTCAGTATCTTGTAATAACTTACAATGGAAAAGAATCTGAAAAAAGAATATATATAGATATAGACACACACACACACACACACACACACACACACACACACACATACACATATGTAGAACTGAATCACTCTGCTGTATGCCTGAAACATTGAAAATCAACTATACTTCAATTAAAAAACAGACAATTTAAAGAAGAGCTATATTTTAGTTGTTGAGAAGGAAGCTCTTAGTTGCTTTCTATTGGGAATCCAGTCTGGTTTGTCCTCTCTTTTTCTCCTTCTCTTTTGTCCTCTGTGCCTCCCTTCTTCTTTGCATTCACCTCCCACCTCCCCTTGTTACAGGGACACATGCCTTCTTCTTGGCTCTTCGCCCTTCTGTGATTCCCTCGTGGTGTCCACATTCCTTGGCAAGGGGCAGACAGGAGGTTTAAAATAATCCTTAGTCATTACTAATTTGGAGGTATTTGTCTTAAAAGTTGGGACATGGCACGTGACTCCTGATGTTTGCATATAGCACCTGGTACCCTAAGGGGTGAATGTGTCTGTGTGTGAGATGGTGGTGATGGGGAGGGTCAGCACTTGGAACACAGCAGCAGGAGGTCCAGCCATGTCCCTTTTGGGAAAATGTGAGCCAATTCCAAGGGATTCATGGGGAAGCAGGTCTTTGAGATTTATTTGTAGGCCTCCCCGAATATAAATTCATAATGAGCTGTCTATGAGATTAGGTACTTAGCTAAAAGCAATTAAAGCCCATTATTTTCATTTTAAATGCAAGTTGAGCTTCTGGCTGTGTCTGTGGGGCTGTCATGACTTGAATAAACGAAAGTATTTATATCGTCTCAGAGCAGTTGCCAGTAGTGATGCTATGAACATTGGGGTGCAGGTCCACCTGGCCTTTCTCTAAAACGTCCTCACTTTGCCTGTCACAAAAATCCTGTTTGCTAAGTGCTTGGCTCATTTAAGAATAGAATTGGTTTTTATTATCAGCACCTTCCACCAATGTATGACTGAGTTTGAACCCTTTAATTTATTTATTTTTGTTGGAAAAATGAACTTGCTCATTGAACACTAATGTCTTATTGTTAGATATGTAATAAAGATGATTTTGAGCAGGTCTTCCTGTGTTCCCCGTGGGGTCTGCCTTCTGGCCTTTACTTTGTCCTCTGAAGAGGATAATATAGTGCATAGAATTGGTATAGTGACCTCTTTTTTTTCTTTCTTTCTCCTTTTGCCACCACAAGCATGCAAAAATTAAACATTCAAGGGAAAATAAAAGGAAACCAAGCTAAATGATCACTTCACTATTGGCTATACCAACTGTGTCATGTTGTACAGGAAAAAAATCAGGGTAGGGGCCCCGTGATAGCTGGTAGTGTGTCATTAACTCAGCACTCTGCAGTCAAGGTCCAACACTAAAAACAGAAAACAAACTAGAGCATGCAGTCAGGAATGCATGAGCCTGCTTGTATGCTTCTGGGGACAAGTGAATATTTGAAATCAAGATGTTCCAGAAAGTCCAGAAAAAATCATGTGCCCACAGGACTTAATTCACTTCTGTTTCCCAAATGGTTACAAAGGCTTTCTGTGGCAGAGGCTAGGTGCTGAGGGATTTGAAAGTAAAAAAGACAAAATTGCTGTTCTCTGGTACTCGGAGTTTAGGAGGGGAACCAGGCACCATTTAGAAAAGGGCTACAGGTGCATGGAGCTCTCCCTGAACACGGGGCTGAGTCTTCATATCATAATATGAATACTTGTGAGATAGCAAACTAGATTTGAGATAAACAAATCTAAAAATTGGTCAATATAGAGAGCTTCTTGTGAATGTACTTTATGATGAACTTGAGTGCCAGAATTAATATTAAAATACTTAAAATGTTGAGTTTTATTTATGGAATTTTTATCTTTGGATAGAGAGGCACAATGTTTGGTGATATCTGTGGAATAACACGTGATCACCTTGTGATGGGATCCTGCCAGACCTTTGTACAGCGGAGCATGTACTGCTAAGCCTCACTGTGGTTATTATTGTTCTGGGTGCTGGGAGAATCACTCAGTGTGCAGATTCCTTACTTATTCTGGACCTTATTTGGTGCTCCTTGTCAGTGGAAACCAGCTTTCAGCAACAGCCATCACTGATCTTATTTTTAGATCCCCATTTCTTCTCTGTGAGTGGCAGAGTGGGGACCGGAACAGGTGAGGGGCTGGAGGGGGTAGGCATTGTGGAAGTGCATTCCGGCTTATATCAGGTCCAACCCAGTGATTGAAAGATTGGGATACTGTTTCAGAACAGTAGAAACCAAGTAAGAAATTCTCAGCGAATGGGAATCTTGCTACATGCCCTGTGTTGTGAAATAAGGTATGGGAGGCTTAAATCTGCACCTGTAGCACACAGGTTGATAGACCCCACAGACCTCAAGAAGTTGCCAGATTTTGAATTTCCCACGAAGTTGTTCTTTCCAAAGGACACTCATCTTTTTCTTCCGTTATTCATTCAGATGTTAGTTCTGATCTATGATTTTTCTCTCCCATGATTAATTTTACTTGTGGCAATGTGTTCAACTTGAACTGATTTCAGTTCACACTGATTCTGATTCTGAAATAGGAGTTGAACCTGTGTGTCATTTATGTTTGATCGATTCAAAATAAAATACTGTTTTATCTTGAATTTTGATGAGTTTAAGCCCTTCATTTAAATGAATCCTGGCCAGACCTGTGGTGTAACTGAAATCTGAAAGCTTCTCTTGCTTCTTGAATTTAAATGCTCTTGTTTCTGTCTCTTCTCAATACTTCTGTGGTTCAATAACCATTTTTGAAAATTGACTACATCCTGGGTTCTGTATCAGATGTTAGTTGGAAAATTAGGACCTCTTTCCTTGATGAATAAATGACAGTGTCTCTTTACTTCACCCACTAACCCTCAGTTTCCTGATCTATAAAAAGGCTAATAAACTCAGAAACCTGACAGGGTTGTTTTAACAGTTAAATAAGATAATTTCTATGAAGCACCTAGGATATGCACATAACACATAGTACGAGCTCAAGAAAAGTAATTACTTTTGATCTTCTAGTTAGAACTCTGTGTTAAAGGCTGTCAAGAATGAATTGAATTCCCCTGCCTAGTTAAATACTACTATTCCAGTGTGCATCATACTCCTGGGTACCACCATGCGCTTTATCTAGGCCTTATTTATATATTATACTTTAATTATTTATAATAATATATAATAATAATTTTAATTTCATTTTCTTCTCTTTCTTTAAAAGCTTCTTGGAGATTGGAGTGAGAACATGGTTTTCTGGCTCTCTGACTTTTAAAGTGGCATGTAATTTGAAACCACAGTCCTTTACTTTTCTAGAACAGCAGGATAAGGGCCTTGTGATGGAACTAGGAGGCTTGTATTTTGGCAAAGAAGTCAGGGCACACAGGGCCCAGTGGGCATCAGGGATGAGGTTGCCCATTCTGCCTGCCTGCATCTTATCACTTACCAACTCACACTGCCTTGGTTTCTTGAAACTTAACATTCAGATTTAAAGTGAGGCCCTGGAGAGTTGTTTTGGACATATGAGACACTCACAATTTGCAAGCACTTTGATAAACATTAGCCGTTACCATACTAATGATGATTGGTAGCAGCACTATAATTACCTCTGAAGCAAAGAAGGCTCTCCTTTCTGTGGACTCATTTCTTGAACAAATTTTAGCTTTTCTTAAGAGTTTAATGAGGATTATAAAAATCCATTCCTCTTGGGTTTGCATTGCTAGGTGGAGAAGCCACCCCTGTTCCTGCCCCTTGGCCTTCGCACATGCTGTCACCCCAACTCCTACAGGATCCTCTTTCCCCTGCCTTATCCACTTGACAAATATCTGCTCATCCATCAAGAGTCTCTTCACCTTCAGTGAGCAAACTCTGGGCATTTATTGAGTGATGAAGTTAGTTTTGGCAGGCACTGTGCTTAGTGTCTAGTACGAGCTGACCTGGAAACAAGTCATTATAACCTGGGTGGCCTCACCTACGCCATGAAGGAGGCATCATGCTGCCATTCTCTTTTTCTCTTAGTAGAACTCACAGTTCCCTCTTGTGTACCCCATAAATAATAAGAATTCATTGCTCTTATTTCTGTTTTATCAGCTACCCTATAAACTCCTTCAGGGCAAAGGGCCATCTTAACCCCTATTTGAATACCCACCACCTGGGACTGTGCCTGCAAATAGAAGGTGCCAAATAAATGTTTTTAGAATGAGTGAATATATATTTTAGGGCTAACAATCTTGTAGAGATTGCTTGCCAAATCTTTTGCATCGCCCAGACATATTTTGAGTGCCTACTGTATGCCAGCAGTCCTTGGGACATAGTTGTCATTTCACTGAAGGAGGAGACAATGGACAAATAAGTAAAATATATATGGTATCAGTTGGCTTGAAGTAATGTGGAGGAAATCTAGGCTGAAATATCAGGAGTGTATGTGGATATAAGCATTTAGGGGTTGTCAGGAAGTCATTTCTGAGAAGATGGCATTTGATCCAAGACCTGAAGGAGGGGAGGAAACTTCTTGATCAGAGGAGCAGCAGTTGCAAATATCCTGAGGAGGAATGTTCCTGGCGGATGTGAGGAGAGGGGTGTCTGGGGTTGAGGGGGAGGAGGTGAAGTAACAGGGTGGCCAGATTGAAAGAGGACTGTAGACCCTTGGCAAGACTGTGGTGTTTTACTCTGAGAAGGAATCCATTGGAGGATTTTGATTCAGGAGTGATGTGGTCTGGTTTACATTCTGAAATGTTCACACTGGCTGATGTGTTCAGAATGGATTGTGGGGAGCTAGGAGCAGGCATGGGAGAGCATGGAGAAGAAGCTACTGCAGTCCTCCAGGACAAGTTCTTGATGTCTTTGAACCAACGTAGTAGTAGTGGAAGTAGTAAGAAGAGTTCTGGATTTAAAAAAAAAAAAAAAAACCAAGAACTTTTAATTTTGAAGAATTTCAAACATAAAAAAGGAAAATTTAGTGAATAACCATGTATTCTTTAACATTCTGACATATTTGCTCTACTGATGCCTTTGTCTTTTTTTTGCTGAACCATTTCAAAGTAAATTACAGACGTCACAAGACTGTGCTTCAGCATGAATATCCAGGAAATAAGGATGTTCTCTCACATAAACAGAATGCCAGTACCATACCAAACTAATGCATGGTTCATATTCACATTTCCCCAACTGTCTTCCCAGACATGACTTTTATATCTGTATTTGTAGTTAGAATCTAATCAGTATTCATTCATTGTATTTGGTGGTTATGTCTCTTAAATCTTTCTCTTTTATTTTAACCTTTTTTATTTTGAAATAATTTTAAGTTTACAGAAAACTTTCAAGACTAGTATAAGAAATTCTGTGTAAACTTCATCCAGATTCACCAATGGTTAACATTATGCCTTACTTGCTTTACTGTTCTTTCTGTGTAAGTTTCAGGTTAGGATTTATTTTGAGGATAAAGGAAACAGAATTTGCTGAGAGATTGGTTGTGTTCTATGAGAGAAAGTGAACATTCAGGGATGACCCACAGGGTTTGTCCTGAGCAGTTAGAAGGCAGAGTTTTACCATTTGCTGAGTTGAGGAAAGTTGAGGGGGGGAGCAGGTCTGGGAACAAGCTTGGGGTCTCAGTTTTGGTCATCTCAAGTTTGTGCATGTTGGAGGGGTGTCATAGGCAGTGGGATATATGAATATGGAGTTCAGGGACAGGCTGTAGATAAAAATGTGGCAATTGTCAGTGAGTAGATGGTATTTAAAGCCCTAAGACTGTGAGTTGAGGAAGAGAATGAGGATAAGAGGAGAAAACGTCTGAACACTGAATGTTGGAGGTGTGTTCATATTAGAGATGGTGGAGTTAATAGAGAACTAATAAAGGAGACTGTGAGAGGGGACAGGGGAGTAGGAGAAGACGGTGCCAGTGATCAGCTGTGTCCGACACCGCTGATGGGTCATCTAAGTTGAGGACGGAGGAGAGACCATTGGATTTGGTCATTGGTGTCATGAAAGTCATTGGTGACAAGAGGAACTTGGATGGAGTGGCAGGGGTGAAAGCTAAATCTAAGAAGGCTCGAGAGAAAATGGAAGGAGAGACACTGGAACATGGGGAACTTTCAAGAAGTTTGTTGTAAAAGGGTGGTTCTCAGAAAGAGGGTGGTAAGTGGAGGAGGAATGTGGAGTTAATGGTTTTATTTTAAATTATTTATTTATTTTTAAACTGAAGTATGGTTGGTTTTTTTTAGGAAGGGAAAAATTACAGTGTGTTTGTATGCTGGTGGGAATGAGGTTGAAAAGTTGACGATGTGAGAAAAGGAGGAGATGACAGGCTGGGTGGTTGCCGGGTCAGGAGGAGCAGGACCATGGTGCCTTAGACAGGAGCGTGGGCAGGAGGGAAGCCAGGGTGCCCCAGCTGGGATGCGGGCAGGTCGAGTCATGTTGAGCCATCCTGGCGATTCAAGAGATTGCTTCTCCCATCTTAGTGAAATAGGAAACAGGGTAATCAGCAAAGAGTAAGGAGGGAGCAGGAGGTATTGGAATATTGAGAAGAGAGAGGAGAAAGTGTGAAATAGTTGTTTATTAATTTCTCTGGATGGAGTGTGTTAATCTGTGTGGGGGCATTGTAGATTGTCCTTTCTGGGAATGAATTGTCAGTAGAGTCTGGTCACTCTTCAGTCCCAAAAGCTGCTGGGTTGGCGCAAGCCTTCCCAGCGCAGTGAATGGCTACTTAAATGGGCAACTAGGTTGAAAGCAGAGGTTTAGAACCCTGGCTCAGGTTATCTGGTATGGCTTTAGTGCAGGCATTTATCAGACCAGACTGTGAAACTGGTATTATCCAATGTTAAGGACTGAATGTGTGTGTCCCTCCAAAATCTGTAGGTTGAAGCCCTAACCCCAGTGTGATGGTATCTGGAGATGGGGGCCTTTGAGAGATAATTAGGTTTAGATTCAGTCATTCATTCAGGGTGGTTCCTGCATGATGGGCTCAGTGCCCTTATGAGAAGAGAAGAAACACCAGAGCACTGTGTGTGTGTGTGTGTTAACATGAAGAGGTGATGTGAGCACACGGCTAGACGTAGCCATCTGCAAGCCAGGGGGAGAGCCCTGAACAAAAACTGAGTCAGCTGGCACTTGGGTCTTGGACTCCCAGTCTCCGGGACCGCAGGAAACACAGGTGTGTTGTGTGAGCTGCACAGTCTGTGGTTTTACAGCAGCAGGGCTAGGAACACAAGAAGCACTTACTCATGCTCTCTCATTTCCACGTTCAGTTTTTACAGAAGATACTTCCTAGGGGAGGGAGAGCAAGTCACTTATGTCCTTTTATCAGTCTGTACATTTGAAGATACTGAGGGGACAAAACTGACCCATAGAGCCTATTTTGTATACAGTTACCTTTAAGGAAAAAGGTTCCATCTTCATGAAGCACTGTTACATCTTTTAGTTCACCATCCTGTGAGCTGCTGAGGTAGTAAATTCTTGTTAAATTGGAGGATGTTTCATTTCCAACTCCCTTCTGTCCTAAGAAATTCTGTACCACATGCTGAAGATTCTTAAGGTGCCACGTGGATTTCTCTTTCGCTTTGGATGATTTGATGCATTAGCTCTTTTAATATAATTTATGCTTTTAATTTTAAGAAATACATCCAGACATGCCTGTAGCCAGCCAGTCAGTTTTCTAAATCTGCATATAAATAAAAGAAAAGAGAGAGAAAAGAAAAAAGGGGAAAAAAAAGGCAAGCAGCATTTTTTTTCTTTCCTAGGTTTTTTGTCTTTATACCTTGTGCACTGTCTCCTCATTAAGTGATTTAGATCCAGATTTCTCCCTTAAAAAATTAGGAATTCGTTAGGAAGACAGTCAGAAAAATCTGAAAGTCTAAGGGGTGCATTTTTATAAAATCCTATGAGTGTAACTTTTTTGGTACTTAAAATGTAATCCTCTGCCTCTGATAATTATCTCCAATAAAATCCTTTTTCCTCCTAAAATTATTAAATGTTTAATTAAACGTCTGCAAGATAGGATTTAATGGCTCAACTCCAGTCAAAAATTTATATATAAATATAATAAAATTTTAATCTCAATAGCAAAAACAATCATTCTTTCAATTAACTAACTTTTTATTATAAGGATTTTGCTACATGCATGAAAGAAGAGAGACTGGGGTAATGAATTTCTGTGTATCTATCACACAGCTTCAACTGTGTTACGTATTCTGCTATCTCTTTGTTTATAAACTGAAAGTTATAAAAAATAATGTAAAACTTTTTAAACAGGCAAACATGAATATAGGGTATGGGTTCAAGATAATATGTTTAATGTGCTTTAGGGTAGAGCCTCCAAATTGGAGACCCAGGGCCTGCGGAAGTTTGGAAATGGCCTGAACCTTGGTTCCCTGTGGCCTCAAGTTGACAGGCTCAGCTCTACTTGCTTATTCTCTTCCTTGCATGTTACACTTCGGTCATAAGTCACTGTTCAGAGTTGTGCACGTTCTGACTCAGGCCCCACCCCCACCCCTTTTTCTCTGCTTTTGACTCTTTTTTATTTTTTTCAGAGTCCAGCTCAGGTGCCCTATCCTCAGGTTTCCTCTCGTCACCCTGCCCCTTGCCTGGCACAGGTGTACCTACCTGGAGCTCCCATAAGAGACCTGCCTCTCTCCCTGTCTCTGCCCTGGAGTAAAATCTAAACCAGTCATCCTGGACTGCAGGGCCCTGCATCGTCTAGACCTTGACCATCTGCCTCTCTGGCTTTATCCCCTCCCACTAGGCTCCAGGGACATCGTTATGCCCCCAGTTTGCCAGCGCAGTCCTGCCTACAGGCCTTGGCACTAGCTGTTCCCTCTTCCTGGAATGTTCTGCCCCACAGCCTTAATTGTCTGGAGGCTGCTCCCCAGGGCCCCCTCAAGAACCCCTTTCCCATCACAACACTGCCTTTCTCCCCAGAAGTAAATAACTGTATCACTTTTTGGGAATCATTTTCATACTTTACTTTCAGGCTTACAATTTATACATGTATTCCAAAACAACATAGCTTAGTTTGCCTATTTTTTTTTTAATTGAAGTATAGTCAGTTATGTGTCAATTTCTGGTGTATAGCATAATGTCTCAGTCATACATATATATACACATACTCATTTTCATATTCTTTTTCATTACAGATTATTATAAGATATTGAATATAGTTCTCTGTGCTATACAGAAGAAATCTGGTTTTTATCTATTTTTATATTTAGTGATTAACATTTGCAAATCTCAAACTCCCAAGTTTATCCCTTTCTACTCCCTTTTCCCTGGTAACCATAAGATTGTTTACTATGTCTGCAAGTCTGTTTCTGTTTTGTAGATGAGTTCATTATGTCCTCTTCTTTTTCTTTTTTTAGATTCCACATATGAGTAATTTCATATGGTATTTTTCTTTCTCTTTCTGGCTTATTCACTTAAAATGACGATCTCCAGGTCCATCTATGTTGCTGCAAATGGCATTATTTTATTCTTTTTTATGGCTGAGTAGTATTCCATTATATAAATATACCACAATTTCTTTATCCAGTCATCCGTTGATGGACATTTAGGTTGCTTCCATCTCTTGGCTATTGTAAACAGTGCTGCTGTGAACATTAGGGTGCACATATCTTTTCGAATTAGAGTTCCCTCTGGATATACACCCAGGAGTGGGATTGCTGGATCATATGGTAAGTCTTTTGTTAGTATTTTGAGGAATCTCCATAATGGCTGCACCCTGTTTTTAAACTTAATATGAGTAGAATCATACTATATGTTCATTTTCTTTGGTGTGTTGCCTCTTCTACTCAGCAGTGTGCTTCTAAGGTATATCCATACTGACTGTGTGTGTAATCGGCACTAGTACATTCACTGTCACTGCTGGATGATTTCATTGTATAAACACATGACAGTATATTGATCTCTTCTATTATTGTTGGATATTTGGGTTGTTTCCAGCTTGGAGCTTTTGCAAACAAAATAATACTATGAATATTCTTTTATGCACAGCTGGGCACACTGTCATGAGTTTCTTTACTTATAGCTAGGTGGAAAATTTGGACACAGGAAAGGTAACGATAACTTAATGTTCCAACTAAGACATTTTTGTATGGGATAAAAGCTAAGCTTGACAGGGCACCAGGGAAATGGGTGTAAACTGGGACTATTCCAGGCAAACAGAGATATATATCCTGTATTAGAAGTGTATGCATATCTTCAAACTTATAGATAATGTCCATCTGTTTTCTAAGGAGATTGTACAATTTTACACCCCTTTACAAGAGTTTCTTATACTCTACATTCTCGCCAACGCTTAGTATTTTCAAAGTTCATATTATTTACCAATCTTGTTATGATTTTCACTTCCACTTCTTTTCTTCACAGTGAGACTGCATTATGAGGTGTCTGTTTAAATATTCTTTTCCAAGAAATATATTTAAAGATATAAACTTATTTTTCAGCTTGACTTCAGCTACATCCCGCAATTTTTAATATTTATATTTTATTACTATTTTATATACATTTTTCTATTTTCTAATATATCTTGTTCTTTGACTCAGTAATTATTTTGAAATGCTTTTTTAAAAAAAACTTTGAGGGAGTAATTTGTTTGTTTGTTTAGGGGCAGTACTGGGGATCGAACCCAGAACCTTGTGCATGCTAGGCATGTGCTCTACCACTAAGCTATACCCTCCCCCCTTGAAATGTGTTTTTTATTTCAAATATGTGGCAATTTTTGAGTTTTTTTTGAATGATTTCCAGCTCGTAGTAAAAAAAAAAAGTCCTCTGTATGATTTTTCTCTCTAGAAATGTGTTGAAATTGCTTCACACTCATCCTGTGGATGTCATTCTTTGGTGGGGATGGGGGTACCATCTTAACATGGATGGTGTTTCCTATGAAATCCCCTATTTTGGGCCTTGATTCTTTCCCCTTCCCTTCAGGAGGCTATAAAAACAAACACTGATTTACTGACTATGGCAGATGCCTCGATGGGGAAGAAACTTGGTGCTCTCCCTAGGTCCCTTGAGTTCCCAGTTTTCCTTAGATTTTTATTCTGATAGCTCCTTACTGTCTTGTCACCTCTGCTGCTTTTAGAATGTTTTAATTTGAAGCATGTAGTTATTTTTAATAGGTCAGGGTGGCAAGGGATTGGTCTGAATAGCCAAGCTTGCTGTATCTGGAAAAGGAAGTTTTAATAAGATCTTAAATCTAGTAAGGATCATCTCCTGAAAACAAAACTTATGTGTGCTATGCATACAAAGGTGTTGCATGTGGTAGATAAAGGATTTTGAAAAGCAGGATTTTGAGACACTTTTATTTTATGTGATACATCATTTTAATGTTGATGTGAAGTTAAACAAGGTCAGCTTGGCCTTATATCCAGTATGACTCCCAGTTTTCACTGCAGCAATTTCCTAAAACTGCGTACAACAACTTTCCTAATGAGCCAGTGAAATAACCATCTTTGCTAAGCACCCACAGTGTACAATTATAGTTTTAGAGAAGTCGTGAGGGATGTGGCCTTTCAAAGACATGGAAGATACAGATTGGCCCACATTGTTCCCTGGTGTGTATTAGGCAGTTCCTGGCAAAGAAATTTTTGCCTAATATGTGCCAGAAAACAATATGAGAGGAAGACTTTCCCTTACAAAGTGATGCACAGACAGATGTGGATGTAATCAAATTGAGCTGGTGTGGGGCATGTTGCTTCTGTTCAGCACAGAGTGCTCAAGTTAGTATTGCTAAGCAAAAATCTCTCTTAGTGGATGGGAATCTTTTTTTTTTTTTTTTTAAACCTTTATTGTGGTATGGTTCCTGCACAGTAAACTACAAATATTTCACATGTACAATTTGTTGAATTTTGCTAGAATTATACACTGATGAAACCACTACCACAGTCAAGATAGCTAACGTTTCCATCACTCCCCAAGAGGTGCAATTTTTGAATTCCCAATGTATCCCTAGTGGTTGGGAATCTTGAGTAAAGTTTTGAACCTTAGGAAATACACATTAGTGATGATGTGACATGAATTGGTAGAGACGGGAGGAAAGCAGAGACAGGTACGGACATGTAATATATGAGGACTGATTAGCATGTCCTTTTGACAAAGATAGAGATGCCACCAGGAGAGTGATTGGGAAGTGAATCACCTAAGAAAAGTGTGAGAAAAAAAATTGCTCTACTTACATTCAAGAAACAGCCCCAGTCCTGTGTAGATGGAGGCAAAGCCAACTGCACTTTTCAGCCAATCACAGCATCTGCTTAGCTCCTTTGCTCTTTCCTGTTGGCTCTCTCTTTTGACTTTGAGGAAGGGCTGCCGTTTAACCAGATACAGTGAGGTGATCTCTTTGGTGGCCTCCTTGGGCCTCAGACCCAGCCAGTCATTAGGTCTTCAAAGAATAGTTCAGAAATACCAGCCCTGAATGTTGCCAGGGTTGTTGGAACTTTGGGAGGAGGCTAATGAGCATGAAGCCGGACCTTCCGAGGACTGGATTGCCTAGAATGTGGGTTAGTTGAAAGGCTACATGATGAATTTATTCACGTAAGTTTATTTGCTCTCCCACTCAGATGTAGCATTATTTGCCGTCCATGGATGTGGAATGCATTCTCTCATTCAGCAAAATGAATGATGACTGTCCTGGGTCTTTGGCTAGGTACTGTGAATATTCCCTCTTTGGTAATTATTCTAACAGCCTTTGGCCATCATGATTTGGCCTCTGTCACCATGATAGCATGTGACATTTATTGAATATCTATGATGTGCTAGGTTCTCCACCTGTGTCATCTTATTTCATCCTCACAGCACTCCCACTAGGTAGATGATTTTACCTCAATTCAGAAAAGTTAAACTTGCCTCTCTCTCTCTCTCTCTCTCTCTCTCTCTCTCTCTCTCTCTCTCTCTCTCTCTCTGCGTGTGTGTGTGTAAAATGAAATACAAAATGAAATTCAGAATCTGTGTGTGACGGATCCTAAAACAACCATGCTTTCCCCCACACAACTCCACCAAGACTGTAACTAATTGTCAGTCCGTTTTATGCAGTTGAATTCCTGAATAATTTTTATCAAAGCTGCCTTGACGGTGGACTTCTCTAAAGATGTGGGTATTGGTCATTTTTCTCTTATTGCAGAATCACAGCTGTAATGGATACTCTCTGGAAGCTGCCGTGAGATGGTGGCTTTAAAAGAAAAATGGTTTTTAGGTCTCTCAACCCCTGTGTTTTTGGTATTTGCGTAATACTATCTATAGAAAATACTGAACCCTTTGCACTTGGTTTTTCAGTAATATGTACGCAGATAAAGTTCACCATGAAGTCTGCATGTATGTGGCGTGTATGGGTGAGACAGGCAGATGCGGAGGTGTCATAGTGATATATCTATAGCCAAATTGTAGGAGCACATGTGCACAGTTTATGCGGGTCTCACTGAGACTAAATTTGGCCACATTTTCTTATTTCCTTTTACACAATTTTCCCATTTCACTGGGGACATCTCCCCAATGTAGGGTCCTAAGAGCTCTTCCATTTATCCCAGTGACTCTGTCAAAACAGACAATGGTGTGATACCAGTCACTTGGAGTTAGCTAATACTGCTTGAATTAGAATCTGTTCACGTACCACAAGGCATCATTTCATTGAAGTTGGGAAGTGCTAAATGGCAATTTGCTATGGGGAATTGGGGGCTGGGTCTTTCCTTTTTCCTACCCTAGATGTTCCCAAACAAAAACAGCTGGAAGAAATCATGTTTCTTCTGTCTTTTGTTTTCTAGCATAAAATAAAGTGGTTAAGAGCAGGGCTTACGTTACTTTCCTTTGAAATGGTTGGAGGAGACAATAAGTAAATATCTCTAGATTAGTGGCTGCTTTCATTGTCCGTCTTTGGTGTGCTCTGAACGGAAGAGTTACCAGGATTTTAACTCCTGTCTTAAGAATTTAACAAAAGCAAAGGTCAAATCCATCTTTGTCATGCTTCAGGGGGTGGTTGATTGTTCTAGCTGAAATGGTAGTGAGCATGGGAGGGATCTCTGTTCTTTGACCCATTTCAGGAAATGCATGACTCACTGCTTCTCTGGGGCCCAGCCATTAATAACATTGGAGGTGCTTGCTCAGAGGATGGTGAGGTTGAGACCAGATGCTTGGGCATTCTCCACAGTACAGTGTTGTTTCATTCATTTAATAACTACTCATCAAGCACCTAGTGTGTGCTGACAGGAGGTGCAAGAGAGACAGGGGTGAACAAGACACAGCGTCAGCCCCCAATGAGCTTGTGTTCTATGTCCTTTGCCTCTTGCTGTCTCTCCCCTGAAAAGCGTGGCCTAACAGTTGAGTGCCCAGGCTATGAAGTCAGACAGGCTTCAAGGACTACTTACTAGATACATGACCTTGGCCAAGCTACTTTTACTTGCCTCTTTCCAGGGTAGTAAGCACAGCTGGGCCAGGGCCAGGGAACCCAAGAGGGAAGAATCAGAAGTGGCTCAACATTCCTTTCAAGTTTGACTCAGCTAATTCAGCTTTCCAAGAAGTAAAGAATAATATTATGAATTCAAAAGACATTTCCTGACTTAAAAAATGAGAGTAATGTTACATATTTCAGAGGGCAGTTGTGTGCTTTAAGGAAGGGGAGGTAATTGGGTTTATTTATTTATATATTGGTACTGGGAATTGAACCCAGAACCTCGTGCATGCTGAGCGTACACTCTACCGCTTGAGCTATACCCTCATCAGCTGTGAGCTTTAAATAATACAGTGTGTCAGCTTTCTTGGTTCATTCTTGTATGCTAGGGGTGCTTAATAAAATTTAGTTGAATCTGAATCAACATATCTTTCCATTCTATTTTCTCCATACTGGGCTGCATGTTACATTTCAAGAGACTTCTCTCTGTGGATCCCATGATATGGTGTTAAAAATGACCAGGGAGTTCATATTCTGTGGTAGTGCTGAGGAGGAAGAAATTTTCCTCTCTCCTCCTATGTTCCTCTGGTGCTCTAAGAATTAAATTGACAAGAGACACATTAACAGGAGGAAATCAAACCAAAGTTTAATAGCATGTGTTCATGAGAGACACCCAGGAAAACTGAGTAACTCACCAAAATGGCAGAAGCCCTCATCTTAAACAGCATCTTTCAACTAAAGGCAAAAGAAAATGTTGGGGGTAGTGGTTTGGGACTTCACAGGGGGAGGAAGACAATTGACATGGAGATGGAAGAGCAGATGTTTGGTAAACAAATGTTGCTGGGCCACTAGAGACTGTGGGGCTCTGCCTAGAGTTTCCCCACCACCCCTGGCCCATATGCTTTACAGTTATGTCTGGTGATAGCTCTATTCTGTGAACAGGCCCTCTGTCTAAATTAGGCAGTTAGGGGAAAGGTCAGAGTTTCTTCCTGAGTCTTTTGGGCCTTGATTGTTTTTAGCTTGAAGTGATTCACAAGCCAAAGTGGTATTTTGTTGTGGCAAATTTTGTTCCCCTACAATAGCTACTGAGTATGGTAGCATACTGTGTAGCATGACACTGTTATTTTGGTGGTGGCTGAGATACACCAATTTAGGAGACAGATGGAGATGAAAACAAGAGCAGAACAGTGCTTCTCCTTGCCAGAGGCTTGTGCCTGCATAATGAGGGTTTCTTGGCCTCTGCCTTGGTGCCAAATGATGTCAAATGCTTTTTCTCCTCTGTTTTCCTTTTGGCCAGAGGTAGAAGCTAAGTGACAGCTCCTGGCTGTGAAATACCTTCTTTGCCTTGCTGGAGAGGGTACAGTTTGGAAAAAGAAGATTAAGTGAAGGCATTTGATATTCATGCCAAGTTAGTGTGATTAATGTAAAATTGTTGAAAGAACTTGAGTTGTGGGTAGGTGAGGGTTTTCATCTTAGCCTGTTTTTTTAAAAATCTCATTAAAATTTTTTTTATTGAAGTGTAGTCAGTTTACAATGTTGTATCAATTTCTGGTGTACAGCATAATAGTTCAGTCATACATATACACACATATACTCCTTTTCACATCTTTTTCATTATATGCTATTATAAGATATTGAAGATAGTTCCCTGTGTTATACAGTAGAAACTTGTTGTTTATCTATTTTACATATAGTAGTTAGTATTTGCTAATCTCAAACTCCCAGTTGATCCCTTCCCATCGAATTTCCCCTCTGGTAACCTTAAGTTTGTTTTCTATGTCTATGAATCTGTTTCTGTTTTGTAAATAAGTTTATTTGTATCTCTTTTTTTGATTCCATATATGAGTGATACCATATGGTATTTTTCTTTCTCTTTCTGGCTTACTTCACTTAGAATGACAATCTCTAGGCCCATCCATGTTGCTGTGAATGACATTGTTTTATTCCTTTTTATGGCTGAGTAGTATTCCGTTATATAAATATACCACAACTTCTTTATCTAGTTATCTGTCAGTGGACATTTAGGTTGTTTCCATGTTTTGGCTACTGTAAATAATGCTGCTATGAACATTGGGGTGCATGTATCTTTCTGAATTAGAGTTCCCTCCAGATATATGCCCAAGAATAGGATTGCTAGATCATATGGTAAGTCTATTTTTGATTTTTTGAGGTATCTTCATACTGTTTTCCATAATGGCTGCACTAAATGACATTCCCACCAGCAGTGTAGGAGGGTTCTCTTTTCTCCACAGCCTCTCCAGTATTGATTGTTTGTGGACTTTTTGAATGATGGCCATTCTGAGTGTTATGAGGTGATACTTCATTGTAGTTTTGATTTGCATTTCTCTGATAATTAGCAATATCGAGCATCTTTTCACGTGCCTGTTGATCATTTGTATTTCTTCCTTGGAGAATTGCTTGTTTAGGTCTTCTGCCCATTTTTGGATTAGGTTGTTTGTTTTCTGTTAAGTTGTATGAGCTGTTTGTATATCCTGGAATTTAAGCCCTTGTCAGTCTCATCATTTGCAAATATTTTCTCCCATTTTGTAGGTTGTCTTTTTGTTTTGCTTATTGTGTCCTTTGCTATGCGAAAGCTTATAACTTTAATTAGGTCCCATTTGTTTATTTTTGCTTTAATTTCTGTTGCCTGGGTACATTGCCCTAGGAGAACATTGCTAAGATTTATATCAGAAAATGTTTTGCCTGTGTTTTCTTCTAGGAGGTTTATAGTGTCTTGTCTTATGTTTAAGTCTTTAAGCCAAAAAAAAAAAAAAATCTCATTTTTAGAATGCAAAAGTAGAATATAATAATAGTATCACATTATTATTCTAGCCTCACTGCTGATCTCCTGCTAAAATTTATTGAGCCCATTTTTTGGGCAGGGTACTGCTCTAAGGGCTTTATTTTTTATCTTACTAATTTTTGAAATTGTGGTAAAATACACATAAAATAAAATGTACCAACTTAACCGTTTTAAAGTGTACAGGTCAGTGGAATTAGGTACATACATGTTGTACAACCATCACTACCATCCATTCCCAGATTTCTTTTTATCTTCAAAAATGAGCCTCTATACCCTTTAAACACTGACTTCCCATTCCCTTCTCCTCCCAGCCTCTGGAAATCACCACTTTACTTTCTGTCTGTATGAATTTCACTATTTTAGGTACCTCATATAAGTAGGATCATACAGTATTTGTCCTTTTGTGACTGGGGTACTCACTTAGCATAATGGCCTCAAGGTTCATCCATGTTGTAGCCAGTGTCAGAATTCCCTTCCTTTTTAAGGCTGAGTAATATTCCATTTTATGAATAGACCACATTTTGTTTACCTGTTCATTCTTTGATGGACACTTTGGTGCTTCTACTTCTTGGCTGTTGTGACTAATGCTGCTGTCTGCATAGGGTACAGAAATCTGTTTGAGACTGTCGACTGAAGTAAAGTGACAACATGACAGTTGTGGGTTAAGTTTTATTTGGGGCAAAGTGAGGACTGAGCCCGGGAGACAGCATCTCAGATAGCTCTGAGGAATTGCTCCAAAGAGGCAGGGGGTACCCAGTATTATATATGATTTCAGTGAGAGGGGGACGTGCAGTCAAGCACACGTTTAGGCAGAGGCTGCTGCTGGTCACAAGGAGCAGATGTCACCATTAACGATTTTAGTGCTTTTCTAGATATGAAGAGACACAAGAATTGGGCTCCTAAAATCTTCTCCTGAAAATATCTAACTATCTGAAGGCCTGTTCAGCCAGTTTCCCCAGAGCACAGAGGGCCTCACTCCTGATCTCCACCCTGCACTCCTTTCAGGCAGTGTTGGAGGTCAGCAGCTGCAGCGGCTCCTGATTTAATCCAAGCAGAGGTAGATGGCAGGTGCCAGTGTGATCCAATCCTTGTGGAGGCTGATGGCCAGTGCCAATTTTTGGTTAGCAAGACCCTGCTTTCAGTTATTTTGGGTATATACCCAGAAGTGGAATTACTGGATCACGTGGCAGTTCTGTTTTCAAGTTTTTGAGGAACCTCCACACTGTTTTCCATAGAGGTGCACTGTTTTACATCTCCACCAACAGTGAGCAGGGTTCTCATTTCTCTGCATCCTCATAGCAGTTGTTATTTTTTCTCCCTCCATCTCTTTCTCTCTCTCTCTCTCTCTCTCCCCCTCTGTTTTTCTTTCTGGATACTAGACGTCATAATACACATGCGGTTGAGGGCTTTATTTTAAATGTATTAATTTATTTAATCTGTTAACATCCTAGAGGGAGGTCATATCATTATGCCGGTTTAAAAGAAGAGGAAGCAGAGGAATAGAAGTGTTGGCTGGTAAGAAGTGGGGCTGGTGTTTGAGCCCAGGCATTGTGGTTCTGGGGCCTGAGCTTTTACAGGCCCCATCACAGCCTCTGTCATCATACAGTCATCACAGCAAATCAAAACAATGGAGAAGTGTCTGTGATAACAGCTGAGCCTTCCCCTAGCTCTAATACTATGCACGCCTTAGAATTAACCTCTGATAAGTTTGTATTCTTCCTTACAAACATGGGTATATTTCCATGTTTTTATGTCTCTGAATATCATTTTTATAAGAGTTCGTGCTTTGCACTTTGTTCTCATACTCCTTCCACCCCACTTACTTAGTTAAGACATCTTTCTAGGTCAGTGTATACAGATGTACCTCATTCTGACTAATGACCACACTTGGCAGAAACTTAATTTGTTGGTCAGTTCTTTATTACCATTAAAAAATGTGTTTCAAGGAACATTATTCAGTGCATATTTCGTGGTAGGTTTTTTTTTTTTTTTGCCGAATAAGTTCATAAAAATGAAATTTCTGGGTTGAAGGGTATATATGTTTTACTTTTGGTCTTAGAGTTAAAAGCTGACTCACACAGACCACAAGTTGAAAGAACACCTTGCTGGATGAAAGACCTTGGCTGCCTCAAATTTGTGAAACAAGTGCAGTCCCTGAGAGAAGACTCCAGAACTGAGCAGATGGCTGGCACCCAGCCTGGCAGAGGTTTCAGCTGGGCAGGGCCAGCTTCAGGGAGTCTAACAAATTCGCTAAATATTTGACCTGGTGTGTTTCTCCAAATTACCAAGAGCTTTCTTGCGGTGAAATTTCTTTTACCTGGGCAACTGGAAGAGGTCATGGTCACAGTTAAAAGAAATACAAGAGTAAAATCTACCCTTTCTTGAAAGGGTATGGCTTAATTTGGTCTTTTAGCCATGTCTAAAGTTGAGTAGCTACTTTGAATAGGCTATCATATAGATAATGATGTTATCAGAGAAAAATTACTAAATAAAAATATTTGAATTAAACTGTCCAACATGTATATACATATGTATGTGTACGTGTGTATGCATATACATATTTTAGTGCAAGCCTCTTGGCGGTGAAATGTTAAAGTAAAATTGATCGCTTTTTTGTTCCTACTATATGTAAAAATGTTACAATTTTGGAAAATCAAAAAAGTAAAAAGGAGGAATATTTTAGTATATTTAGTTGAAGCATTGTTCAAGGTATATTTTTATGCTTTTTTATATAGTTGTGGGATCATATACCATGTGCATATACCATTTTATCTCCACTGTTGCAGAGTACTAGACCCGAATGATTGGTATTATTTAATGGCCAACTTTGGGCCAAGCATCCCCTGCTCATTAACATATTAAATCTTCACAGTGCTCATCTTTGGTAGGCTCTCTTTTTGTTCTCATTTTAGAGTCAAAGAAATTGAGACTTAGAGAATCTGAATAACTTGCCCAAAGTCCATAACCGAGAAGGTCTGTTACAAAGAATGCATTGAAATCACTTGCTGGCGTCCTCCACCTGTAGAGGGCCAGGGGGCTCTGCATGATGCTGCCTCCCATGGCATCCATGTCAGTGCCCTTTCTTTCTAAATGCTTGCTCACACAGCTACGTCATATTGCATCTGGTGGATGTCCCAAGATTTATTTTACTTTGCCCCTGTTATCTAGGAACATTATATATTTTTGTTATTCTAAATGTCTTAGAGCCATTTCTAATGGCTCAGGTGTCAGCTTTATCTCTGTGAATGATAGACATCTCTTGTATTTTGTTCACCCCGCCCCCATATTTTAGAGTATCTTTGGAATAGAATCCAAGGAATTTCATTGCTTGGTCAAAATAAGTACACTTCTAAAAAGATAAAGATGATTTTTAAATTATTCATAAGTCATTGTAAAATACTGTTGGTGCTATCTCCCATTGCCTCTAGAAGACAGCAGAACCCACATGACTTCACTATCAGTGGCATGAAGTTTCACATTGTCCCTAGAGGAAAAATAATTTCGTCACTAGTAGATGTGAAAAATGGCTGAGAGCATGAGAGTTTGAAGCCCAAGTTGAGATTAATGGCATTTAAATGATATCTCATTTCTAAATAACTTGGGTTAGCAGTGTGACCTAGTATATGGGTGGCTTATCCTTGAAATACTCTGTGACTAAATGCTTATGCAACCACTGTCTCAACATCATCCTAAAATCAGCATTATTTATTTACTAAAACCTTCATTGAGGAAAATTTGTTATTTTTCATAGTGGACTTTACTTTTCAGTCACTAAAATTGTGCTGTTTTCACTATTAGCTATTGCAGTGCCCCTAGTTTTATTTCCTCTTTAAGAGTGTTTGTTGATTTAATTTTATTGTTTTTAAAGATGCCTAAAAGCAGATTCCAGAAAAAGTTTTAAAAGTATGAAACACTTGAATTCTGAGACGTATAATTCAAAAGAAATAGTAACCTAAGCTTTCCTAAACCTCCTTAGATTTTAGGTGAGGGGGCTGTGGAAGGAGAAGTACACACATTTTCTACAGGAATTGAGTGGTCCTCCCCACGGGTCCCCCCAAAGCTAGATACACAGGGGCATCTGGGACACAGAATGGCATTCTTTTAAGAGGACGGCCACCCAGCTCTTCACCTGGTTGTGTTGGCACCTGTCAACTGGGTATCACATCAAATATAAGTGAGACAATTCTGATGAAACTTTGGATTTATGAGTGGGGATGTGATGAAAAGAAAATAAATGCCCCAAGTGAGAGGAATTCCATAATACCTGGCATTGTGCTAGGCACTTCATTTACAAAAGGCTGTTGGGCCTCAAATGGAGTAAGAGAGCAATGTTTGTAAAGCTACAGGGGTTTGATGAAGGAAGTGGTTCAGACAGGCCAGTAAAAATGGATTAAACTTTGAGAGGCACAAAATACAGTAGGGGCAGAAAGAGTGCTCTAGCCAAGGAAAGAGCATGAGCCGAGGCGCAGCCCAAGGAAGCTCTGGAGAGCCCGAATCTGCCCGCTGGCTGCAGCTCAGGCTGGGGAGGCCGTGGGGCCTCATGGGCAGGTCCTGAAGGCCAGCAGCAGAGTCTAGCTAGGGGGCAGAGGCAGTGGCTCAAAGTCCTGAGCAGGGAGGACATTTGATGTATGTGAAAATGAAGGTGAAACTGACAGCAGCATGTAGTTGTGGCCCCTGGAGAATTACTGAGGGAATGGAAGGCTGGGGCAGTGGGAAGAGGGATTTCAGGGATGGTGGAAGCTTAATGTCCATGACCAGTAACCACTTGGATGCAGAGCCCAGCTTTTACCCCTTCTCAGCGAGGTGCAGGAGATTTTCCTTGGCATTTATGCTACTGTGTCCTGCAGGAAGGGCCCAGGGGGCCATCAGTGTTATGACAAAAAACCTATTCCTGTAATAACAACCTCACTAAAGTGGCCCATATTATTCCTTATATTGCTTCCCACTGCAGCTGTAAGAATTTACCAAGAATTTAGTGGCTTAAAACAACACAGATTTACCATCTTACAGTTCTGGAGTTCAGAGGTCCCAAATGGTTTCACTCAGATGAAGCTGAGGCATTGGTCTTGTTCCTTCTGGAGGCTGCCTGCATTCCTCAGCTTGTGGACACTTTCTCCAGCGTTAAAGCCAGGAGCACAGCACCTGCAAACCTCCCTCTAACGCTGAACCCCCTGCTTCCATCTTTACATCCCCTCTGACTCTGGTACCTCCCTTATAAAGAGTCTTATGATTACACGGATTCACCTCGATCATCCAAGATAATCTCTCTGTCTCAAAGTCCTTAATCACTTGGGCAAAGCCTTTGTTGCCGTGATGTAAGGTAACATATTCGCAGTTCTGGGAATTAGAATGTGGACATCTTTGGACCCTTGTTTATTCTGCTTACCACATAACTAGACTGTGGCCTTGTCATAAGTCCTTTCGGGAAGTTAAAATGCCTGGTCTCTAAGTCCTCTCGTTTGGAACTCCCAACTTCTCGCATTAGCCTTGTAAGTGGCAGAGTTACCAAGTATGAGGATAAGGGAGATACCGTGCTTCTGTTCTCATGAGAACTGTTTTCCTCTTTCCAACTTTAAATTTTCTTACTGGGGTGTTGATGCCTGCTGGTAGAATTTAAGTGATGGTTTGTAGGTATCCGTGCGTCCTTGTGGGCTTTGTGCACGTGTAAGTGCATGGCTGTATGTCTTTTGGCAATTTTGCTTAGGCTGAAATTGCCAGGAGCTGTGCTGGGTTCTTTGCTTAATATTATCTAATTGAATTGTCCCAGAAACCCATTGAAATAGGTACAAGTATTTCCATTGAACAAGTGAAGCTGAGGAAATGAGTGGTTAAAAGAATTGTCTACAATAACACAGTCTGGATTTGAACACAGATCTTTTGAGTTTAAGCTTTTTCTTTCTCTTGGCCAAAATATAAAGATTTGAAGCTTAAATGTACTATAAGAAAAAAAAGCTATAAGAAGGAAAACAAAGGAGCAAACAAAGAAGTGATATAAATTCCTCTCTTCTACATGTTTATACCAATAAGTGGTACATGAAAGTACTACTTCTTTTCTGTCCCTCTGTAAGTATAATGTATTTTAAAAGTTAAAAAAAAGTACTTCCACAATATTGTAAAATAAAGTACTTTAATTTTCATTTACTTAATTATTAGTAAATGAAGTGAATTTCTTCCCTGTATTGTTTATGCCCTTCCTTTGTTTGCTTTTTTATTGGAATAATAGTGTTTTTCTTTTCACATTCTCTGTCACTTGTAATAAGCCTTTGGCCATAATACATTTGTTACAATTAGGAAAAATTTCCCCCCATTTTTTGTGTTATAAAACTTTGTAGTACATCTTAACTTTTCAAAGATCCCAATTCTCGTTCAGAATCTGATAAAAAAAATTTGTATTTATCCACATCTCCTAATTTTGCATAAACTTTTTAGTGGTTCATGGTGCCCTACACTAAGACAGACTGCATTGTTGTAGCACAGAAATGCCTGTTGCCCTGAAAACTTGAACCAGCCCTAAGTGTTATCATAAACGCCTCGTTCCTAGCTTTGTGTGTCAGTAAGCTCCGAGAATAGTATTCCCAGGTTGCTTTCAGTTGTATTTTCAAATTTACCAACGATCTGATGTTTTTGTCTTATTTGAAAACCCTCAAAACCATTTGAGATCCTGTACCTTTGGGCTTATGTTAATGTTCACCATTATTTCATTTTATATACAGATAACTTCCTGAATATTTCCCCTTTAATAAAGAAACAAATATGCTTTGTGAAAATATTGTTATACTTACAAGCATTATTTCTAAGGCATAAGGCAGCGTTTTCAAATTTCCTGAATCCCTTATTGTTAGTATCTTTTGTAAATCATTCAATGTTTGCTTGCTTCATTTAGTGACTCACTCATAATAGGAATACTTACTATGTAGCAAGACAGTATGAATGCTGGTTAAGATTCCTTCATTCAGAAATGCTCGCCACATGCCTGCTCTGCACCAGGCATTGTTCTAGCTGTGGGGGATGCAGTGGTGGACAGAGTGTATGTCCTGCCCTGGCAGATCCTCTGGTCTCAGATGATGCACCCTGGAGTGAAAGGGACAAGGATGTGAATCCAGGCACCGATACTCAGTTCCTATGTGACCTCCGGCAAGACATAGCACATCACTGATCCTTTGTCTCCTTATTCATCAAATGAAGAAAATAGTATAAACTTGTAATTAAATAGCTCAGATATGTTGTCAAGCACTACAGAATATGGCTCAGAGTAACCTTCCAGTAGTCTTTGGTTATTTCCATCATTTTGTGACACGCCCTATGCTGTATCCTGGGAATATGATGAATTAATAGGGCTCACATGCTAACGGAGGAGGCTGAGATAGTATACTGGTGTGTATCTATTTTCGTTACAGTCTGTTTACTATTTTCTGTTTAACCCTTCCACCTCCCACCTCTTCTCCATCCCACCTGTTTGTCCATTTCTAGGCTCCTTAGCACCATGTAGACTCCAGGTCCACGTCCTCTCTCCTCTTGCCTGGCTCTACCGTCTCATCTTCTAGATAATCAGGCCCCTCTCCCTTGCTGCACATCCCTACTTGTTTCTATTTCCCCTTCTTGGCTCTGCTATTCTCCCTTCCTCCCCCCAAGTAAGTCCCTCCCTGTCCTCCCAGGCCCAGCCCAGGTCCTCTTGGTACCTGAGCCCTCTCTACTGTTCGTTCTCACATCAGTCTCTCCAAGAATACATTCTCCTTTGAACCCCTGTGATATTAATAAGTACATATTTTAGCCATTAGCGGCTCTGTAGAACTATTCCCTACTTGTTTCTTCTATCTTAGTTGTATGTTTCCTCCCCAGCCAGACTGGTATGCTGAGTGAATATATGATGGTTTGTTGATTGACTTAGGGTGGATCTAAGGAATACACTTTCTTCCTTGGAGATGAAGAGAGTTGCCTAGTGCTATTTCGGAGTTATAAGAATGTGGGGCTGACAGTTTGCAGATGACTCTCAAGTTCAGAGAGGCATTGCTAATGAAGTGACCGTTGCTGTCTATGTAAGTTTAATCACCAGTATTACAAAGACAAGAGCACCCCCCACCTCCACCACCACCCTGCGATCTGGCCCCCTTGGTCTGTCTGTTTGACACTTTCTGGTTGCAGAGGGAGTCCCTGCCTTTCTAAGGAGTATCGTGCTAAGTAAATGTCTCAACGGAGGTGCCTGGTACCCAAAACGAGCACTGGTGCTCCTGCCCTCCAAGGGATGTTTGTGAGGACTGGTGGACACCAGGAATCAAGATGCTGAGGAGAGGGCAGGCAGCTGGGGTGTGAGCACCTGGACTTTCAGGTCATTTCTTGGTTGCTCTTAGGAAGGCTTGCCAGGTCCAGTTTCTAGGGCTGTCACCAGGGGAGGCGTTGCAGCAGAAGACAGGGAGCAGATGTATGCACACGCAGCCCTTAAGAGTAGTTGCCCTCCCAACTCCTGACTGGCAGGTGGTGAGATGTTTGGGAAAACACTCAGTCTGAAGAGGAGAATTATCGTTTAGTCTGAGATTTTAGCCTGCCCTTTCCTTTCATGTGGTTTCTGCTTGAAAGTTCTTAGATTTGGACCAAGGTTAAATTAAAGGTTGATAAGTTTTGAAGACTGTAAAAATCAATGAATGAAAGACCAAGGTATAATTGCATTCATCCATTTCCCCCTTCACTCTTTTTCTTTTTAAATCCTGTATCTCATTACATTGGACTATTTATAATACCAACTTTGACTGATTTGAGTGACACAGAACTAAATGTTAAGTTTAATATAAGGCTGATGGTACTTATGAAAAACATCTCTCATTTAACATTATTATTATATGTTCAGATATAGTGCAGCAAATGAATTTTGATGGTTTGAATTGATGTCACCTTCACCTTTTCTTCATACAAATGTTAAATAATATTTCCTACTCTTTGACTCGTATGAATGTTGCCTTACAGTTGGCAAAACAGTTACGTTGCTGTTTACATAGTTATTTAAGATTCCTGGAGATTAAAGAGAATTTTAAGTTTTTTTATTCTTGGCAGCGTTTATTGTTCAGTGTAAGTAGACTTATATGGGCTTTGTATTTTCTTCCAGATGGAAGGGAAAGGTGCCCAAAATAGTAAGGGTTTTAAAATTATTATTATGATGGCTACCAAAACTCAATGTTTGTTGATAAGTTTTCACACATCTGGGTAATAGACTCGGATTCTATTCGTGAATTGCAAAAGGAAGAAACTCAGTTTGATGTAAAATTAGTGACTTTGGTGTGTTGATCTCATTGAGGGCATTTTGTTTACTGTTCATTACAGGGTCATGCGAAATGAGACCTTAATAGATCCTGTGAGGGGAGTTTGGCTTTTGGCCAGTTTTTACCTGACTTTCCGCCTTCCCTCTAGAATGCTTTTGTTTGGGGAGATGTAGAAGAACCGCCTCGGCAGCAGGCAATGGGCGTGAACTTAAGGTCAAAGGAAAGACACCCCATTCAGTCCATGCCTTTTGTTTTGTTGCCTTGATCCATTGAGCTGTTGTTTCAGGGTCCTGTCTCTGTTAGTACGCAAAGTTTGTAGTTAACAGCAAATGCTTTGGTGTTGGTGCAACTTTTTGTTTATTTGGTTTTTGCTCAAATAGAAAGTTTGGGAGAATTCTTCCATCACAGCAAAAGTAATAAATAGTATCCCCTGTTCTCTTTAAAATATGATGCTCTGTTCCCTGCATCTTTGCTGTCTCTTGAACTCTGGTAGCTGAGCATTGAATCCAGTATTATAACTAATCACTAACTCACTTTTACAACTTTTACAACTACTGGAACTTAGCTTCTATTTTTCCCGATTGCCAGATCCCATAGATGGGCTAAGGAAGGGAACCCTGAGATATAAGGCAGGTCCTCCAGTCCCCAATAATAAAATAAAAAGTATTTTGGGGCCAACTTGAGCATATCAACTTAAGGAGGTGGAATAATATCAGACCTATATTAGTAACATATGTGTAATATGTTTATGTAGAAACGTTTTTTTTTTCTGTTCACTTTTATGAACTAATTTATTCAGAGCCTACATTTGCATTTTGACATCATGTCTTTGATGTAACTAAGCTACTTTGAAGTCACCTAGTATAGTGTGCTTGAGTACGGTATCTTCACGCCCATAGAAATTGCAAAGACTTTAATGTTTTTGGTGTCCATATATGCAGTTATTTCTAAATTTTATCCCAGTCCCTAGCACACATTTCAGACTTTCTTTTTTGCTATCTGTAGGTGTGTGTTGAGATCTCTAAACTGTAGCCGTTTTCTGTACTGTTTAAAAGGGATTTTTAAAAGGCTTGTTTACGGTGACATCTAATATGAACAATTATAAGATCACAACCGTGTAGATCATGACTAAGTTTTTATTAAATTTCTTTGCTTCCTTAAAATAGCCGATTCCATCAGCTGGCCTTTTTAAGCATCTCAAACTCATTGAATGAGATTGTTACAGACTTGACTGTCTTCACTCAAAGAGTACTTCTTTGTTCAAAATAGAGTATATTCTGTAAATGAGAGACTGTAAGGACTTGAATATAAAACAGCCTTCTCTTTGTAGACGAAAGGAAAGAAATCCTCAGTGTGTGTGGCATAGTGATTAACCAAAGGGTTTTCTTTTTTTTTGGACATCTTATGGTTTTCTTATTATTTATTCACATATATTTTTTAAAGGTGAGAAAAATAGTTGGAAGGATGTGATTTACTAGAATAAGGAATTTAAATAGACTAATGATTATCATATGGTGCTTGTATAACCTTAATGTGTGGCAATCCAAGAATACAAGCCATCATAGAAAATAAAACTACAGAATTAGAGGAAAAATAGGTATCAATTCCCCAATCAGTTACAGAAAGAAAAACTAATGATTTTGCTTAAAGATTTTTATTCATCTTCACTTCACTGATACAGATCTATCTTTTGTATCTTAATTTTCATTTTAAAATGGTGCCAAAACAAGGAAAATGTAATGTAAAAGATAAGAGTGTAAAATAAAAGTTTGAGACATTATAGTATTGGAATTTATTAAGGTAATTGGCTAGGAATCCCTGTATGTTTTGGAAAATTTCACATCATTTTCAAAATAAATGTTTCCTTGTGAGCAAATGCAAAAATAAATAAGTAAAAATAAAAGTGATATCAAGTATTATAGGGAGATAACATAGGAAAATTAATACAAAAATCTGAGCATCTTCTTGGGATAATCTGGTAAGTCTGGGAAGAGGAGGTTTATATAGAAGAATTTTACTGGAAATGATCACAACGAATTCTCCCCTCCTGAGACATTTTTCTGGCTCTCCCGCAAGAGAAAAGACGTGTTGGAAGAGGCTGAGGGGAGTCATTGGGCAAGTTATGATAACAGCCACTTGACATTTGTACAGTTCAGTATTTTTCAAGGACCTTTTATGAGCATTACTTAATTCCATCTTCACAACAACCCTCAGATGTAGACTAAGGAAATAGAAAGATGTCCTCCGCTACCTCCCCCTTCTCTTTTTCTTTCTACTGTTTATTTCTTTTTAACATTTAAGCAAACTGAGGCGCTGAGAAGTGAAGTAAATTGACCCAGGTCACCTTGTAGAAAATGGGAAAACAGGAGCAAGGCTGCTCCTCTGGGTAGAGGAAAAATACTGGTACGGTTGCATATTGTGTGTGTGTGTGTGAGTGTGTTTGTGTTTCTCTAGCCCCTCAAATCCTGTTTCTCACTCCCATTCCTTCTAGGGACACGTGAAATATAGTTATGATGTGTTTTAGAGGTGATTATCCTAGAAATGTTTCCTCTGAGTCATTACTTTTCAAAGAAAGGCAGTAAATTCTTATCTTTTCTCTGTTTTTCTCTCTGCATCTTTACTTCTGCCAGTAATGAGAATGCAGGTATGCTTAAGAACAAAAGAGACATCAGTATATTTTTAACTGAATATTGTCAGAGTAAATCCAACTGTGAACTGCCAGGGTTTATTATCTCATTCTGAAAGACTTCTGAATTTAAGGAGTTCAGTAATAACTAAACCCCTCCCCCACCAATCTTTTAGATTAAAAAACATTGTTCTGTAGAAGTAATTTCAAGAATGAGATCATTTGCAGATAGTCATTTGAGATCTGTGTGACATCTGTTTGAGACTTTTATATATGTTGAAGGTTTTAAGATACAATTTGAGGACCATATATATGCACACTTTTAGACCATCAAGTCCCACTTTATTGAGGACCTTGTCTCAAACTTTACATGTGCAACCTGGTTCACAGTCTTGGATAAATTTAATTAAATGTCACAAATATTTATTGAATTCTGAATATAGCACAGAGTGGAGCTGATGACACAGAGATAAGCTCTTTCCCTTAAAGGGGGTTAACACACTGGTAGTAGGCATAAGCCAAGAAGAAAAATGACTGCAGGGCAGAGGAGAGTGAATAAATGCACAAAGGGCAAAAGAAGCCCTTTGAGGGCTCAGAGGGCGTGTGCACATCCGGTTGAGAACATTGGAGTGAGCTCCACAGTTCGGGATGGGCTCTTCAGAAAACCTGGTTAGTATGAGGGTGGTAAGTGGTTTCCATTGGACGAAACAGCCTGAGCAAAGGCATGCGTGCGGGAAAGCATAGGGTATATTGGGGAAACTAGGACTGAGTTCAGAATGTCAGGAAGAAAACACAGTAGGTGGTTGTGGACTTGGCACTTTCCAAAGAGTGTAATGAATGTGTTTATGATCATTGGGTGAATTTTGATTTTCTTGTGGATTAGGGAGAAAATTCCTTAAAGGATTTTTGAAGGAAGTTAGGAAAGGAAGAAAGCTAGCTGTATTTCGAACTTAGAGGTATTTTAGCTATGTGAACAAAATACTTAGTACCTGTGTCGGCTCCTGGTACATTGCTTCCACATCAAACTTGACAAAGAGATGAGTCTTGTATCTTGACCTCTCTCCTCTTATCCAGAACCTTCCTGCTACCAAGAACTCAGCATGCAGGAGGGGCACAGAAATCTCTTCTGTCTGGCTCTTGCCCTGTTTCCCTCCAGCTAATCCTCTATTATCTTTCAAAGATAATGCTTCCAGCTTCCTTACAAATTAATTTAGCAAGAGTTTTAATACTTGATAATGCATTAACGTGTGGTTTGACCCAGGGATATTGTCATTTTTATAGCCAGTCATTCCTTCACCAAAGTTTTTTGTCTCTGGTATTAGAATATTCATATGCTGGTGGCAACATACTGGGGGATTTGGGACTGGAGTGGGCTTTGGAGTCAGATCCCTAGAGCTTGAAGTCTGAGTTCCCTTCACATAAGCCTTTCTGAGACCCCCTTGACTGGTGATGCAGTGCTGCTTTCCTCACTGGGAGGTTATAGTGTTTGCAACTTGCACGTGGAAGGCTTCCGCCTGCTCCTTCCCCTTCTCACTGTAAATATAAATGACAGCGGGGTCTGCTTAGTCATGGGCACGCTTACCCAACTTCTCACCCTGTGATTAGGCAGCGACCGTTTTCTTCAAGCAGAAGAGCCTCAAATTCTGTGTTGTTGCTCCAGACCCTCTTCACATGTCTTCTCTGCCTTTGCAGTGTTTCTGCTGCTCAGCCACTGGGCTTCTGAAACCTGAAGGCAACTTTATAGCATTTCTCGTGTGTCTTCCTAAGTTGTGGTTATTTGTGTATTTATTCCATCCCACTTCTTGTCAGGAGGTTCTAGACTGCACATTCCTTACAGGCATCTCTGCTTCCTGTGGCATCTAATGCAGTGCCCTGCACTCGTTAGATTTGGGGATTGAAGTAAGTTGATCTGATGCCTTCACGATGCTCACATATAAATGGTACCCAAGTCCAGTTTCTCCTTCTCTGTGGCGGTGAGCAAAGTTAACCACCCCCTTGTCTATTTACCAGTGTACTACAAACTCTTTTCAGTGTTTCTAGAAACCTCACACCCCAACAGACCTCATGGACTGATTTTTCTTCTACTCTCCAGAACAAATGTGGAATTATTATCATGGAATTCAAGCCTTCTCTGTCAGTTTCTTCATACTCACCATCCAGTACTTATTACACTTCAGCCTACACTCTAGGATTCATCCAGGCAGATTGGCTAGATCTCCTTCACTTCACAAAGGTGGATAAAAATATCCATTGTCAGCTTGACATAACAGGTGGCTTTCTCTTACCATCTAGAATTCCGTAAAAGATACTGGCACTGTCTCCCACATAAGGCCATGGCCTAACCTGGGAAAAAATTTTGAACGAGCCCCCAGCACAGTCATGGCTTTCAATACATCCAGTCCATTTCTTTTCTTGATGTTAACTCGTGATTTAAATTGAAGTTAATTTGTATTTATTGGCAGTAGTACATACTCATTTGTTGGTCGCTTGTTGACCTCTGCTTTGACCTCTCCTTTCTGAAGACAAAGACCATGGTGAATTCTGATTAAACAGTTTCCTGGCACTAATGTTCACATAGTCCAACCACCCATAGGGGATGGAATGGAAACTTCTCAGGTAGACACCAATCTCTTGGCCTTATCTTGGTACCTTTTAAAACAAATTTAATTCACAGGCCTTACATTTGCCTGCAAGTTTGAGCTGGAAAATATAGAAACAGAATGACTTCCAGAAAAGGAAGCACAGATGAAGTAAGATTTACTGCCCTTCTAAACCACAAAGTCCTACATACTTTAAGTGAAATGCCAAGCCAATGAAGTTGATTTAGACAGGGGTCTGGGAGGCAGGCAGTATGCTGTGCACGTATTTTGATGGCAATAGTGAAATTAAAGAAGGTGGTGGTCACAAATACCAAGAATATTACATAATATAAGCATTGGTTGATTCTTTTTTTCCCCTTTCATTTAAGTATAAGATTGATTTTCACAACCGTTTTCAGATCAAGTGGTATGTCAAGAATCAGTTTAGCAAAAATTAAAGAACATAGAAATATTTATAGAAATATATATTTACTCTATGTACTCAATATTTCTATGGAAATATTATAGAAGTATGTCTCTGAGTGCAACTAGAGAAAAGATAGATGGATTACCTGCCTGCTGCAGTACTTCACTCCCTATAATTTCAGCATCCTTGCTAAATATCTGAGTGCTAAAATGATATTGGCCCATTGCTAGAAGCAATAGCTTTAGTTTAATCCAGGTTTTTGTAGCTTTAATAAATAAAAAATCACCCAGATCAACTTACCTACGTGTATGGACTTATTTTTTACAGAGGACTGTGTAGTCAAATAACATTTTTGAGTACCCAGAATTATGCATTGCTGGTATTCAGAGTTTAAATGAAGAATTCAGATATGTTGTTTGCTCTCAGGGAGCAGAGAAGAATAAGTAATAAATATCTACACATGCAGTGCAGTCAGTAGATAGAAAGTAACTGGCATTCATCAACCGGATGAGGTAACATCAAGGACAGGGGAAAATCTGACCTAGTAAACTTCAGGGTTGTGGCTCTTTGTGTATGCATGAAGGAATGTAGTTTGGGGTTTCACCTTGGTAGTCACTCCCTGGGACTTAGACAATATTTGACCCTCAGCCTCAAATCTGAATAGGTCAGCATTGAAAAAAAAAAAAGCTTCCCATAATGCTATACTTTCAGGGAAACTCTTTAGGGCACTGAACAAATGATCATGAATAGATTATCTACTTCTGTGTAGTTCAAAGGGACTGGAAAATTGCCCCCATCCTTCCACTCCAACATTCCCATGTAGTGAGCTGGTAACAGTGGTCTTCCATCCTACTGAAGGAGAAAACAGAAGCTCAGTGTTCCTGACTTGTTAGCTGCTGCTCACTGGGTTGTGCATTTGAATGTCCAGGTGATGTCCAGGTATAATACCATGATGTTTGCTGAGTGTGTTTTCACTCTGGGGAAAGAGAAGTAAAATGTGCTTGAAGGTGTATTATAAATGGAGACAGTACAGACCCTCCCTCCATATTTGAAATTTTTCCCTTTCCATCAGCACCACTGAATCACCCTGATTTAGATGGTGTTATCTGGGTAAGTGAGGGATTGGAAAGAAGCACTGGGTTCCCCAATGAATATATTTGTAACTTGTGGAAAAGAAGCACGAGGAGTGATTATCAGTAGGCATGTGGGTAGATTAGCATCTGGCCACTAATTTTGAACAGTTAACTCAAAGAATGAGTTAGCTAAAGAGTGCCTTGATTTTACTGTTTGTGCTGTTTGTGGATGTGCCAGACTGAAGCCCGCTTCTCCATGCACAGGCAGCACCCTCCCAGCAGCCACTCAGCATCCTTTTAACATCTTTCACCTGTGACCTGGGCCACGGGTGTACCTTCTCTTCTTCAGGTCCTGTTTTCTCACAGATGCCAGTGAGAGACCTGGTTGTATTTATAGCTTCTATGATGTGATGTCTTCAGAAGCAAAGCTAGGCTACAGTGACTGGCCTAATTCCCAAAGAACCATGGTCATTAGGAGACAGGCAGCAGAGGCTAAGAATGAGGTGCTGCCTCAGAGATCCTTAAATCCTAGGGCCAGGTCATTCTGAGAAACCGAGTTGAGGCAGGTGAGCTTCCTCTCTGGGTTGGTTATGTTCTCTCTAGTGCATAGTCTAGATTCAGGTCTGTCTCTAGGTCTTAATCTCAACATTTTATTGACCTCGGGCCTGAGATAAGTAGTGAAACAGTAAACTTGTTTGGTGTATTGGTGCAGTGGAATTATGAGAACTGTTGTTAGGTATGGTTTGAAAATGAAAATGAAAAAGACTTGTTAGAAGTCATATGTGTTTAAGGGAGTCATTCTTAGGCTCTTAGAGAAGACTGAACAAAGATTTAAATATTTTTACATTCCTTGGAGCTCTTCTTAATCTTAACCAAGATTTGCCTTTGGTTTTAGTCCTTTCTCTTAACCCAATTTCCCCTCCAACGTGAAAATAATCAGCAACTTATGCTTATATTAGGTTTTGGGCTGCTTAAAAAGTTATGGCTTTCAAATACCCAACTTCACAAAGTCTGACTTCACATTGCCAGGGTGTCTGTGCAAACGGGTGTGGTGTGATACGCATGTGTGTCCAGGCAGGGGTTGGCAAACTGTGATCAGACACATCCGGCCTGCTGTCGGGTTTTGTATGCCCTGTGAGATAACAGTGGTTTTTCCATTTTTAAGTGGTTACGTTTTAAATGGTTATATAAGCACTTACATAATAACTTTGATTTTGCCTCTTGGCCCACAGATCCTAAAATATTTACTATCTGGCCCCTTCAGAAAACATCTGCCAGCCCTTCATCTAGGGAATGATGTCACAGGCATTGCTCCTAATTTGGATGATAAGAGATATTCAGACCCCTTTGTTCCATTCTTTTAAATTCCTCTTCCAAGTTACCAAAACTAGCATCTTCTAATAGCATACTTTTGCAGTCTTTTGAGGGGTCATTGAGGGAGGCACTAAACGTTTGATGCAACATGTTGAAAAAAATCAACCAGTGGTCCTCACAGTATACTTTGGAAAGGTACAAGAATAGAATTCTAGAGTGAAGGAGCTGGCTCCAGGGCTCACACTGAATGGAACAGTCCCTAAATGTTTGCTTCCATCATGAACTCTGTGGGGACCAGTTCCTTGTCCTTCAGTGTGCTGTACTTTTGAGTGCATCAGAGAGAGAACTTCAGTCTAAGCTGGTTGTCCTGTGGAAGAGATGAAACAATGACAGGCAGCCAGGGTAGACAGACCTGCGTTTGGTGAGAGCTGCTGGAACAGAGCCAAGGAGCGGAGGCATTGTTGTTTGTTTGCTTTAACAGCTTGATTGAAGTAGAATTTGCTTACTCTAAAATTCATCCATTTTTAAGAATAGCACTCCATTTTTTTTCAGTAAATTTACAGAGTTGTACAAGCATCACTACCCAGTTTTAGAACAATTCCATCACTCCAAAAGGGACACTTGTGCCCATTCGCTGTCATCTCCAGCCCCCAACCTGCCGTGCCTGCTGTTTCATATAAATGGAGTCATCCATTATGTGTTCATTCAGAGCTGACTTCTTTCAACTGGCATAATGTTTTTGAGTTTAGTATATCTTATGGCATGTATTTGTACTTTGTTTGAATGGATATATCTCATTTTGTTTATCCATTCACCAGTTGGTGGACTTTTGAATTATTTGGTGTTTTTTTTTTTTAGCTATTAGGAATAATGCTGCATTGAACATTCATGTACAAGTCTTTGTGTGGACATAAGTTTCCATTCCTCTTGGGTAGATACCTAGAAGAGAAATTGCTGGGCCATATGATAAATTTAGGTTTAACTTTCAAAGAAACTATCACTTTTCCAGAGTGACTGCACCGTTTTACATTCCTGCCAGCAGTATGTGAGGGTTCCAGTTTCTCTACGTTCTGGAAAATGCTTGGTATTGTCTTTTTGATTGTAGTTTTCCTAGTGGGTGTAAAGTGGTATCTCACTGTGGTCTTGATTTTTATCCCTCTCGTGCATAATGAAGTGGAGTGTCTTTTCATATGATTATTGGCCATTCATATGTTTTCTTTAGTAAAATGTGTTTTCATATCTTTTGCCTCCTTGTAAATTGGGTTTGTCTTCTTAGTACTGAGCTTTAAGAGTTCTTTATCTGTTCTGGATACAAATCCTTTATCAAGTAGATGACTTGCAAACATTCTCACCCAGTCTGTGACTTGTGCCTTTTATTTTCTTAATGGTGTCTTTTGAAGGGCAATGCACCTTGAAACATGAATTGTGAATTTAAGACATAGAAGTAGTTTCCAATAATTTTCCTCATTCTGATTATTTTATTCCAAAACTGAGGTTAATAGGAGCTCATAGAATTCCTGCAATGAATCAGTAAGGGGTTGGGTTGGTGACAGTGTCACACCTTTGGGGGTTTTGGATACCCACACTGGGCCGGGGCTCCGGGCAGCTCCAGGCTTACCTGGTACCTGTATCTGTTTACTTCATCCTTCCCATTTAGGGTGTGGCTGTCCAGAGTGGCTTCAAGGATATCAGTAAAAAAGAGAAAGTTACCTTAGATGGTTAGTTTCATCTTGAAGCCTAAGAGCTTCACCCTTTGAGACTGAGAATGAGACTGCTCCTTTTCCATTTCTTTCCTTTCCTCTCTCTTACTTCCTCCAGCCCTCCTACCTTTTAACATTTTGTTTTCCTCTTAAGACTTCCCTTTATGATGTAAAAAGAATGATAGGGAGTATAGTTAGAAAAATTGAACACAAGAACTAGCTGTGAAAGGCTCAGGAAGCAGTTAGGTGGCTGTTAGATGGTAAGTGGGCCAGGATGGCATGTGGGCTAAGAGCATGAACACTACCACTTACAAGACACGTGAGCTCAGGCCAGGTGCTTGATCTTTCCATGTCTCCTTCCACATCTCTAAAATGAGAGTCATCATGGTATCTACTTGTTGTGAGGATTAATGAATTAGAACATGTGGCTCTGACAGTCCCATTCCTGGGCATATATCCTGAGGAAACTGTAGTTCAAAAAGACACAGGCACCCCAATATTCATAGTAGCACTATTTACTATAGCCAATACATGGAAACAACCCAAATGTCCATCGACAGATGATTGGATAAAGAAGTTGTGGTATATTTATACAGTGGAATACTACTTGGTCATAAAAAAAGAATAAAATAATGCCACTTGAAGCAACATGGATGGACCTGGAGATTGTCCTACTAAGCTAAGTAAATCAGACAGAGAAAGACAAATATCATATGACATCACTTATCATTGGCTTATTTACAAAACAGAAACAGACTCACAGACATAGAAAACAAATTTGTGGTTACAGAAGGGAAGGAGGGTTAAGGGATAAATTGGGCATTCGGGATTTGCAGATACTGACTACTATGTATAAAATAGATAAACAGCAAAGTTCTACTGTGTAGCATAGGGAACTATATTCACTAACTTGTAACTAATGAAAAAGAATATGAAAAGGAATATGTATATATGTATAACTGAATCACTATGCTGTACACCAGAAATTAACATAATATTGTAAACCAACTCTACTTCAATTAAAAAAAAACATGTAGGGGGAGGGTAGAGCTCAGTGGTAGAGTGCATGGGTCATGGGTTCGATCCCCAGTATGTCAGGTAGGTAAAAAATAACAATAATAAATAAATAAACCTAGTTACCACCCCCTACAAAAACAAACAAGCAAAAAAAAAAAAAAAAAAAAAAAGTCAAGTGCCTAGAAGGGTATCTGTTGGTAATTAGTAAGTGTTAGCTATTTTGATTTTTGTTGTTGTTATTGTTAAATGATAAGCAGAGTACTGTTGTACAAAATTCAGAGGCTTTAGTATCAGACATCCTACGTGTTGTCTTGACTTTGGTTCCCCACTTCTGTATTTACTGTGTGACCTCAAACAAGCCATGTTTGTTCTCTGTGCAAGGATCTCACTTGTTTAGGAGGAAGATAACAGCTTCTTGGAAGAATTGCCGTGATAGATAAAATGGAATGACATGTGCAAATATACTTAACAGCGGCTGGAAAATAGTAGGTGGTCAATAGGATATTTTCTGTTTTGTTTTATTTGCTTGTGTTTGATGTTGAGAACAAGGGAGTGATTAGCCGAGCAAAAGGATCCTGTGATCGTCTGTGGAGTCAGAGAGCTGGAAAAAGAATGAAAGCCTTGGCAGAGAAGTGGTAAGTGGGGCCTCATGGAAGAGATTGGTTTTGGACAGAGGATGAAGGGTGGCCCAGGGAGCAGCAGGCCCAGACCTGATACTTCAGTAAACACACACGTCAGGCTAGTGGGGACCGAGGTAGGCGTCTGAAGGTGGGATTTGGTTACTGAAAGCCGTGAAGGCCAGACAACTCGTGAACGTTTCTTTGAGTTGTTCTTCAGGAATCTCGTCTGGCTAAACACGGGCAGATTGGAGGCAGCTTTCAGGAGCCCTAGCGGCTTGAATTATTAATACCCTTTGGAGAGAAGTCCTTGGAGCTGAGAAGATCTGCGTGCTGTTTGTTCCCTAAGGACCTGCTTGCTTCGCAGTCCGGCTCCTTTCTTGGCAGTGCTACTCCAGTTCACCTGAGGTTCTACGTGAAAGAGCTTTTACAGCTCCAGGAAATAACGTTACTCTAAAGCATGCAGTGGAGCAGAGAAAGAATGTGTATTTATTCCATTAGCCGTTAAATCCCAAATATGTGCAAGTGATTACATGGAACCACTTGAGAATCGGTTTGCTATGTGACTGTGTATCTTC